>NW_025767408.1:30612-571587 GCF_003918875.1 Haliotis rubra | reverse complement strand
GTTAGTGCAACGCATTAATAGGTATTATTCTCATTCAGGAAAGTACAACGACTAGTTACCAAACAACCAAAACGTCAAAAAGTACGTGCGCCGCCCATGAATCGAACCCGGGTCGCAAGAATGGGAATCTTGCATGATACCACTACACCAGCGGCGCTCCTTGACATCAAGCTCTTACACTTATTCAACAACTTTCAAATGCAGATCAAAACGAATCTGTTGGAGATCATTCTCAAATTCATCTGAACTTCTCCCAATAGTTTCCACAATACACATCCTTAGTAATTTATGAACTCCCAGTTCATTGTGTCTCTTTCCTTCTTCTTTCAAACTCTTTCTTTTGCACAGGATATACACGGATATATACACGTGTTTGACATGCAGAATCAAATACTCACACCATTAACTAAAAGAAGGTGTTAGTGCAACACATTAATAGGTATTATTCTCATTCAGGAAAGTACAACGACTCGTTTGCACAATCACACAAAACAACCAAAACGTACGTGCGCCGCCCGGGAATCGAACCCGGGTCGCAAGAATGGGAATCTTGCATGATACCACTACACCAGCGGCGCTCCTTGACATCAAGCTCTTACACTTATTCAACAACTTTCAAATGCACATCAAAACGAATCTGTTGGAGGTCATTCTCAAATTCATCTGAACTTCTCCCAATAGTTTCCACAATACACATCCTTAGTAATTTATGAACTCCCAGTACATTGTGTCTCTTTCCATCTTCTTTCAAACTCTTTCTTTTGCACAGGATATACACGGATATATACACGTGTTTGACATGCAGAAAAAAATACTCACACCATTAACTATAAAAAAGGTGTTAGTGCAACACATTAATAGGTATTATTCTCATTCAGGAAAGTACAATGACATGTTACCAAACAACCAAAACGTCAAAAGGTACGTGCGCCGCCCGGGAATCGAACCCGGGTCGCAAGAATGGGAATCTTGCATGCCACCACTACACCAGCGGCGCTCCTTGACATCAAGCTCTTACACTTATTCAACAACTTTCAAATGCAGATCAAAACGAATCTGTTGGATTCAATTCTCAAAATCATCTCAACTTTTTCAAATAATTATCAGACTATGTATGCTTAGAAATATATGAACTCCCAGTACATTCTGTCACGTTCCTCCATTTAAGATATGTACGGGTATATAGTTATGTTTAACAAGCAGATAGGAAGATACTAACGCCATCAACTAATCCGAGATATTAGTGCAGTCGATTGACAGGCATTCTTTTATTCAGCAAAGTCAAACCAACCCGTTTGCACAGAATATACATTGATATAGACACACGTTTGACATGCAGAAAAAAAACATACTAACACCAACAGCTAATGAGATGTGTTAGTGCAACACATAAATAGGTATTATTCTCATTCAGGAAAGTACAACGACTCGTTTGCACATTCACACAAAACAACCAAAACGTCAAAAAGTACGTGCGCCGCCCGGGAATCGAACCCGGGTCGCAAGAATGGGAATCTTGCATGATACCACTACACCAGCGGCGCTCCTTGACATCAAGCGCTTACACTTATTCAACAACTTTCAAATGCAGATCACAACGATTCTCTTGGAGATCATTCTCAAATTCATCTGAACTTCTCCCAATAGTTTCCACAATACACATCCTTAGTAATTTATGAACTCCCAGTACATTGTGTCTCTTTCCTTCTTCTTTCAAACTCTTTCTTTTGCACAGAATATGCACGTATATATACACGTGTTTGACATGCAGAAACAAATACTCACACCATTAACTAAAGAAAGGTGTTAGTGCAACACATTAATAGGTATTATTCTCATTCAGGAAATTACAACGACTCGTTACAAAACAACCAAAACGTCAAAAAGTACGTGCGCCGCCCGAGAATCGAACCCGGGTCGCAAGAATGGGAATCTTGCATGATACCACTACACCAGCGGCGCTCCATACTTAGTGTTTCCGAATACTATTTGTCTTGTCCTCACAATGTAATGTAGATCTGGGTCACATTGAGTCCAATGTCTAATGTTTTTGTCATTTTGTTGTCTCTTCTGATAAGATAGCTATCAAAGTCTGTACATAGCCGTCGCTACACTGTACGGTGTCATCTTTGGTATGTTGTTGTGGAGCAGTGTTTTTGATAGTAAAATAATGTAATCGTATTGTCAGATTCCCCTGTAAAGTTTAATAGCTGGCAGTGTATGTTCCTGGAACAGTCCGACTCAATGTACACGTTCTACAGAATGTTGCAGGACAGAAACTTCCAGAAGTAGAGAAAGGGGTATACACCTGCTCTATGTCATGTACATCAAGACCACCATTTGAGTGGAGATCACTTAGCACCCGAGATTTTCAGCCTGTGGCTATTTTGGAAGCCTGGTCAGTGTTGCTGCTGCGTGAATGTTACCATCACGGACTTTATTGCTGTTGTTTAGATGGCGTATTGCCGCTGTATTTTTACTTACACTTTATTATGTATTGCCGCTGTATTTTTACTGACACTTTATTATGTATTGCCACTGTATTTTTACTGACACTTTATTATGTATTGCCACTGTATTTTTACTGACACTTTATTATGCATTGCCACTGTATTTTTACTGACACTTTATTATGTATTGCCACTGTATTTTTACTGACACTTTATTATGTATTGCCACTGTACGTTTACTGACACTTGATTATGTATTGTCATTGTAATTCCGTTGCTGTAATGGGTTGTGATTTGTAAATTAAGTTAATCTCAGAATGCAGTTATTTGTATCGAATGTTTTGGCTGTTGTTGATCATGCGTACAGATTTCCGTTTGACTTATTATTCAACTTGGAATTCGATATGGACAATAACGTAGTCAGCACGGTCAGATTTGACCCGATGGCACAGCAGGCCATGACGGGACATTGGATGCACACATATTTGCTCAGATTAGGATATTGTGTTGAACTGTACCCTACCTGTGCGGGTGACTTTCAGTGAAGTTGGAAGCATAAAGATAATGACTTGTACGTTCATATCTGTTCCATTTCAGACATTCCAAGAAGGAATAATGTACCCAGGGTACCTTGTTGTATTCACAAATATACCAGAGGGACATTTCTGGATTTGAAAAATATACCCAATCTACCTTGTTGTACGCACACATGTAGAGAAGCTTGGAAATAACTTGACAATACTGTCCCTGTTCACGGTTTGCGAAACGTTTACATAGGGGCACATTTCTGTAGAACCTTTACCGACAACACATTAATGTATTTACCATTAACTTCATTTAAGGAATTTGATAAAACCTTATTATATACTACCCATCAAAAGTTTAGACTCACTTAAAACACTCACTAAATGTTATGTATATATATGTGGTTACATCGAAGATGAATTCCTCCACTAACTTGGGGGAACAAACTGCAAACTTATATGCAGATGAATTGCACTAGGGTCATGCATCAAATTTCTGAAAAGCATGTATCATGCATGTAAACAGCGGTGTTTTGGTGTAAAGTTTTGTTAAGAATTCACCAACTTTTACTGAGTTTTATCATTTATTGAACTCATGACAATAATCTTTTCAACGTTGCGAATTTGTTTTACAATACATCAGTTCATGTGTACACAGTTTAAACTGTATAGAATATTTTGCAAAATCTCGTTTAGATCAGTTGACTGAAGTAAGTGGCTACATTACACTAGTGAGTCTAAACTTTTGATGGGTAGTATATGTTATGACAATGCCGTGATTGCTTCACAAAAAAGTGGGGCGGTGGGGTAGCCTAGTGGTTAAAGCGTTGGCTCGTCACGCCGAAGACCCGGGTTCGATTCCCCACATGGGCACAATGTGTTAAGCCCATTTCTGGTGTCCCCCGCCGTGATATTGCTGGAATATTGCTAAAAGCGGCGTAAAACTAAACTCAGTCAGTCAGTCAGTCACAAAAAAGTTGGAAATCTGATGGCGTCAAATGTGGTAAATAAGAACATGTACATTGGGTTCAAACCCACAGACATGCACTGTAGCCATGACAACAGACAACTTTATTCATGTTTAAAACGTTGGGCCTTGATATTCTAAGCAGATTAGCATACATTTTGCTATTAATGGTCTGACCTGTCGGGAGGCAGCCCAACTGTAGATTCCTTCGGAAACACAAGCTGAGGCTTTGTCAGCTGATGGAACAAGGTTATCCATGTTCTTTGAATGAAACAATATTTTTCCCTGCTTTGACTGTTTGTTTTGTTTGTTTGTTTGTTGTTTTTTGTCAAAGTTGTGAAACCAAGATTCATCCATAGAATCATATCAATGAACAACCAACTCCTCTGCTTCAAAACAACATTAACTAATACTAAACATTATAATAGATAATATTTTGAAAAGTTGCGATTCTAATTTGAAATTTCAAATGCAAAAACAATGTTAATGTATTAATTTATTGTCTGGAAATGTCAACACGATATAATGAATTTTCATCATTGCAGATTAAAAACCCGTCAGAATTGCTCTTTGGCAAATCATCTATGGCGTAAGAAGCGACTAACGGGATCGGGTGGCCAGGCTCACTGACTTGTCACATCGTAAGTCGATGGTCATTATGTCAATCACTGGATTGCCTGGTCCAGACTCGATTATTTACAGACTGCCGTCAGATGGGTGGAACATTGCTAAGTGCGGCGTTCAACAACAAACAAACCAAGCATTTTAAACTTTAAACAAAGTATCATAAGAGAAATGACTCTGATTAGATTCCATAGGCCTTCCGTACACTAACATGTTTACCATGATCTGCCATTCTTCTTGGGACAGATTGGTAGTTTTCCCTCAAGAAACCAAACTATCCAAACGCTGTACTTGATAGAAGAGAAGTCAAATGCAATCTGCTGAACTCCCTACAGCGCTGATTAGTAACAACAATGGGTAGAGTGTATCGAGTATTCGCTTCTCGTTAACAACCGTCAAATATTTCGCTAATATCACCTTATGGGGCCTATCAGCGTTCCGATCTTATGAAACTTTCATGGATGTTTTAATCAACACCAAATTAATCTAAACATCGACACGGGCTCTCAAAATCTGTATTGTAAATGTTTCCACTGATGTGGCTTGTAGTAAAGTGCCTCCGCGGGAGTTCGTTCACGTGACCATCTAGCACAAATCTCGCGAGATCCTTGTCCAAGCGTGTGGACAGATGCGCAGGAGCGTGCGCCGCTGATGTCATCGTCTGTCTAAGATGTGCTGATTGTCTATTGTAAACTTCCTCCCCACATGGCTTGTTATTTCAAAATAGTTCATTTTCTGTTTTCGAAATTGCATTTTAACGAATTTGAAGGTTGAAATGTGTGATTCAAGCAGTAAAACATTTTCACTAGCAATTTACATACGCGAAAAAAATTCACTTGCTGTTTCCTTTGTCAACTTGTTCCCATGTCACTATGGTTTGAAGCCGCTTTTAGCAATATTCCCGTAATATTACCACGGGGGACACCAGAAACGTGCTTCACACACTAAACACACTGTAAGGAATTGAACCAGGGTTTTCGGCGCGACGAGCGGACACTTTAACCACTAGGCTAACACACCACCCCTCTTACAACAGTATACCAATTCTACTATTTGCTACATTAAAACAATGGCAACGTTTCTAAACGTGTACACTGTGAGCAATACATATTCGTGTCATATGAGAGTGAGTGGGTATGGTTTTACGCCGCTTTCAGCAATATTCCAGCAATATCACGGCGGGGGACACCAGAAATGGGCTTCACACATTGTTCCCACGTGGGGAATCCACCCCGGGACATCGGCGTAACGAGAGAACGCTTTAACCACAAGGCTACCCCACCGCCCCGTGTCATATGAGAGGGTGGGGAAGAAAGACTTTTGGGCAGCGATCCCTGCCTTTCCATGTGATGCACCAGCTCTTTCATCACACAATGGTGATGTGGCATTAAAATACAAATATTTCATTAAAATGCTTCTAAAACATTATAACATCCGAAAGCAATACTAAACGATATTCCACCAATATCTTTAACAAATGCTATTTGGGATAATATTTACTTTATATTGTAAAGAACAAATTTTGGGCCCCTTCCGGGATTCGAACCCACCACTCAGCCAAAGGCAACTAATCGCCGTGATCTGACTTCAAAAACCCTTTTATGAAGAGTGTTATAACAATGTATTCTCACTTTGTTTGGGACAAGGGACTCACTGCAAATTTTTGGCATAAATTACTGGATTAATTAGTTAAAATGGTTTTGTTCCATGGTGATAATTTGTGCTGCAAATAACAAATGTAATTTAAATCCTTTGAAGACATGTATATGGAAACCGTTCAATTTTAAAATTCTTAACTAGACTGGTCCTGGAACAACATTTTCATGTTCACAACCCACACAAAATAAGACTTTTAATTTGAAATCCTTGCTGATAGTTTGAGGCAAATTCGCATGTTTCAATCGGACAACGACAGTGTTTGAGTACTAGATCTATACCTATGTGGTTGCCATGTTTAACTATGACGTGGGGTTAAAAGATTGACATTCCTTGTTCGTTTCGCAATCCAATTTTTGATTAAAAACATCCCGAGGAAATTTTAGCATTTGTTACCACAACTGGTTTTAAAACGGGTAAGTAATTATTTAAGAATAAGAAGTGAAATTAACATACTGTTGTTGACACCATGAAGTTTTTTATCGTGAATTTGGCGCTTCGAATGACTATTTGTCTCTGCACAGTGGTATACAGTCATTATCTTGCCATTCAAAACAAACGAACGTGTTATTGACGAGTCTTATATATGAATATGCATATATTTTCTTCTTGGATAAATTTGTAACTAAGGACATCATCACATCTTTCAACAAAAGGCGTTGTCACTGCACGTCGACAGAGATGTGATGTTGCTGACACTGCAGGTCCGATGACGCTATCCTTCAACAGCGCCAGTAGGAGGATGTTTTGCCGTGTGGTCGCAACAGACAGACAGCGTTTGACCACAAATCGCCACAATAGGAGAACATCAATCAATCAGATCACTGTTATACACGGACAAAACGCTCTACTCGAGTCTACGTGGGCCACGTGCACCTCAGATGGCCATGCTTTGACAGTGATATTGACAAATTAGTTTGACGGGTGACATGTCACTGGTTGTGATATTTGCCGTAGGTTCAGTGCCACATCGGAGAGGCGGCAGATTGGAGTCTCGGTGACAGGGTCGAGGAGATGGTCGGCGAGTGAGTTACTACACAATATCGTGTCAGATATTTCCTTTTCTTTAACATAAAATACCAATCTAATTTCTTTGTTGGTTAATTGGAATAGGAGTATTCGCGTATTAACTTGTCGGATCTGGATAATCTCGCCTCGTTTAGCGGGTGGGGGAGTATGGTATGCTTGAGTGTTTTCTGTGCGTAAGGAATCGTAGGTCTGTGAAATATTTATTGTTTGAGAATGCTTCAATGTGTGTAAGTGTGTACGGATACGTAAACGTAAGTTCGTAAGTGTGTGCGTATGCGTTAGTATGTAAAGTATGTACAAATGAGATCGGATTATGTCGTTTAACGCGTAGTAAGTGTGAGCAGTGTTTTTCAACATCAAATCTATGTTCATGGTTTGTTGATATATTTATGTACCGGTGTTCATATCTTCAATGTTGCAAAATATGAACGAAAACAGACAAAGAAAAATATATCTGCAGGTCAGACACCATACATATTTGTATGTATTGCCAATACATAAGTGCTGTCGGTATTCATATTTCAGACCAATGGAAATAATTACATTAATTGTCAATACAAATCTATATATTATCCATCAGGTTATTTAATCAAGTAACCCTCTAATGTTGAAATACATGCAAGTGCGTTTTTTCTACTTTTATTATTGTATTTTTATTGTTAAAAAAGCAGAAGTATGACCGCAGATAGAAAATCTCAATTTCCGTCTTTTTCGATCTAAATGATCATTCCACTTGGGCAAAGTATGGGCTATCACTTTTCATTGGGCCTGTCAAACAACTATTAAAATTCCATGTGAAAAACGTGATAGGAGACAGATAACATTGAACGAGTCCCGGGTTTTAATTAAAACACATCAAGTGTTGGACTCTACAAGTTGAAGATGTTGCAATATAATATAAATGTCGTTTTACCCGATAGTTGTCAATAGGCCGTCATTTGATCTTCCCACTTGGGTCGCATCTTGAAATTTACCCCCGTTTTCGGATTACTTGACAAAAATGGCAGATTGCTCCTCATAGCTCGGAGATCATGTATTGTGAGTGACAGTACATTTTCATACTATTGTTGCCTTGAGTAATTTCTGTGACAATTCTGCATCTTTTGTTTAGAAAACATTTGACCTCGCGAGCAGTCGATCAATGGAGAGACCGCTTTATTGGCTCAGACAACCAATATCGCTGAAGGCGTCTCGGCCGAGTCTTGAAATTCTTTGACAAAATATTACAGTTTCTGGAGCGCTCTTTTTAGAGGCAATCTCATCCCGCGAGTTAAGAAGGTCCAGCCACGTTGCCCCTAGCTTTCACGTGACGTCAAAAAACTCATATCGACGTTGGATAACATTTTCAAAATGGCGTCGAGCCTTGAATTGGTTCTTCAATAACTGCCCGTATGTCTCAATACATAACATCTCCCCAAGGCCAGAGTTGCTCAGACTTTTAAAATTATCAGTAAATATTTGACATTGGGTACAAGGGCACCCCACTGAGAGGCGTGTAATGGGGACTGGGGGTCGATAACGTTGCAGCGAGATTTCGCGAGATCAAGGTGCCATCTTCTTGTTATTTGAAACCAGATTTTGGCCCCATGATTGTGGTGGACAGATATTCGGATATTCAGCAAGAGTCGGAAGTGAATGCAGTACATTTTGTACCAAAAATGCCTTGTTTGTTGACAGGAAGCTCTGTAACATTCTCTCATACTTGAGAAAATATCGACGCTTGCTACTTTGATAACAATTACATAAAGTAATACATGTATCGTTTTCTTAAATGCACAGTGTGTGTAACTGAGAGCCAATCTAACAAAAATACTTCTCAGTAAATAGATTTAGTGGTAAAAATAAGATGGGAAAGAGAAAGAAAGATTACATTTTGATGATGAAATTATGAAATTAAACTATGCGAGTTGAATGGTGTTTTTATTTGTTTTTATCATTTGCATCTTGATATTCATGATAGTCACGCATATGATATCAGCATTGCGCTGAATAAAACACTGAGTATGCACATATACATTTCTCTTGAAAAATGCGCTTTGAATTATTTTCTTTAAAGCGTGATCTATTTATGATGTTGAATATTGCAGCTATGGAAATATTTACTGAGTCCAGCTTTGAAATTAGACGTGTACACCTTCTTGTAATATCATGCGTTGACTGCGTGAGCTGTTGTTGACGCGCTGTCCAATTTCCATCAGTCCCCTGTGAATGAAATAAACATGAAATGAACAAAGTCATCAATTTCACACACGTCGCTCTTAATCATCCCTCAGAATCCGTAAAATCTCGAGCCACGCGCACACCCTCTGTTTTCCCGAGCACCGGCAATGCTTCAAATATTAGGCTATGTACAACGGTCCGCGCGCGACTAGTGCACGTGCCGGGAGCACGCGAGCTGAAATGAACAAGCCATTCGTCAGCAGTTGTATATTGCAACGCATGTCATCAATAAACATGATCATCTGCCGGGGATCAAACAATTTAACAGATGCAAAAACGCCATCGCGTGTCTATTGTGACACGAAACATTGTATTCATTAGTTTTTTACAAGAGTTAACTCGAGATTTATACTTTATGCGCGGAAGACCGGGGCACCACATTTTATTTTCCAGGGAAATGTGAACCTTGGCTTAATTTGATTGAGCTTAAATTAAGCGACAAGTTGGGTGGTTGGAAATGAGAAATCAATTTTGACTAATTTTTCATGGTGTTCTAACGGTTTTATGGAACAATATTTTTTTTAGTAAAAGTTCATTTTTTATATCGCAAATTTAATATTTGAAATTAACTGTTTAATATTGTAATTTTATCGAAGTAATGAAGCATCATTTCCGTTTAAATTTATGTACATTTTGAATTATTTCATAACGTCCGTGTGTATGTAACATGTGGCTCACATTGTGAATTGTTTGAATAAAATATATTAAAAAATGCCACTAAACCTCGAATTTCAATGAAACAAATTATCCATGAAACTACTTGGTTAAAGAGGATTGATGATTTATTAACAATCTCACAAGACACCAGCCTTTCAGCATTCGAGAGGATGGATGGTAGTTCAGTTGAATCGCTGTTGATAGAAATGTGTCACTGTAAGATTCTGGGTACCAAACAATAGGCGTACAGGAAACGACCACCCCAAGTCAAGCCGGAGACGTGCGTGATATGAAAACTCATGGGCAGGTTCACGTGCATAAGACTACACTTTAAAAGTACATGTCAAATTTTATTAGGAAATATATTAAATTGGCATATTAAGAGCAATTCCAATCAGAAATATAAAAATTAGAACGCTACTAAAATAAATAAAATAAAATAACATTTTGGGGAGGATATGAGAGAATTTTAACTTTTTTGGTTGTTTGTTTTAGTTGGTTTTTGTGGAGATTGAAACTGTAATTTTAATGTTAATGGTTGTAAATGATAAACGCCTCGATATCAGTGGCGTGATTCGTACTTTCCGAGAGTTTGATTCACTCATCACCATGCTCACGTTGGTTCACCTAGAGAAATTATTATATTGTTGTTGATTATTCCCCACGGTTTATATCTTGAGGCGTGATATACGATTACTGATAATGATAATAATAATGACAGCCATACACATTAGATAAAAGGCTGCAGAAACAGAAAAAGTACAAGCTCCAGGCTGTTGAGAGGCTTAGGTAGGGTCAAACGTGGATCCATGATTATCTAATATTTCAGTAAAAGCCACGCCTTATTTTTTTTACTTTAACCTTCTTCTTTCTTTTTTTGGGGGGGTGTGGGGTGTGTGTGTGTGTGTTTTTTTGTTGCTGTTTTGTTGTTTGGTTTTGGTTTTGTTTTTTTTGGGGGTGGAGGGGGGTATTTTTTCTTCTTTTTATTATGTATCAATTTTATCTTATTATTACTTTTTTTCTTTCTCTTTTGTTTTGTTTTTATTTGTGTTTTTTTATACTACATGTACTTTTTATTCCCGGGGTCCAAAACTTTCTTTTCATGTTGTTGTAAGATTTAGCTTGAGAGCATCGGGTGGTCAGGCCCGGTGACTGTGTAAATTGCACTCCGACGTTGATCTTGATATCAACCCGTGGTTTATCTGGTCAAGACTCTATTATTACAAGCTGTGGTGATCTGGTTGCAGTTTTGTTGACCGTGGGTTTAAATGATAAACAAACAAAACAAATCTTTGACTTCCACATTCTAGATACCTGAACTGAACTTTATTTACACCCCGATCGGCGGCATTAGAGGTACACGTTTATGGTACATTATTATGTACAACTTATATATGTTGGATACATGTATGATACCTAAAATGATCATATGTACATATCGGTTGGTTGCAAGCACAAACAATGTGTGTACATGCATTTAAACAGTGCGTTATTGTTCATCTCTTCTTTTCTTAACACAGACAGATGGCGAGGACATTCCTTTCGAAATCATGTCTATCGCGACTGATACAGTCTCTTTGAATTTCGATGACTGTTTGGTTGGCTGTGTTACATTTGCAATGTATTAACTGTATCTTAAAACAAGAATAGTTTCAGTAACAAACCATTTGTATCACATTTGGTCGAATCTGTATGTCTCTCTCTCAAAATGTTTAATACTGCCTTTATACAGAATACGTGTATTAGATGTCATTTCAAACGCCGCTCTCTAATTAAAAAGAAACACTTTGGAAAATACTAGAATATTCAGAACAGGAACGTGTGAACATTCTGAATGAAACTAGTATGTTGTATAAATATCTATTTGTCTACTTTCTTATTCAAAAACAATGGAAGGGTAGATCATGAGGCGACTTTCAAGATGGATGGAGTTTCTGCAGTTACCGGTAAATGTCAGTTAAAGTTGAGAATAATATTCCCCAGCGCATCCGAGAAACAACGTCAATGTATCTCTCCGTCTCTCTTGTGTACCCACTTCTGCTGCCACCACCGATTATTGATTGCAAATGACGCTTGCGGCCTAAGGGAGATAACTCGTGATCATTACCATTTCTAATGGGCGACGTTCCGAGTTAGTTCGCCACACTGGAGAAAGAGGTTCCAAACCCGAGTGGGGATAATTCTCGTCTCCATCTGTGGCAGTGCTCATATTTCATACGACTCTATTCATTCACTGGAAAGACTTCCACACGTATTCCCCCTTAAATTTCATTCGAGTAAAATTATATCACCTGAGTGAGTGGGTGAGTTCAGTTTTACGCCGCACTCAGCAATATTCCAGCTATATGGCGGCGGTCTGTAAATAATCGAGTCTGGACCAGACAATCCAGTGATCAACAGCATGAGCATTGATCTGCGCAATTGGAAACTGATGACATGTGTGAACCAAGTCAACGAGCCTGACCACCCGATCCCGTTAGTCGCCTCTTACGACAAGCATAGTCGCCTTTTGTAGCAAGCATGGCTTGCTGAAGACCAGTTCTACCCCGGATCTTCACGGGTCTCATATTACCTGAATTTATATTCCTCATCTGATAAGGATGAGTTTTAACATGTTTCTTTAATTGTATCTGAACATACTGAAAGACTTCTAAAAATGCCACTCAAAGAATTTTTTCCCCATCGTTAAAAGTTAGGGGGGATACGGACGGAAGTCATACCCATCCACTTACTGAGTCCAAACCACTCTTTACCAATTTGTAATTCAAAACTGATATTAGATTTACTTTTTTATTACCACTTTTCAGGAATGTTAGGTCCTCTCTGGCCAGCTGCTGTCAATGTGTTGGGTTCTATTTTTACAGACGTCTATGTTTGTTGAATCACTGATATACCATTTCTTGTTCAACTCTGACGGAGGTTTACTCATACCTCCAAGATTGTTTCAGCTGTTTACACTTTACTTTGAGTGGGTGAGTTGAGTTTTACACAGCACTCTGCAATATTCCAGCTATATAGCGGCAGTCCGTAAATAATTGAGTCTGAACCAGACAATCCAGTGATTAACAGCATGAGGATCAATCTACGTAATTGGGATACGATGACATGTGTCAACCAAGTCAGCGAGCCTGACCACCCGATCCCGTTAGTCGCCTCTTAAGACAAGCATGGGTGGCTGAAGACTAATTCTAACCCGGATCTTCAAGGGTCCACTTTACTTGAAAGCATCTATAGGTGTGAGACAGTTTGCTTTGAAAGAACATCGGACAATAAGGCATTTTTATTATGCAGGAAAACTCTTAAAGTGATGCAGGTCTTAGACTTATAATTGGATAGTAACAAATGAAACCAATTTAAATTGAAAAGATGCCCCAATCAGATGGTAAATTCTGAACCTAATTTGTTGGTTTATATTACTGTGATAAAAATAATTCATATTAGGGCTTTAGCATTCAAGGGAGGGCTAGGCAGTAGGGAAAATAATGTGGTTCAGGCACTGAGACAGACTATAAAAAAAAATTTATGGTAGATATTTACTACTTTAGTGAAACTAATCACAGACAGATAATCTGGGTGAACTGGGAATCACGCACCCAATCACAGGCACCTGACACACCCAGAGGAGACAACTCTACAGGTAGAATTGTGGCACCTTGGATGATGGGGACACGATGAGATATGGCATATCATAAAACTGCCCATAATACCCCATTCATCATAATATATATAGACAGAAATGAAACATAAATTCGTAAGACTCATTTTTGTTTTAAT
Source organism: Haliotis rubra (assembly GCF_003918875.1). NCBI lineage: Eukaryota > Metazoa > Mollusca > Gastropoda > Lepetellida > Haliotidae > Haliotis > Haliotis rubra. Next base: position 557,686 of record NW_025767408.1, on the reverse strand, counting down.
CATACATGATTCTTTGGCAATCAATCATGAATGACTTCTTTGAATGGGATTTGTATAAGTTGGAGAGTCAAATAAAGATAAGAACAAACTTTCTGGATGAACAACTTCTTTCTTTTATCACCTGAATAAAGAAGTTGTTCATCCATGAAGGTATCCTTATCCAATCAGAAATGATTCAAGTGTCAAAATGAAATGAATCTCATTACATTAGATATTGACTGCAGGTGACAATCCTTTGATATCAGTAATAATATATACATGCTTGACCATAAACATGTCACTTCAGAATGATTTCATTAGTCTACAATTTTGACTATATTATTTCAGACAAACCAGTGGTTGATAGCTTGAACATACATAGGCCAAGTCACACATTGTAACCACTGGATCACTGTGTTGGGTTGAAGGCGATGCATCTGGACTGGGATCTGTTGTACTTCTATCCTTAGAGTAGCTGTTGCCAACATGAAATGAGTGAGTGAGTTTTGTGTTACCCTGCACTCAGCAATATTCCAGCTATATGGTGGTAGTCTGTAAATAATTGAGTCTGGATCCAACAATCCAGTGATCAACAGCATGAGCATTGATCTATGCAACTGGGATACGATGACATGTGTCAACCAAGTCAGCGAGCCTGACCACCCGATCCCGTTAGTCGCCTCTTATGACAAGCATGGGTTACTGAAGATCAATTCTAACACGGATCTTCGTGGGTACATTAAATGAAGATGTCAATATACATATTGTATCATTTATCTCTCATAATGACATAATTGTTCGGTACAGATTTCAATTTCCCAGTCCTCTTTATCTTGTCCGCCGTCTCCCTGCTGTATGCCTTCACAGACATCCCCTCACCCCCGGCACCGGTGTCACATTTGTCCATAGCCTGGTCTCTATCACACACAGGGGAGGGGTCATCTGAGATCTCGGTTATAGTGACAGTGGACTTGTTTGCTTGCTGCTTGACTGTTTCCACTGCCTGTTTGTGTTGTTGCATCAGGGAGTCGGCCCACATCAGATCCTCCTCCCACAGATCCCGGTCGGCAGGGTTGAGGTGAACTGCCGTGGAGAAACTGTGCAGAGCCTGAAGTTGGGAAACACAAACTGTTGTGGAGAAATTGATGTACGGGAATTTGTCAAGTTGGAATTTGTTGATGAGGAATTTGTTGTTTTGGAATTTGTTGAGGAATATGTAGACAGGAAAATTGTCAATGGAAAATTTGATGGGGATTTTATTGAATGAAAATTTTCCTGGTGAGAAACTTCATGGGGAATTAGTTGAGGAGAATTTGTTGATGGGGAATTTTCTCTAATATAGGTCAGTGAATGGTTATCAGACCAGACATGTGTACAGATTTATTATCCCTACAGTTCAAGGCAGGTGAGCTTACTTAAAATATCTACAAATCACAATTAACAAATATTTCATGATACAAATGATAACATTAAATTCATGTTTTATATCAAGTGGACCCAGGGTATTTCAAAGGTGTGTGCATGCAAGTGTATTATAATTCCCACAATGGTATCATTTTATACATGTCACTAGGATCCATATTTGACACAAGTTTTTTAAAGAGAGGAGATGCTTCATGTTTACACCAATCATGTCACAAATTTACCACGACATGTATGCATGACTCAAACTTTAACATTCCGTCAACAATATTTCAAATACATTGGTTGGTTTGCTGTTTAGCCATATGCCAGCAACATGGCACCAGTGGATACAGTGATTAAGAGCATGAACATCGATCTAAGCAAATGGGATGCAATGATATGTGTCAACCAAGTCAACGAGTCTGACCACCCAATTCCGTTAGTTGTCGCTTATGACAAGCATGGGTTGGTGAAGACCAATTCAAGCCCAAATTTTCACGGGTTTCAGATATATTGATATATTAACTGCATATGATCTCGTAGTGTTACATGTATGATTAAACCCTGTGGAAGCAAATTTTAAGTTCATTTACATTCCATTTCCATGTGTATGATCATGGAAAACACAGGCATACCGTAGGAATAAGTCTTGCTAGAGATCTAGTTGATGCTTCAAATAGTTTACAGTTTATGGTCAAGGGGAGGTAATCTTTGAAAGAGTTCATTCCCCTTCAGCAGGGTTCATAAAGGCACTTTGACGCTTGCATACCATAATAGCACCAGAGAGTTGCTACTCATGCTGACAGTATAAATGAAACATGTATCACACACAGATGCAGTGAAGGCCTATTTCCTGTGGTAGATTGTATGGAATAATAGAAACATTGAGGACATCTGTCGAGGTGCCCACTGGAGCTCACCAGTCTCACTTCTCCCAGGTTGAGTTGTGCTCGCCCCAGGGTCTGGTGACCCACCCACCAGGTGGGGCAGACCTCCACAGTCTTCCGTGCTGCCGACACTGCTGGGTACAACTCATTCAGCGCCATGAGAGCCTGGAGAAATAGAGCATGAGACGCAATTCTGATTGGTTGAAAAAGAAATGGGATTCACAGCCTAGCAATCTAGCTGTGTTTCATTACATATACATCTCATTTGTATTATTATTCAAGGCTGTTTTCATGGAATTTAACATTTATTTCCTTTTCTCTATTGGAAGTTTCCCCAAAACTCCTTAAAACAAGCAAATATACTGATCTGGGTTTATCAGTTTATATTCAGTTCATGAAAGTTCTTCATAATGAGAACACAGACTCTCACACTACACATTGTTAGTGAAGTCCTACCAAGCAACTTTGGGACCATGAGTAACATGTAACATAAATGCTCCAAAAATAAATATACATTAAAGTTTCCTCATAAAGCACATACCATAGCCAATATTTATGCCAGCTTGATATCAGCATTATCAGGCCTCACTCCACCATTTACTGCTAATATTAATTAAGAATTTGCTGACATTTCTTGTGGATTCCGGGCATCAATCTTATTCAAATCAGATTAGTAATCTGCCTCAACCAGTGCACAACAAGTACAGACTAAGCAAACCACTCAATTAAAATGAAAGAGATGAGGCTTCATCAACCATTTATTGTCCAACTCATTCTGCTTAAATCTATTATTTTCTGCATTCGGAACTCCTTGACTATGATTGTTTCTAATACAGATGTCAGATATACTTGCCCAAATGCTTTGCTACCTTGCTCCTAGTAGTTAGAAACCTGACCAGCTGATTAGAAAGATCATCTGACATAAGCTCCTGTGGTGATATCCTGAGAGCTTCAAGTATAAGGTATTGTATCAGAGTAAAAGGTCAGATTTTGATGAGAATTTCAAGGAGAATAACATTAACAACTTTCGATCAGTCCAAAGGAAAGACAACAAAAACTTTTTCAGCTGCTTGTATAAAAATACTTTGCCTGGACATTTAAGGGAAGAAAGAACCTGCATTGCTCTGATATTAGATTCAAGCAGTTGATGATATGGATAAGATTGAGTAAATGTTGTGATACAGCAAAGTCAACATTATTCCAGCTGTATTACCTGTGTATAAATAAAACCAAGTCTAGGCCAAGTGACCAGTGGTTGATAGCATGAACAACAGTCCACATCAAATGATAATCACCTGATACCCCTTGTTTATTGGCTCCTAACACTGAACCTGCTCCAAAACACCATTAGTGAGAGATGTAATGTGTGTGGAGGAGTGAGAAGGGTGTGTCTCTGCACCACTCACCTGAGCTTTCATCTCGTAGACCTTACAGTTGAGAGGGTTAAAGTGGAGTGCTTCGTCCCATTTCTTGATGGCCTCCCAATATCTGTAACACATCATAAGTAAATACAAGGTGAGGTGAGGTGAGGTGAAATTGGGTTTAACGTCGTGCTTGAGAATATTTTGCTCATATGACGACGTGCATGCGTGTATACGGGTATGTGCGGCTGCTTGTACTAGCCCAGACTTAAGCTGGTTTTGTAGTGCTAGCCCACTGAGATACCATGCCACAGTGAAGCATGAATACCCCACTCAGACACATTATACTGACTCCGAGCCGACCAGTCCTTGTTGTACCCATTAATGCCGAACGCCAGACAGGGGCCAACAAGGACCATATTTTAACGTCTTTTGGTATGATGCGGTCGGGAATCGAACCCGCGGCCATCCGCTCTCCGGGCGGACGCTAGTAAATACAAACTTGGTAATGCAGTACCCAATTAAATATTTTGGGAGGAGGAAAATACATTGTCTTGAAATTTCAATGACACTGACAGATTTAATACTGAATATACGAAAACAAGAAATTTTATTACAAAAGTTTTGAATGAAGTTTCCAGACAGTGTGTACTCTAGCTGGAATATTGAAGAGTGATAATTATTGTTAACAACATTTAACATTCCCTAAAATTAGCTGCTGTACCTGTCAGACTCTGCAAGAACACAACCTTCATTCTTCAGTCTCTCACTCTTGCCAAGAGCATCTTCTAAGGAAATAATTCTCCTCTTTGGCGCCAGAGAAATCCAATCGATATCACCACTGCGAACTTCTTCATCATCATCCTTGGTGTTCTCTTCGAATGATGTCGAGGTTAATTTGGAAACATTTGCACCAGTTTTTCTTTTCCATCCAAAACTAGTCATTATATTCAAAGCAGGGATCAATCACCTCTAAATGGTCTGAAAAATAAGTTTATTGGTGTAACAGCTTCATATTATTATTAATAAATTTAGGTAATCTTCATCTTTTCAGGAGAAACGTTATTCTATTTAAAGATTCTATCAAACCTATATACTGTTTCAGATATTCGGTTTGGAGAGTAGAGAAAAAACACAGTAACCAATCAGTAACTAACAATCACATAAAAGCTTGAAAAATTGTCACATCTTGAAGAATTTGTGATCGAAAACCGAACAGGACAATAGAAACTTAGACCAGTGTCTCCAAATAAGACGGTGTCCACTACAACTTGGCACTTACAACACAGACATATCCATGAATGTTTTTACAGGTGAACGTAAACATACCCGTTGTCTTTGTCATCAGTAGATATTGCAATTAGAAAATGTTTTCTTGTTTATTAGCTGGTCAAAAGTTCACTTCCGTAAATAAAGTGTAATATGTAATATATGTTTTGATTGGTTTAATTTTACAACAAGCTATTCCATTGGTCACAAGGTCACGTGATTTTTGACGCATTGTCGCACATGTTTCAAATGGCCTTCACAGCTGAGTGAACTCTTCCAGAGATGTGTACAGAGAAGAAAGCTGTATAAACATCGCACCGGTATTCTTAAAGGCACGATCAGGTTTCAGAAATCCTTGATTACATGTACTTATCTAGATTTCATTTATAGAAATTACATTGCAGCATTTTTCAAGTGACATCCTCGTAATTTATTGCATGGCTTTGTTGACAAAAGACTGAAAAGTCAAAAGCACATAGCATTGACTGTCTCCAAACGAAACAGTGGACAAAGAGGTACCGGTATTAATGTGATTTATTGAAACAATGCAACGGGTTGTCTTTTTTATGTATATCAAGATTCTGAATAATTTTGACAGATGATATTGATTGTCCCTTAACGCCCATATACGGTATGTTTATGATCAGCTCAGCTGATCTAATGGTTCTACATAATTTGTTATATATTTATAAATCATGCCTGTTAGTATATCATGTTTCTAGCTTGATAAACACGCAAGAGAGACCATTACTAAAATAAATGACCAGCAATTAATTGACTTCGTGTATGTATAGTTTTTGTCATTATTTACATTTTTGGCCATTATTTACATTACAAGGACAAAAATCTTAGATTCTTATTGATGATGCCTACATTTTGAAGAAGACATTATTGAAGATGTTGTGAATGATTGCAAAACAATGTTTCTTTTATTGTCTTGTAAAACTATTATTTCAGTCAAAGTATTTTTTACATATTATATTGCCTCCTGTCTCTTTTGCATAGACACTAATGAAATTATATGATAATTATTGTGGACAGAAAACATAAACCCTTGCACAAAAATACCTTTTATCAGCCTGTCATCTGTATGTCATGTAACTGTTCACTCATCATCGCAAAAGAGACCCATAGAATCATGAAGCAATTGAAGGCCAAATGTATTCGTTAGATTTTATTAGATTTTCATCCATTGTTTAAACACTGTAATGGGACATCATTAAAGATTTATATTTTTTAGTACAATTACAACACTGTTTTACAATGAATAACACCATCATGATGATGATGTTACAGTATGTAGTGTGGTTCTTCTTTGTAACATGGAGACAACATAATCATGATAATGATAAAGACTTTGGGTTCTTAAGTGGGAAGTATTGAACACTTATCTGCTTTAATCATGAGGCTTTATTTTGAAGGAAAGTTTGTTGGAAAAACTGTTTTTCTCTTTTATCAGTGAATCATCATGGAATCTGGATGCATCTCCTGTACCGTGACAATCGAGGAGCTGACATCCACTGGGGATGTCATCAAGAAAACTCAACACAGAAACATCATGCTCGTCCTTGGTCGAGACCAGTTTTCTGAAATGATTCTTAAACTCAGTTACAGCAAGAAAGAAGTCAAATACCCCATTCGTGAATTAGTAATCCACAAGAAGTTTGTAAAAGACGGCAAAGCTACCATCAAACTGCCAGATCATAAACTTCAATTTCTTTTAAGTAATTGCCCGCCGGACAAACTCATAATGTTCCTGAAAACAATGCATACAAAATTAGAATGTCTACGTCAAAAAGGTTTTATGAGTATGCGCAAGAAATTTTTATCTGATGTTCCCAAATCATTTCAAGACATTAGTCCATTGACGATTAAAGATCTACAAACAGTTCACTCTGCAAAAGCTAAACTTGAACAAAGTAAACTAGCAGCACCAACACAGAAATCAACGGTGACAGGGAAGAGGAAACGTGTTGATGAGAAAGAAAATGTGACTGAGTCTCAGATGACAATGCAAGCTAAGAGGGCTAAGAGCTTAGCAATGATGTCACCATCTAGAGTTGTGAACCCACTGAAACTTAGCAAGGAACAGAACACTGTTCTGGAAGCTGTTCTCAGAAAAAGGAATGTGTTCTTTACAGGCAGTGCTGGGACTGGCAAATCTTTCCTGTTGAAGAGAATAATAGGTAATTATGTTGACATATTAAACACAGCATTGTGTGAAGTCCCATAAGGTGTCCATAAATCCTATTAACTGCTTGAAATACCCCTCTGTTAAGCAAGCTGTGAATTGGAAGCTGGTAGGATGAGATGGTAATGGTAAACTGGATAGTGTACTTCCCAGGGAGCTGAGAAATTCCTTTGAAAGCACATTGATTTGTTGAACATGGTAAAAACATCCAATGCTTCAATCATGGCCTCCAGAAGTGTGAAGTCTTGAATTGTATAAGTGACCTGTTATTATCATCTTTAACATCACCTATTTTGTGTTGATCAGAAAAAAGTAAAATTCAACAACTTGTGATGTTTAATTTTGTGATCATTGACCTTCATTTTTAGGAGCTCTGCCACCTCAGCACACATTCGCCACAGCCAGTACTGGTGTCGCAGCCTGCCATATAGGAGGGACAACTTTACACGCATTTGCAGGTACCAGTACATCTTAGTTGATGGAGGGGTGGTGGGGTAGCCTAGTGGTTCGTTCTTCATGCTGAAGACCCGGGTTCGATTCCTCACATGGGTACATGTGAAGCCCATTTCTGGTGTCCCCCACCATGATATTGCTGGAATATTGCTAAAAGCAGCGTAAAATCCAACTCACTCACTCACTCACTTAGTTGATGGTCATCACAACCTGTCATTAAAGGGGAACAACTCTACCAACATTTGAAGGTACATCTTTGAGGTTAGACAGTTTAATCAATTAGTGTCAGAACTGGGACCACACCCTGTCATCAAGGGAAACAACTCTACTTACATTTACAGACCCGTGAAGATCCGGGGTAGAATAGGTCTTCAGCAACCCATGCTTGCCACAAAAGGCGACTATGCTTGTTGTAAGAGGTGACTAACAGGATTGGGTGGTCAGGCTCGCTGACTTGGTTGACACATGTCATCGGTTCCCAATTACGCAGATCGATGCTCATGCTGTTGATCACTGGATTGTCTGGTCCAGACTCGATTAATTTACAGACCAACTGCCAAATAGCTGGAAGATTGCTGAGTGTAGTGTAAAACTAAACTCACTCACTCACTTACATTTACAGCAGCATCTTAGAGGCTGGGCATAGCTTTGTGTTTGGTTTGAGGTACTGGGGTTTGTGATCTCACAAAAAGAGCACAACTCAACAGAATTGAAAAGCTTGAAATGGGTTAATTTAACGGATAGTTATAATGTGAACCAATTAGAAGAAAACTGTGGATGGAAACCAAATTGGTGAAACTGATCATTACTTTACCTGGCAGGTGTTGTTCTGATTAAGCACTGTTTGTTGTTCGGTATACTCTTGTTGTCTGGGTTGAATCTGCCATTCATTCTCTCCTGTTGTTCACCAAAGTTCAAATACATGTTAGACCTGCATCACTTAGACTATCTCCAACATTCAGCTGGCACAGGTCTCCAGTATAAACTGAAATCCCATTCAAAGCAGTGTTTAACTTGACTCACTCATGAGCAGGACAAGGTGGGCAGAACTTCATATGCGTAACAGTTATGCTCTCCAAAATGGGATCATGTGGTCATAATGGCTGCTGAGTACTTTATGGACGACCTTCATGACGGATCTTCATGTAAAGATTTTCCGACTTGTATCCTAGGTATTGGTTCAGGAAGAGCCGCCCTACAACAGTGTGTGGAGCTTGCATCTCGTCCCCAGGTGGCGCAGCAGTGGAAGAAATGCCACCATCTTATCATTGATGAAATATCTATGGTGGATGGGGACTTCTTTGACAAGCTGGAAACAGTTGCCAGGTAACCAGATCAATATTGAAAAAATTCTGAAGTGACCTATTCTTGTGCTTTCTTCCTTTCATCAATAGTGTGTCTTCTTGCATGTCAGTGTTAATTACCCATGCGTATGGTGGTTCTTTGCATTAGCTGCCATTAGATAATTTAATCTTTTGCATTTTGCAGCTTGGGGTGTGTGTGGAACATTAATCCATGCCGTATCAGATATCATATACTCCCCATCAAAAGATTAGACTCACTAGTGTAAATGTAGCCACTTACTTCAGTCAACTGATGTAAACTAGATTTTGCAAAATATTCCATACAGTTTAAGGGTACTGTTTACACATGAACAGATGTATTGTAAAACAAATTCGTAACGTTGAAAAGTTTATTGCCATGAGTTCAGTAAATGATAAAACAACAAGTTGATGCATGATGCACAATATTTGCACATACTTTTCAGCAATTCATGATCCTCGTGCAATTCATCTCCATAAGGTTTGCAGTTGGTTCCCCCAAGTTAGTGGAGAAATTCATCTTCGATGTAACCACATGTTTATACATAACATATAGTGAGTGTTTTAAGTGAGTCTTAACTTTTGATGGGTAGTATATATCTGAGATTTATTTGTTTTTGATGAGTCGAGTGTGTTACATTGAGCATGCTCCTGAACATCTGAAGAAAATGGTGAACATGTGCATGACGTATTGATGTTCCACTTTCACTGGTGGGGATTCCAAATTTTCCAAGTAAGAATATACATCCCCATATTTGTTGTGAGAGATGACTAAACGGAGGCTTGATCACTTGTTGATTGTGTGTCACCCTACTTCATCAATACTTATTGTGTCAATCATTGGATTTTCTGACCCAAATATTTACTTACAGTATTAGTTTAATACTGTTGACTCCATTGTTTAACAACAAACAAATGAGTGTGTTTTGTGTGGTGTATTTTCAGAGTTATGCGTCAGACAGATGAACCATTCGGCGGGATCCAGCTGATAGTGTGTGGAGACTTCCTGCAACTGCCGCCGGTCATCAAAGATCAGGCGGTCAAGAGGAAGTTCTGTTTCCAGGTCAGTCTGACACTTGTCCAGCAGTAGGCTCCTCCCACAGACTGGGGTCAGCCTACACTCAGGTCAGTCTGACACTTGTCCAGCAGTAGGCTCCTCCCACAGACTGGGGTCAGCCTACACTCAGGTCAGTCTGACACTTGTCCAGCAGTAGGCTCCTCCCACAGACTGGGGTCAGCCTACACTCAGGTCAGTCTGGCACTTGTCCAGCAGTAGGCTCCTCCTCCCTACACTCAGACTCCTCCCACAGACTGGGGTCAGCCTACACTCAGGTCAGTCTGGCACTTGTCCAGCAGTAGGCTCCTCCCACAGACTGGGGTCAGCCTACACTCAGGTCAGTCTGGCACTTGTCCAGCAGTAGGCTCCTCCCACAGACTGGGGTCAGCCTACACTCAGGTCAGTCTGACACGTGTCCAGCAGTAGGCTCCTCCCACAGACTGGGGTCAGCCTACACTCAGGTCAGTCTGGCACGTGTCCAGCAGTAGGCTCCTCCCACAGACTGGGGTCAGCCTACACTCAGGTCAGTCTGGCACGTGTCCAGCAGTAGGCTCCTCCCACAGACTGGGGTCAGCCTACACTCAGGTCAGTCTGGCACTTGTCCAGCAGTAGGCTCCTCCCACAGACTGGGGTCAGCAGTAGGCTCCTCCCACAGACTAGGGTCAGCCTACACTCAGGTCAGTCTGGCACTTGTCCAGCAGTAGGCTCCTCCCACAGACTCAGCCTCTCAGGTCAGTCTGACACGTGTCCAGCAGTAGGCTCCTCCCACAGACTGGGGTCAGCCTACACTCAGGTCAGTCTGGCAGTCCAGCTAGGCTCCTCCCACAGACTGGGGTCAGCCTACACTCAGGTCAGTCTGACACGTGTCCAGCAGTAGGCTCCTCCCACAGACTAGGGTCAGCCTACACTCAGGTCAGTCTGGCACTTGTCCAGCAGTAGGCTCCTCCCACAGACTGGGGTCAGCCTAACACTCAGGTCAGTCTGACACGTGTCCAGCAGTAGGCTCCTCCCACAGACTGGGGTCAGCCTACACTCAGGTCAGTCTGACACTTGTCCAGCAGTAGGCTCCTCCCACAGACTGGGGTCAGCCTACACTCTGGAACATTCAGTGTCTTAAGCATGTGGAATATATACATATATACTCTTGATTGATTATGTTAAACAAAACAAATTGGTTATTCAGCATCTTCAACGATATGTTGAAAGTGAAGGGGAATTGTGTTACACATTAAGAGCTAGTGTTAAACATACATTATGTCATACAAGATTGTCTTACATGTAGAGCGTTTGTGTTACACACAGAGAGCTTGTGTACATTAAGAGATGGTGTGATATATAGTGAAATTGATATGTATATAGAGAAATCACATGTCTAATTTATATATTCAAGAAAATTGCCATATGAAGATTTAGAAGGACATAAGAAGGAAAACAATGTTATATGAAGGGAGATTGTGTTACATAGGACATGATTGTGTTGGACTGTTAACACAGTGTTAGAACTGTCTGTTGGTTACAGTCAAGGGCGTGGCAGAAGTGTATGCATGTCAACCTGGAACTCAGTGAGGTGCGGAGACAGTCCGACAGACACTTCATCAACGTGCTGCAGAACATCAGAATTGGCAGGTACGAAGTGTTGGTTCATCACTCAGCAACGTTCCACCTCAGGACCAGGCGAACCACTGCCTTTGGGATAGTGGAACAAATTAATGAAGTCACACATTTTAACCATCTTGTACTCACTTAGTGGACATAAAGACAAGCTTGGAGCCTGTGTTGTCGGGGAAAGCGAAAGAGCTCTCAGTACTCCATTATTTCTTTAAGAGTTTAGACACAGATTACTTTCCTGTGTCACTGAAACCAGAGTCCGAAAACCAATTTTAAAGACGACAATGACCAGTGATACAAGAGAGGGAGTGAAGATGTTTGGGAAGATGTTTCAGCGGTATTATTTGCCAAAGCTCTGAAATTTTACTTGTTTTTCATATATGACAGATGTTCTGATGATGTTCAGAACACGCTGAAGGCAACTGCCCGCCACAATATCCAGAAAGATGGTATCCTAGCAACCAGACTGTGTACACACAAGGAGGATGTGGAACAACTCAACAACCATCACCTGCAGAAGCTGACTGGTAGGGACTCTTCACACCAGGACACACAGTAGGCATTAGGCACTGGAGACTCTGTCCATAAAACACACAGTAGGCACTGTACACACTGTCCATAACACAGAGAGTAGGCACTGTACACACTGTCCATAACAGAGTAGGCACTGTACACACTGTCCATAACATAGAGAGTAGGCACTGTCCATAACACAGAGAGTAGGCACTGTACACACTGTCCATAACACAGAGTAGGCACTGTACACACTGTCCATAACACAGAGAGTAGGCACTGTCCATAACAGTAGGCACTGATAACACAGTAGGCACTGTACACACTGTCCATAACACAGAGTAGGCACTGTACACACTGTCCATAACACTGTACACACTGTCCATAACATAGAGAGTAGGCACACACACTCCATAACACAGAGAGTAGGCAGGCACTGTCCATAACACAGAGTAGGCACTGTCCATACACGCTGTCCATAACTGTACAGAGAGTAGGCACTGTACACTGTCCATAACACAGAGAGTAGGCACTGTACACACTGTCCATAACACAGAGTAGGCACTGTACACACTGTCCATAACACAGAGAGTAGGCACTGTACACACTGTCCATAACATAGAGAGTAGGCACTGTCCATAACACAGAGTAGGCACTGTCCACACTGTCCATAACACAGAGAGTAGGCACTGTACACACTGTCCATAACATAGTCCATAACACAGAGTAGTACTGTACACTGTCCATAACACAGAGAGTAGGCACTGTACACACTGTCCATAACAGAGAGTAGGCACTGTACACACTGTCCATAACATAGGGAGTAGGCACTGTCCATAACACAGAGAGTAGGCAATGTACACACTGTCCATAACAGAGAGTAGGCACTGTCCACACTGTCCATAACACAGAGAGTAGGCACTGTACACACTGTCCATAACATAGAGTAGAGTACAGTCCATAACAGGCCATAACACAGAGAGTAGGCACTGTCCATGTCCATAACAGAGAGTAGGCAATGTACACACTGTCCATAACACAGAGAGTAGGCACTGGTACACACTGTCCATAACACAGAGTAGTAGGCACTGTACACACAGAGTCCATAACACAGAGAGTAGGCACTGTCCATAACACACTGTCCATAACACAGAGAGTAGGCAATGTACACACTGTCCATAACAGAGAGAGTAGGCAGGCACTGTCCATAACAGAGAGTAGGCACTGTACATACTGTCCATAACAGAGAGTAGGCACTGTACACACTGTCCATAACATAGGAGTAGGCACTGTACACACTGTCCATAACACAGAGAGTAGGCACTGTACACACTGTCCATAACACAGAGTAGGCACTGTACACACTGTCCATAACACAGAGAGTAGGCACTGTCCACACTGTCCATAACACAGAGAGTAGGCACTGTACACACTGTCCATAACAGAGAGAGTAGGCACTGTCCATAACACACACTGTCCATAACACAGAGAGTAGGCAATGTACACACTGTCCATAACAGAGAGGTAGGTGCACTGTCCATAACAGAGAGTAGGCAGTACACACTGTCCATAACAGAGAGAGTAGGCACTGTACACACTGTCCATAACACAGAGGCACACTGTCCATGTCCATAACACAGAGAGTAGGCACTGTACACACTGTCCATAACACAGAGAGTAGGCACTGTACACACTGTCCATAACACAGAGTAGGCACTGTACACACTGTCCATAACAGAGAGTAGGCACTGTCCATAACACAGAGTAGGCACTGTACACACTGTCCATAACACAGAGTAGGCACTGTACACACTGTCCATAACATAGAGAGTAGGCACTGTCCATAACACAGAGAGTAGGCAATGTACACACTGTCCATAACACAGAGTAGGCACTGTCCATAACACAGAGAGTAGGCACTGTCACACACTGTCCATAACACAGAGAGTAGGCACTGTACACACTGTCCATAACATAGAGAGTAGGCACTGTCCATAACACAGAGAGTAGGCACTGTACACACTGTCCATAACAGAGAGAGTAGGCACTGTCCATAACAGAGAGAGTAGGTACTGTCCATAACAGAGAGAGTAAGCACTGTACACACTGTCCATAACAGAGAGAGTAAGCACTGTACACACTGTCCATAACAGAGAGTAGGCACTGTACACACTGTCCATAACAGAGAGAGTAAGCACTGTACACACTGTCCATAACAGAGAGTAAGCACTGTACACACTGTCCATAACAGAGAGTAGGCACTGTACACACTGTCCATAACATACAGAGACAATACGCTTTGTCCATTCCATACCTAGGAGACACTGGACGGCCCAAGGTAAAGATACCTTCTGAAGCTGTGGATGGTAGTGTGTGATAGTGACTACATGGGCGATTGTTTTGGTTATTGACTACATAACAGTATTAACAGAGTGTGACAATAGTGAAATCAGAGATTGTTGATTTCAGGTGAGAGTCGTATGTTTCACGCAACAGACACCGACCCAGTGTACAGCAAACAGATCAACAACCTCTGTCCGGTGCCAGACAAACTGCTGCTGAGGCTGGGGGCACAGGTGAGTTGGGATCTGAATGTGTGCTTCATGATCTACAGATAGGTCTCCACTAACACAGGCTTGTCTCAGTGTGGACACCTATGCCGAATAGGTACCCAGAACGTTTCTCATTTGGTATTCCAAGAGTGAACAGGTCCCCAGACGCTGTGCTTTGTCCTGTTTTATCTCCAGGTGTCTTTAATTAACCACAAACAATCCAATCACCCCCCACCCAACCATCCACTCACTCCCATGCATCAAATATTAGAAGCGATTATAATCAGTCAGTCACTGTTGCTATGGTTACAGGTGATGCTGGCAAAGAATATGGAAGTGCAGAGAGGGTTGGTGAACGGGAGCTCGCGGTGTCATCACTGGCTTCGAGAACAGTAGTGATGGTGTGTAGAAACTTGCTGTACTTGTTCTGCCATAGATGAAGGGTCTCAGTTTGATGTTATGTTAGCACTAATGGGAAGGTTGAAACAAACTGAGGTAAACATTCGGAATCTCCCCTGCAGGTAGCTCTTTAGTGTCCAGTGTTCTTCAGAAGCATTGTCTGTATGTCATGTGTTGTATATATTCAGGGGCGGTGGGTAGCCTAGTGGTTAAAGCTTTCGCTCGTCACGCTGAAGACCCGGGTTTTGGCACAATGTGTGAAGCCCATTTCTGGTGTCCCCTGCCGTGATACTGCTGGAATATTGCTAAAAGCGGCATAAAACCAAACTCGCTCAGTCAATTGTACATGTTCAAACCAACCCATGGTATTTTTTGTACTTTCAAATTTCTTTTAGGTATTATCAATTAAAAAAATGAATATGGAATTATTTATGAAGATTTGAAGGGAAGGGGTTATAGGTGATAGTATAACAGCTAAAGAGGATCACAAGAATGATCACAATTATATAGTAGGGGTACAAAATTAAGAAACAGTTCTGAGTTGCTTTTGTTGGATTTTTTTCCAAAAGCAAAGTTATAGGTTTTAACATTATATAGGATTGGTCATTTGTTACGACCACCCCATTATAAATGACCAAGATTCACCAATCTGGGAGTCCAAGTGGAAGCTGATGCTGTCCTTTCGAGATTCCTTGCATTGCTGACGCATCTCTGTTGTTGCAGGATTCCCCCGTGTGAAGTTCGCCTGTGGCCTGGAGGAAGTGATCAAGCCTGTACGCTGGGCCATGAAGGCTGGCAGTGGGGTGGTCCTCATGCGGAAACAGGTTCCCCTCAAACTGGCCTGGGCCATCTCTATACACAAGAGTCAGGTTAGTGGTGTCTACAGTTTGTCACCATTGTTGCTGTTTAGTTTGGGAGGTCATTACCCATTACAATGTTCATGGTGGTAACCACGTGGTCAGAGCGATGCATTGTCACATGCAAGTCTTGGTATTATTCCCCTCCTGGCGCAATGATGGTCTTAACATTAAAACAATTAATGACTGGAATATTGCTTTCAAGAAACTGGTGTAAAATTCTCACTCCCTCACTCACTCACCAGATTCAAGCCTCCGCTGATAAAACATGTTATACGATAAAAACTTTTATACTTCATTCCATGTCTGTGGAATTTTTCCCTTAGAAATGCATGATCTTGGGTTTGATTCCTGGTTTGTCTGCACCATCTTCTCCTGGTGGGTTTCAGTCATTAAAGTCTAAGACCTACATCACCTCGACCTACCTTTCATATCAAGCACGTATGAAGTGACAACAAATTGGGAATAGAAGCATTTAACCTAACCTTACTCACTAACTGTTGAACTAATGAATGTATAAATATCAAAGTAACTCAGAGTTGTGCAAGGGAAGTGAAATAATTAAATATGTATTCATATATTCTCCACTACTTCATAGTTTCTATTTACATCTGTATCATTGTATATGTTTACTGTTTTAGAATGTTTCGTTCAAATTTCCTTATTGGAAACAGAATACACTTTTATATCACTATCAATATTTGTCTGTGCACAATATTTTTATGTTATTTTTAGCAATGCATTTTAGTCATATCATTTAGATGAGGTATGCTGGTATGTATTAATATGATACTGTTAGCATGTCTTGTTACTGATCCATCTGTGTGTGCAGGGCATGACGCTGGACTGTGTGGAGATCTCACTGGCCAGGGTGTTCGAGGCCGGCCAGGCGTATGTGGCGTTATCCCGGGCCAAGAGCCTGGAGGGCCTGCGAGTGCTGGACTTTGACCGCAGCTGTGTGCGGGCCAATACTGAGGTGTTGCGCTTCTACCACAAGCTGCAGCTGTCGCAGAAGATGCTGCAGACAAGCATGGGGGACTATGTTGCTGCAGATGCACCCCTCCCACCCAGTCACTGGTAGACATGCTTGTGCAACAGACAATCATGAACAGACAATCATGAAGAGAAACAGAAATCTCCCCCTCGACAATCGGCACCCTCTGACATCAGCCTCTCCTACTATGGAAGGGTTAACCACATGGGTTAAGTCTCATGGTTTTCACATTATCTCTGCAGTGTTCAGAAGTCAGAGGAAATAAGCATTATTTTTATGACAAAGGCTTCAACTGAAGTACCTTTTATACTCTTTGACAGTGTTTATCTGAAAGATAAGGAAGTTAATTTTGTCAGGGTCTGTAGCAAGGACAAGGGACAGAACTCTGCATATATCATACAATCAGCTTCAACAACAAATTCAGTTTTTGCATAACGTTTTTGCTGTACTGACCAATGCAGGAAAATAAGGTGAAAATGTGGATTTTTATAAATATCCCTCATCCTTCAAATAAAACATATTTGCCTCTTCTAACCATGGTTGAGAGCGATGGAGGGAGAGACTAGAAACATTGTATCAGGTGATATTTGGCAACAGTTGACAAAAATGTCAAGTAAATAGGCTAAAGTGATCTTTATACTAAAATATGCAATTGTTCTTTAAAAAAACCCAGTCATTTGAAGAGTTACATCACTCAGGGTGATCTCTGATTGATCATTCAAGTTGATTCAACCCTTTAGTGATAACTGTCCTTTCAACCTTGTTGCAACATAAGGCTGACTTGTCCTCAAGTATGTGTTAAAAGTACTCTCACTCACTCACTCACTTCTTTGTACTCTGTAGAAACAAAACAAAACAAAACAATCATTCTGGGTGCAATTCTAAGAACAGTAAGCCTCTGTTATGTTTCACTTGAGTTTCGAAGTACCATGAGAGCAGCAATCACAATATGACTAGGATTTCTGCCTCCTAAAAGGAACATAGTAGACACATGGGAAAACACTTCAGTCTTTCACATGCTGCAAATGCATAGTTTCAATATGATCTCAGTCTGTCTATTTATTCTGGTGATGTCCATTGTATACTCGGTTATAAACAAAATGTTTACCATGTGTATAGTAATAGACTCCACATATCACTTCTGAAACAATGTTGTAATTTTAGCAGTGTTTTAGTACAGCGTGTTTTGTCTTCAAAAGGTTAAATATTAGTATTTTACATGAAGTGTGAAATTTTGGCAGTTTTACATAAATATTAACATTCTAGTGGCTTTACATGAATAGTGAAAATTGATGACTTTACATAATATTAGTATGTTGTAAGATATAGGTAGGTTTACACAAAAATGTGACATAATGGTAGTTGTACTTGGATAGTATCATGTCAATAGTAATACTCAATAAGATTCTTCACGGGTCGACTCAAAAACACTGCCCTGATGTTAACCTGTGAGTAGGGCTGGGACGATTCACCGATGCGATACATTTAAGTTTGATACAGCTATCGTATCGTTGACTGGTGTATCGATACAAAACCATACACAACTTTTTTTCAAAACAGTATTATCTTAAACGTGTTACAGTACTTATTTAGAGAAAATACGCAAGTATGATGGAGTTACTTGTTTGTTTATTACAACAGTGTTATTGTTATGCACAAATACCTTGAAATGAATCATTTTAAATCTTGATACCGTGTGTCATTCTTTCAAATATCGTGTATGTATCGTGATACGTATCTTATTGCAGGTGAATATAGCAATATGTATCGTCCCCAGCCCTACCTGTGAGGGTTTTACAAGGCCAGGCTACAATAATACCTCCGTTTGTATATAAACTTCTTAATATTATCAACTCAAGGATGTTGTTGTTTTTATATATTTATGTTTTATATGTAACCAAACTCTTAATGTTTGTTTCTGGAATGATAATAAACATGTTTAGTGTCATTAGTTATTTCATCCATCAGTCAACAGATGTGGATCCATTGGTGACTATTATTCCGGTGTTGGATTGAGGATCGGTTGAATTGATCTCGCCGACATTCTTTATTATTACCCACGTGGTCAACGTATGGGTAGTTGCATACTAATCTCGTACGTCACACGAGTGTCGTATCACGTTGACCTGTGTCGTAACGACTTGACCTGAGATTATAACGATTTGATTGGATAACCGATGACCTCTCATTCAGGTCACATTCTGACGTAACTATTTTTTCATTCTTCAACACGTGAATTCAATCATTCTACAACTTAAATGCATTGTGGGAATGTAAACATCGCGAACGTTGCCGTGTCGCTGTTTAATTGTGAGCCGAACTGAGACATTATATCCGTCGAAAACATAAACGCAATGTTTCCACCAGTGATGTTAGCCGATTGAAGCAACTGCAAACCAAGAAACGCGGTGCTACGGAGTAGTTTACTGTAGGAGGTTGTACAAGGCGATGACAACTGACATGCATCGTGACGTCGGTTACCAAGGCAGCGTCGTCATTACAGTGTGACGTCATGCAAATCTTGTACTACAGTACAAAACTCTTCCGCAACCTCTTCATGAAACCGGTTTCGGTTTGAAACGAAAAAATACAAAAATACGCTATTTTGTCAATTTAATGCATGTAAGACGTGGGTAATAAATAAAATGCCACACTCGGTCTCATTACATACGAATGTTACAAGACAGCCTCGTGACCTTCCTATGTTATCTGACCTCGCTTTCGCTCGGTCAGATACCATAGGAAGGACACTCGTTCATTATAATTCGTATGTAATGAGACCTCGTATAGTATTCTTTAGTACTGGTCATCGGTTTCACGGAGTTATCAAAACTCGCAACGAAAACAACCGAGTTACTTCCCTTTACCAAATGCATTCGGATAAACATTTAAAAGATGTGATACGAAGAAATCCACCATCCAAGTAATCGAGCCATGATGGACTCTCAACAAGCACAGGTTGCAGGGACCTGTTTTCTTACTTGGAATCTCTCATTAGAACCTAGTTCCGGATCTCACCTATTCTACTCAGACGTGATATACCTTGCGTCAAAATCTCACAAACGTTCAATTAAATGAATCCTCGGAAACCACTGAACGAAGCGTGCAGGTAAACAAGTCTTTTGTATCTGAAAACGAACCAACAAAGGCAGTTCTAATGCATGTAGAAATGTTGACCCTCTGTTCAGTGACGGGTGGTTTCTGGACACCAAGGATTTCATAAGGGAACGTGTATTTTGTTGGGTTTCTTTTCGGAAACTTCCAGGTGGGGACCTTAATGACATAAGTGAACTGAGGCCGAATCATTTACAAATATCCATTGTTTTTCTTAATTTCTTCTGGGCAGCAGAAGTTCGCCCAGAGTTCTCCGGACGTGACCCATGGAAAGTCTGTCTGATCTTGTTGTAGAGAGGTATCGTGTCAGACTGAATGAGACTGGTTCTAGATGTTCCATAAGCAAGCATTATCACTGTCTCGAGATTTATCACACTGGAGTCATTGTTTCCCAATGCAAGGACTAAAAAGCTTTTAATGTCTCAAGTGATTTAATTTCACTCTGAATACAGATGCAAATCTTCTACAAATGATAGTCTCGGTAGAACAGTGCACAGAGTATAAGTATCTGGCCTACCAAGACAATAAAAGTGTCACAATCAAAGGGCAATTTTGAAATTTACAAACATTTATTATCACTAAAACTATAACATCATACAGCTATGTTATGTCATTCATGGTCCTTGTAATGGGTGAGTGTGTGATGATTTATATGCAGAGGCAAGTACAATGTGAATGACTTCCCCTAAACTTTACGTACAAAGTGACCGCCTCCGTGGTGTAGTGGTTAGAGCGTCCGCCCGGAGAGCGGAAGGTCGCGGGTTCGATCCCCGACCGCGTCATACCAAAAGACGTGCGGCATTAATGGGTACAACAAGGACTGGTCGGCTCGGAGTCAGTATAATGTGTCTGAGTGGGGTATTCATGCTGCACTGCGGCATGGTATCTCAGTGGGCTAGCATTATAAAACCAGCTTAAGTCTGGGCTAGTACAAGCAGCCGCACATACACATACACACGCATGTACGTCGTCATAGGAGCGAAATATTTTCAAGCACGACGTTAAACCCAATTTCACATCACCTCACGTACAAAGTAGTTGATTTCCCTTGCATATCATGTACAAAATCAATTACCCCCTTCCCCCTTCCCATCATTTTTAAGCATAATTTTTTAATATATCTATGTACAAATATTGCTCACCCCCTACCTCCCCAGAACAAATGGGTGACACCCCCCACCCTTAAAATCATCATCTCACACCACCACACACACCACCACCACCACCACCCCATAGCCATAAATTATGAACGGTCCCTCACAGCTAAACATAGATTCTGTGGACCGAAGCTGTGCCAGCATGAGAGCAGCTTCAAACTAGTCCTCATGATAGCAAGCGCAACTCTCACCATGTATCTTTACGTGCATGCCATACAGGTAAAACGTCTCTAAACCCATGAAACTTTTATGTACAGCACAACAGCCGAATAAGGATGGTGCAATAAGAGTAGCACGTGTAGACCATGGATACATCGCGACACAAAGCAAAGCTACTCTGAGAATGAACGCTGTACATCAAACATTGTAATTCTGGTGCAGTAAATGCAGCCATAGCAACATACTTGAGTAAGGGCCAGGTCATATCAATATAAGGTCAAGATCATATAGTGTTCAAACACCATTCAAAACATCCTCGGATACTTGTATATGTTGATAGCTGGTAAGAAGCACAATTGGAAATACTACACCCTTACTATGTGTTCTTATATCAATGTCTGTTGGTTACATAATAGTTTACCGCCATGTTTCTAGCTATTCCTTGTGCATTAGCTAGGAGTAAGTTCAGGTGAAAAGATCAAACTTCCCGTTCAAACAGGATATCGTCGTCGACGATGGAGGACGAATCTTCATTTGTGGGGAAGTCCAAGGATATACCGGAGAGGTCCAGGCCTTTAGCCTTTTTCTTCTGCATCCGTCTGACGATGATAGATGGCCGCCAATTCTCTGGCATGCTGACCTTGCCCTTGCACCTTTCACTGAACCACCTGGCTATTCGTTTCCGCATAGCTTTGATAGACAACAGGAACAGCATACAGTTGGCCAGTCCGATTGAGTTGTCGCCTATGGCCTGCGATGATAAGGATATATTTACATATATAAGACCATGTTCCAGAGACAGAGACCCCTTTCAGTGTCAAACAGTATAGTAACTTACTTTTTACAGTAGACGTAAACATATCTTAAGGTTGGTTGGTTTGTTGTTTAACGCCGCACTCAGCAATATTCCAGCTATATGGCGGCGGTCTGTAAATAATCGAGTCTGGACCAGACAATCCAGGGATCAACAGCATGAGCATCTATGTACGCAATTGGTATACGATGACATGATTGTGTCAACCAAGTCCCGACCAACCAACCACCTGATCCCGTTAGGCGCCTCTTACGAAAAAGCATGGGTTACTGAGGACCATTCTAACCCCGATCTTCACGGGTCAGATATCTTAAGGAAAGACTATCCGGATGCACTAGACTTTGGTTTTAAGTCAGTCTCTGACAAACTATATCTTTAGCAGATATAATCTAGCAGCCAATCAGAAATGTCCTTTTGTTTTGATTAATGCTACAGCACAGCTCACCTTTGCAATGAGTAGCCAATCAGCAAACAGGTCCCTTGCCCTGGCGGTGCCGTACTGGACACACAAGAAGTACAGCGTTCCCCAGATGCGCAGACATATGAAGATGATAGGGATGTAACGGAGTTGTTTATTGGCTGTCTGAATAGCCATGTCCTCTATGACGTACTCACGATCAACCTTTTTGATCGCCTGTTAATAAAAAGGCAAACGGTTTGACAAGGCCAGTGTGAGTTAACAGTACCAATCTAATGCACGTCACTCGACACTCACCTCCAAATGCTGTATTTACTGCATTAAATAACGGCGGGGAGCACCAGAAATGGGCTTCACACATTGTACCCATGTTGGGAATCGAACCCGGGTCTTCGGCGTGACGAGCGAACGCTTTAACCACTAGGCTACCCGACCGCCCCTGTGAGAAGTAGTGACACAATACCACACCATCGTACGAACAGCAGGTTTTCGGGACAAGAACAGGGCCTAGATTTTCGAAGCTCTCTTAGCGCTAAGACAGTCGTAAGTTAATGTTAATGTATGGGACTTACGACTATCTTAGCGCTAAGAGAGCTTCGAAAATCTAAGCCCAGGTTACTAGGGACCAATTCTAACTTAGATTTACTTTAAACATCACTAAACTGCGGAGAATGACGTTGATGTAAACGACGTTCATGGCGTACCTTCCAGTTAACGCTGCACGTGATGACCACATACAGCAGGATAGACGCCAAATAGGACGCCAGCGTCCAGCCTTCGACAGTGACAAAATACCAGTCCATTTTATTGGAGACTCTGTCGCTGATCCAACATGGCGCTGGGCGACGGTGTTTACGCAGAAACGTGTCGTCGTACCCGTAGACGTCGGAGGCGCCGGCAGAAAAGGCAACGACAGCTACAACAAGAGATACCATACTATCAAGTGGTAAAATATGTGAAACGATGCAACAAACTGGATCTGGTTTTCAAAGTGTACGTAGCGTTACGTCTGTCCATCGGTAACACGTTAGGAATGAGATAACCGTAATGTTTCCTTCCCATCATTCCCACCAGTCACTAAACTGTGCGTCGTGGCAAAAGATGAGGATATTGACGTCTTCAGCTGTTAAGTGAGTAAATATAGTTCTTGGTCACATGACGTTTGCAGTCCCAAAAAACTGATTAATGAAATTCAGCCTTGTTTATCAGAAACTGAAACACTCAGCAAGTAGGAATGTCAATAAACAAAAATGAACAAATCAAATTTGGTCACAGTTATAATTCCAAACATCATATTAGTGTTTAAACATGTAAAATTGTAACAACAAGGGAAGTATATTTGTCCCACCAAGTACCTGGCATAATCCATGAAAACACGTGGAACAGCCACGTCACCCTGTTGGCCACCACAATGAAGCGTAACGTCATACAGAGGAACAGATAGAAGCCGATGGCGTCTGTCCACAAACACATCGCCGTGTGCGAGTACACTGTAAACAAGGCCGCCGTCTCACACAACACACTACGTTCCTGCAACACCCGCTCCGTGCTCTTGTAGAACGTCGCCGCCTGCAGCAGAGCCGCTATACACATGATGAAGTTCGCAATACTGAGGCAGACCAGTAGTTTGCGACCAGTTGTTCTGATGTCGTGGTACATGTAGTAGCACCCGACGATGACGAGGTTGCCAATAATGGAAATGACGGACACGCCATTGGTTATGATGACGTAAGCTGCGTCGACTGCGGTGAAGGTCGCGTTGGGGCCCGGACCGACTGGAGGCACGGTCGGGGTTACTTGAACCATGGTTGCTTGGTGTTGATTTGATCAGAGCTGAAATCACAAGTTGAACATGTATTATATTCTCGTGCTATAGTGATCATGCTTTGAGCATACGAATATTTTTATAATGGGCCCTTAAATAGTAACATAAAAAAGTGGGTGTGATTTTACGTCGCTTGTAGTTATACTTGTCTATCCTCTATTACCCAATGTGTCATGCATCGTGAGTGAGTGAGTTTAGTTTTACGCCACACTCAGCAATATTCCAGCTATGTGGCGGCGGTCTGTAAATAATCGAGTCTGGACTAGACATTCCGGTGATCTATACATCGTTGAGAAGCATACAAGACATAACGTCCCACGATCAGATTAAGCTCACGATCCTATGCTATGCTAAGTTAGTAATAAGGAAATTGGGCATGGTGTCGAACCTTTGATGGTGAAATGGTCCAGGGTATGTATACATATCCCGTTGTATGACGTAAACGAGCGAACACATGAAGCACTGGTCAAGCACTGAAATCGTGTCCACGCGTTATCAGTAGACCTGCCCTATGTGATGATGAGTGTTGTTTCAGTGAGATATGTTCCACGTGTGCATATCAAGGTGATTTGTAAATTGAGTTGAGGGTTTTGTTTGTTTGTAATTCCAGCTATATGGCGGCGATATGTAAATAATCAAGTCTGAACCAGACAATCCAGTGATCAACAGTTTGAGCATCGATCTCATCCGTGAACATGCGGGTAACGGGTTCGAATCTCACATGTATACTCGTTGGTTTTATTAAATTCTCTTTAAACTGCTCTAAAAAAACACACAAAACAACATACACAATAACATTAGATGGCCCGCAATCATGTAAGTGTAATAATGTAACTCTGTGTTTGTACTAAAGTTTGAATGTTTGGTGCTAAAAAGCTATTCGGATTGGGACGAAGAATGTCTATTTTCAAATCGGTTTCTGTTGAAGGTAACGGTTATTGTTAATTATCAGTGCCACTAAACAGGGTCATCTTGAATATGGTCACACACGATTTATTAAATCATTACTTGATTGCACGAATCATAAATATCTGAGGTTAAGAGTCTGAGGTGAAATATGTTGTCGTCTTTGTTTTCGAATCAGGCACACATTTTTGACGAATGAATATTAAACAAATCAAGTCAAAACATTGATTACGCAGCAGTCTTGTTTCCTGTTGACTGGGTCCCGTCCTATTCCTAGTACAATAACCAGTCCAGAATTTTGGGACCAATTCATTTAACTGGATACATAATTATTAATCAGTATTATTTGATACATCAAAGCACTTGTTTAGTGCAACACTATGCTCCTTCTAATCCTTGCAAACACGTCGTGCAGAGTGCTCTGTCGAACAGCGAGCTCTGACAAACGGAAACCTGGAAATCGTGGAAATATCAAAACGAGGCTCTCCCGCTAGAAAAGTTTGGCGGTCTGGTACGGACTTGATATTACATCACTCACATTGTGCTTTACAGAACTACACTGAATAAGCGCAAAAAACACATAACAGGTGTAACCAGTGAGCCAGATGCATTGTGAATCATTTTACGATCTCACTAAACAGGGGCAGTCTGTGACGTCTTAGCTAAGATCATGCTGCCTACACCTCGCCATAAAGTATAGAAATACGATGTTATTAAAGTTTAAAATTAAAATTCATTTGTAAATACCATTTTCGTATGAAACAAGGAATTGGAATTCGTAACCATAACCAATTTGTAACCATAGTTGTTTGTGATGTCTATTTTCACTTTCACACGAGAAAATTCGGATCAGCTGAAAAGTAGGTCATTGTCAGAATAGATTAATGAGACTCATATTTCGGTTTGCCCATCCTTTCAAAACTCATTGAAATAACACATTTTACCCTGATTCGGTACCCTCCAGTTTTCAGTCAGATTATACAGCCCTTTACAACTAACTTTAAAATATTCTAAAATGTGTTGGTACATCATAGCATGTGGATTTGTTATGTGAATCGGATGGAGAACTAAATAATAATGTAATTCAACAGTGTTGGCATGACGATTAATGGCGCGCGGGGCCATACTTATATATACAACGCAATACATAATACAACGTAACCCCGTTTATCCGGACACTTTTCACCAAGTGTTAAGCATTACAGATTTGCCAAACAATACATCTAGCTCTAGATATACAGAGAAACAGCAGACAGTGAGCTTGGTGAATGGGAGTATATTTAACATCCACCAATGACTAGTTGTGTCTGATCATGAACTGAGGGAATGTGTAGGTTAAAAATAAGCTTGACAACACGTGTGGATTTCCTACCTTCGTTACTCGAACTTTTCATCCAAACATGTTCATATCACTTTCAACAGCCATAGCGTAACATGTCGATTTCAATCCGCGACTTGTAGGATCTGATGCCAATGAGCTGATCTCTGAATATACGCGTTTATGTCATCTCAATCGTGGCTTGTGACCTTTCACCTCCACGTCAACTCCCTCTGCAGCAGATAACGTAGATATATTGGTTGTTCATGGCATGTTGATATCATCCTATTCGCACTTACTGATGGGTCGTTATCTCGTATATTGCATGTCGATAACAGGGGTGAACTTAGACGAAACACGTTGCATGCGCGACAGTAGCGTATATAACCTGCTCGATTCTAGTGAGAGGTTACCATGAATCAACGAGAATGTTCAGCTAGTGTACCTGAAAAGATATGAAAAGTAGTTGTAATGCGTAAGA
This sequence comes from Haliotis rubra, assembly GCF_003918875.1. Lineage (NCBI taxonomy): Eukaryota > Metazoa > Mollusca > Gastropoda > Lepetellida > Haliotidae > Haliotis > Haliotis rubra. The sequence goes on along the minus strand of NW_025767408.1, from coordinate 530,648 downwards.
TCCATCACACGCAGTGCCTTCAGTGAGTGAGTTTAGTTTTACGCCGCACTCAGCAATATTCCAGCTATATGGCGGCGGTCTCTAAATAATCGAGTCTGGACCAGACAATCCAGTGATCAACAGCCTGAGCATCGATCTGGGAACCGATGACATGTGTCAACCAAGCCAGCGAGCCTGACCACCCGATCCCGTTAGTCGCCTCTTACAGTGCCTTCAGAGTAGAGGTAGATTGCACAGGGCTGTGTCCCTTTAGCCATGCCAGGATCTGCTGTCGTGGGTTCGAATCTAACATCCTTCCCGATAATGATCCTTGGTCTGTCAGCATCGTTTGGTTATCGTCCAGAATACGTATATCGGTAATCAGAGCACACAGATCGATTAAAATATCGATTAATCTGATTTTTTCTGTTCACGCAGAAGAATGAGCATAGTCATGAGTTTGCCTCACTTGTTTACATCTACGACCAGTTTTGCGCTTGCTCCCCCAGTTACGGTAAACGCTGTCATATACATGATTCAATAAACCACATGAGATTATGTTACTATCTATGTTTACACCCGAAAGAGAAATACATGGGTTATAGTAAACTCCCGCGAAAGTCTTCACATATGCTTGATGATAGATATTACAAAGAAGAAGTGGTTTCCATGGCGATGTATTGGATACATGTTCAGTGCTTCGGGACTATTTTAGCTGGAAACGTTTTGATAACATTTGTAACTGTCAGGTGCTATTTTCTTTACTTAGTTGTTACAAAATCTACGTTGGAAAAAAATCACGTGTATGAGGTGTATGCGGAAGATAACTTCGCTTGTGAGATACCTTTCCATAAAGTTTGTTAAAACGCATCAAATGGATGGGGGTAGGGAGGACCTATTCTTTGAATCGCTCATAAAATATAACAAAGCTGTCGAAGTCATCGTACAATCTTCCTTGGTTGCCAAAATGTACCGTTATTTCCACATTCACATTTTCCTGTATATCTATATGGTTTTTGATTGGTAGTTGTTTAGCGCCGCACACAGCAATATTCAACAACGATATTCAAGCTATATGGCGGTGGTCTGTATATAGTCGAGTCTGGACCAGACAATCCAGTGATCAACAGCATGAACATCGATCGACGCAAATGGGATACGATGACATGTGTCAACCAAGTCAGCGAGTCTGACCACCTGATCCCGTTAGTCGCCTCTTACGACAAGAATGTGTTACTGAAGATCAATTCTAACCCGGATCTTCACGGGTCACATGAACTTTAGTACTAACACCAGTTGTTGTTGTTAAAGAGTGTGTAAGTTAGGGCTTCCATTATTACACTTACATGATTGCGGGCCATCTAATGTTATTGTGTATGTTGTTTTGTGGGTTTTTTAGAGTAGCTTAAAGAGAATTTACTAAAACCAACGAGTATAGATGTGAGATTCGAACCCGTTACCTGCGGGTTCAAGATGCTAAGGGCCATGTTGGGGCTTCTAGTCTCGGTCCACCTTTTGAGCAAGTAGACAGTGGACGCTGGCACACGTCCAGCCAGGTGACAGTTAGTACCGCCCTGTCCTCATTGGTCAGTTTTTACTGCAAATATGGAACCCCGGACACTTCTACGCCAGAGCCCCAACGTGGGTGCCAAATTGCAGTAGGGTGAGTGAGTTGAGTTTTGCGACGAAATCAGCAATATTCCAGCTATATGGCGGCGGTCTGTTAATAATCGAGTCTGGACCGACAATACAGTGATCAACAGCATGAACAAGTCAGCAAGCCTGACCACCCGATCTCGTTAGTCGCCTATTACGACAAACATGGGTTACTGAAGGTCAATTCTAACCCGGATCTCCCATGCAGTAGAAGTGGTGGTGATGGAATTGGGTTTAACGTCGTGCTTGAGAATATTTCGCTCATATGACGACCTGCATGCGTGTGTATGTGTATGTGCAGCTGCTCGTACTAGTCTAGACTGAAGCTGGTTTTATAGTGCTAGCCCACTGAGATACCATGCCGCAGTGAAGCATGAATACCCCACTCAGACACATTATACTGACTCCGAACCGACCAGTCCTTGTTGTACCCATTAATGCCGAGCGCCAGGCAGGGACCAACAAGTACCATATTTTAACGTCTTTTGGTATGACGCGGTCGGGGATCGAACCCGCGACCTTCCGCACTCCGGGCGGACGCTCTAACCACTACACCACGGAGGCGGTCTGCAGTAAAAGTAGTAGTAGTAGTAGTAGTAGTAGTAGTAGTAGTAGTAGTAGTAGTAGTAAAAGTAGTGGTTGTGGTAGTAGTAGTAGTAGTAGTAGTAGTAGTGGTGGTAGTAGTAGTAGTAGTAGTAGTAGTAGTAGTAGAAGTAGTGGTTGTGGTAGTAGTATAAGTAGTAGTAGTAGTAGTAGTAGTAGTAGTAGTAGTAGTAGTAGTAGTAGTAGTGGTTGTGGTAGTAGTAGTAGTAGTAGTAGTAGTAGTGGTGGTGGTAGTAGTAGTAGTAGTAGTAGTAGTAGTAGTGTAGAGTAGTAGTAGTAGTAGTAGTAGTAGTAGTAGTAGTAGTAGTAGTAGTAGTAGTAGTGGTTGTGGTAGTAGTAGTAGTAGTAGTGGTGGTGGTAGTAGTAGTAGTAGTAGTAGTAGAAGTAGTGGTTGTGGTAGTAGTATAAGTAGTAGTAGTAGTAGCAACAATAGTAGTAGTTGCGGCAGCAGCATTAGTAGTTGTAGTAGGAGAAGGAGAAGCGTCAGTGGAAACTGGAGTGAGTTAGTCTAGTTTTACGCCGCTTTAAGCAATATTCCAGCAATATCACGGCGGGGACACCAGAACTGGGCTTTACACATTGTTACCATGAGGGGAATCGAACCCAGGTCTTCGGCGTGAGGAACGAACGCTTTCACCACTAGGCTACCCTACCGCCCCGCAATGGAAACTGGAGCTGCAGTCTCAAACAGCAACCACAAAAACACATACACTGACACACACAGAGTCAGTCCACACTACTGTATTGTCTACTTCTCATTCATCACAGTTTTGTCCTTTGATAACTAAACGAACATACATGTTCATATCACGGTCCGAAATTGTGATTTCATGTTGTACTTTCAATGACACGGTAAAACAAACGTGTTTGGTGCGTGGATTTCCCCTGTCAATAAGCCCTGCAATCAATACTGCACACTGTGCAGAAGAGGACACAGTGTTCGAGTCATGGTATCAGTTAAGTGCGAGCGGAAATTAAATATTTGATTCAAGAAGCGAAATGGTATTCATAAATCAAAGTGTGAAATTACACGTCGATGTTTAGTGAGTTGTCATGGTAACGTGTAAACAAATCATTACGTGAAGTGTGCACGATCTTATCAAGATATGCCAGAGGTTAAAGCAGTAAAATATGACATTATACACGCAAAGTGTATTGATGAAGCTAGTATTTCATAGATATATATCAGACGGTTCTATTTTACAAAGCGATAGGGATGAGGGATAAAATAGGCTGTCAGGGACATATAGAAGATGCATTAGCTGTGTGTCCCAGTTGTTTACAAGGATACCGAAATATATATACCCTACTGATGACACACATTGTAAGTAGTCACATAATCACCCACTGGATTCCAGTACTGAAAGAGTCCCCAAAACCCTAGCATGAATATGGGATTCCAGTACTAGACAGGTCCCCAGTACCACAGTATGTCGATGGGATTCAAGTAATAGATAGGTCCCCAGTACCACAGTATGTCGATGGGATTCCAGTACTAGATAGGTCCCCAGTACCACAGAATGTCGATGGGATTCCAGTACTAGATAGGTCCCCAGTACCACAGTATGTCGATGGGATTCAAGTACTAGATAGGTCCCCAGTACCACAGTATGTCGATGGGATTCAGGTACTAGATAGGTCCCCAGTACCACAGTATGTCGATGGGATTCCAGTACTAGATAGGTCCCCAGTACCACAGAATGTCGATGGGATTCCAGTACTGGATAGGTCCCCAGTACCACAGTATGTCGATGGGATTCAAGTACTAGATAGGTCCCCAGTACCACAGCATGTCGATGGGATTCAAGTACTAGATAGGTCCCCAGTACCACAGCATGTCGATGGGATTCCAGTACTAGATAGGTCCCCAGTACCACAGTATGTCGATGGGATTCCAGTACTAGATAGGTCCCCAGTACCACAGTATGTCGATGGGATTCCAGTACTAGATAGGTCCCCAGTACCACAGCATGTCGATGGGATTCCAGTACTGGATCGGTCCCCAATTACTGGATAGGTCCCCCTTAGTATGCCGATAGGATTCCAGTACTGTATCGGTCCCCAATACCCTAGTATACCGATAGGATTCCAGTACTGCATCGGTCCCCAATACCCTAGTATGTCGATAGGATTCCAGTACTGGATCGGTCCCCAATACCCTAGAATGTCCATAGGATTCCAGTACTGGATCGGTCCCCAATTCCCCAGTATGCCGATAGGATTCCAGTACTGCATCGGTCCCCAATACCCTAGTATACCGATAGGATTCCAGTACTGCATCGGTCCCCAATACCCTAGTATGTCGATAGGATTCCAGTACTGGATCGGTCCCCAATACCCTAGTATGTCCATAGGATTCCAGTACTGGATCGGTCCCCAATACCCTAGTATGCCGATAGGATTTCAGTACTGGATCGGTCCCCAATACCCTAGCATGTCAATGAAGGATTCCAGTACTGAATCGGTCCCCAATACCCTAGCATGTCGATAGGATTCCAGTACTGAATCGGTCCCCAATACCCTAGCATGTCGATAGGATTCCAGTACTGAATCGGTCCCCAATACCCTAGCATGTCGATAGGATTCCAGTACTGAATCGGTCCCCAATACCCTAGCATCTCGCTAAGGATTCCAGTACTGAATCGGTCCCCAATACCCTAGTATGTCGATAGGACTCCAGTACTGAATCGGTCCCCAATACCCTAGCATGTCGATAGGATTCCAGTACTGGATCGGTCCCCAATACCCTAGTATGCAGATAGGATTCCAGTACTGCATCGGTCCCCAATACCTAGCAGTATGTCGATAGGATTCCAGTACTGGATCGGTCCCCAATACCCTAGTATGCAGATAGGATTCCAGTACTGCATCGGTCCCCAATACCCTAGTATGTCCATAGGATTCCAGTACTGGATCGGTCCCCAATACCCTAGTATGCAGATAGGATTCCAGTACCTGCATCGGTCCCCAATACCCTAGTATGTCCATAGGATTCCAGTACTGGATCGGTCCCCAATACCCTAGTATGCAGATAGGATTCCAGTACTGGATCGGTCCCCAATACCCTAGTATGTCGATAGGATTCCAGTACTGGATCGGTCCCCAATACCCTAGTATGCCGATAGGATTTCAGTACTGGATCGGTCCCCAATACCCTAGTATGTCGATAGGATTCCAGTACTGGATCGGTCCCCAATACCCTAGTATGCCGATAGGATTCCAGTACTGGATCGGTCCCCAATACCCTAGCATGTCAATTAAGGATTCCAGTACTGAATCGGTCCCCAATACCCTAGTATGTCGATAGGATTCCAGTACTGAATCGGTCCCCAATACCCTAGTATGTCGATAGGATTCCAGTACTGGATCGGTTCCCAATACCCTAGCATGTCGATAGGATTCCAGTACTGGATCGGTTCCCAATACCCTAGTATGCAGATAGGATTCCAGTACTGGATCGGTCCCCAATACCCTAGTATGCCGATAGGATTCCAGTACTGGATCGGTTCCCAATACCCTAGTATGTCGATAGGATTCCAGTACTGGATCGGTCCCCAATACCCTAGTATGCCGATAGGATTCCAGTACTGGATCGGTCCCCAATACCCTAGTATGTCGATAGGATTCCAGTACTGGATCGGTTCCCAATACCCTAGCATGTCGATAGGATTCCAGTACTGGATCGGTTCCCAATACCCAAGCACGTCTTCATGATTATTACTTCTTATTCCTTTGACTGACTGACTGACTGACTGAGTTTAGTTTTACGCCGCTTTTTTAGCAATATTCCAGCAATATCACGGCGGGGGACACCAGAAATGGGCTTAACACATTGTGCCCATGTGGGGAATCGAACCCGGGTCTTCGGCGTGATTATTCCTTTGGAATATCCCAACCATTGAACGACGGCCTTGAATGTTCTCATTATGAACCAGTCTCCGAGCCTGGCTATGTAGCATGTTTCAGGGACCAGTTCTAGCCCGGAGTTTATCTGGAGGGGGTGGAAACAGCGTGTAGCCTTAGCAGTGAGGCAGCCTACCCCCTACGACGTGGGTTGTTCACACTGTCGACCACTGGTTTGCCTGTCCCAAACTGGTGTATTTACTATCCCAATTGTATCATAGCATATGAGAGGGTGAGCTGTGTTTAAACCCGCGTGTTTTACACCTCTGTCACGGCGGGTCAACTGGATGTGGGAGCAAAGCCTGAATTGATGATGGTGTCTGACATATACAAATGAGGTTGCTCACAAGCATAGCCCTCTGAATGTACCTTTTTGTGAAATATAAGATCTGTCATAAAGATCTTGGGTTGAACTAATACTCCAACTACCTGCCTATAAAACACATCCATTATCTGTTTACTTAACTAAACAAACGGGGGAGCTAACCTGGGGAAAATAAAAGAAAAAAAATATATCGATAGACGCTGTAAACGCGTAAATATCTAAGAAAACATCTCGTTTTGCTGTGGCGAAATCACCCTTATTTACAGTTGACAGAAAGTGTCTATTTCGATAGACTCAAACTCAAACATATTTCCGTGTGTGCAGCCTCGTACTCTACGCAGGTAGACATCGTAGAATATCTGACACTGCAGCGAATCCAGCTGTACAAGGAGGTCTGGCAGATTCTGGCACGTCTAAGGGAGGTAACCTTGCGTTGTGGTTCTTAGGACTTCAGCATAGACCAACAGTCAACAGTAAAAAAATGTATGTTACTGTTAGTTGTAATGCTATCAAGAGCGACGGTCTGAATCCTTCTGATTACTAAATCCACCTTAATAGAGCTGTGTATCGTGGCCTAAGTGGCGAGACGCCACATCCCGATACCAGCTTAATGAGGCGAGACGATATAACATGAAAGTATTGGCAAGGAACCTGCGAGACGATTATCAGCACGACTGACTGACTGACTGAGTTTAGTTTTACGCCGCTTTTAGCAATATTGCAGCAACATCACGGCGGGGGACATCAGAAAAGGGCTTCACACATTGTACCCATGTGGGGATTCGAACCCGGGTCTTCGGCGTGACGAGCCAACGCTTTAACCACTAGGCTACCCCGCCGCCCCTTGTCAGCACGATACAATGGTGGCGATACAATACGTATCCCGATACTTTACAATTTCTAATAACAGAACAGACAAAATGGTAGGTAAAATGACTGAAACTTTATTTGTTATACAGCAGAACTTGTGTTATATTCACACACACTTAAAAAGTTGTTCATCTAATAAAGTTTCAGCATTTAATGCTTAAGAAACAACAGTCAAACATATTCAGTATACCTTGATCTAATATATATAAATTTGAAAGTGAAGTTTCCCTTAGGAAGTTGTGTTTCTACACCAATGCTTTCACAAACAACTCAATGTAATGTATATCAGAATTCAGAATCACTGAAAAAACCTCTTCAGTCTGCTTTCTAAATTTTATCTTCTCTTTGTTCTCTTTCTGAACAAAGCTAAGACATCGTTCATAGTTGCTAATAAATAGCGTTATTTGTCAAACAACTAAAACATATCTGCATGTTTCAATTACTTGAAGACAAGTATTCTACAGTTCACAGAGTTTGTAAAATGTTCACACTCTGTGACTTATACACCAACTCCTTTGACCATGTAACAAAGATAACAGACACAAACAAATTCCTTTAAGGTTCAATTTGTTTTCAAATTTCAGAAAAATTTCAAAGAGACTCCTTTCCTATTCCTAATGCAGTACTCCTTACAACTTTAAGTAGTGATTAAGTTGTATCGAGACATATCGTCTCTTGTGGCGATACATCGATGTATCATGGACCCTCGCGATATAAATATCCTGATATATTGTCTAAATGTGTTTTGTATCAATGCACTCGTATCGCGTAGTTGACGATGTAGTGAGTGAGTTTAGTTTTACGCCGCACTCAGCAATATTCCAGCTATATGGCGGCGGTCTGTAAGTAATCGAATCTGGACCAGACAATCCTGTGGTTGACGTCATGAGCTCAGGTCAACACAACTGGGATACGATGACATGCATCAAGTAAGTCGGCGAGCCTGACCACCCTTCCCGATACCAGCCGAGGTAGTGCATGAGGTCAGTATATTCAGTTGTCGATAAATACATCGGTACATACGTCTCTCATGTCTCAGGTGACGTAAGGGTAAACTTTGCGCTAAGACTGCTTTGTGCAGGAGGACCCAGTCTCTCTAACAACTAAATCTGTCTCAGATGCCCTGTCGTGTGCAATCAGAGCTTCCCCATGGGTGCACGACCAACAATGGCGGCCAGTGTATCTATAACATGTCAGTTTCATCTTCACGAGGATTATTCTGGGCGGAAGACACCCCATCAAACGTGATACATTTCGTTTAAATTCCCTAATCATATTTCTTCTTGCTTGCTGCGTCAGATGCACGAAAATACGACACGACGAGAAAAATACTGTCGATTTCACCCACGTGGAAATCATGCTGTCGCAACTCAAAAGACGTGTAAATGTCAGCGGACAACAGATGTTGACTTTGGTACAGATACGCTGTAATGATTCGCGTGTCTTCCTAGCAGCGGCTTTGATGGTGCGTATGACATAAACAAGTAAACTCTCCATTGACCCTTGCATATACACGCCCTTCAAAAACACAGAATTTGCCTTAAAACAAGACATAAAGGATCCCGATATGAGTTATTTAAAAGTATTTTAAAACATTTCGACTATTCTCTGCCTACCTTAGATAGGAAATGGAAAATATAAATTCAAGATAACATAGAGATCTCCACGTTTAATTTTAAATCAAAGTTTGACTGATGTATATTCTTAAATCCATAAAATATCTTGGTCAACTTTGACTGAGTTATCACTTGCAATAAAAAACGCACAATTATGACCCAGAAAATAAATATTACCTGAAAAATATATTTGTTGCAGAAACATTACATGCACGTGTGTGTATGTGTGCGCGTGCGTGCGTGAGTACTATGTTTCAACCCCGTAATACCGAGCGACAACCAGGGTGACATCTTTTAACATCGGTTGGTATGACCGGTGATCACCGAACATCCATCAATATTTTCAGATGAACTATAGGGTACCGTTATGTGAATCTGAGACACCTTATTGTTAGTGATATTTTGTTTATCTAACACTACGCGCTGGGACTAGGCTAACACTCATGCTCACATTAAGAGTTACTCGGTGTTAAGTTCTCAGTCTTAATCAAGTGTCGCCTTTCTGCACATTTGTACAAATTTTGAAACATTTGGTTGTCTATTTTGAGAGAAATGACTGGTATTCGCGAGGATTAACCTTTGCCCACCAAACGTAACATTGTTTTTTTAAAGCTTCCTCGGTTAATACGAAATGACGTACATTTAAACGAAATCGCATTGGGACGCATGTGTCATTCCGGAGTCGAGTCAACAGTGCTCCCTGGAAGGTTGTATATTTGTATAGACAATTACTTCTACTTCAGAATCTTGCCCTTGTACGCTACACGGTTTGCCTTGACGGTACGAGTGTTGATTTTTGTTGACTTCCCACTTTTTGTGAAGGAAGGGTGTCAACTTGGGCCGCGGGGAGTATGCGACCTTCTCCTTAATTGGAGCGCAGTCTCCAGAAATTCTTAAGAACGTTCCAAGACAAATACAGTTAGTGATGTTTGGGGGGGAATTGGGTTACGGGGGATGTTTTCAAGGTGAAAATATACTTTCGTTCTGTAATTCAGAGAACATTGGTAATTGTTTTCAAATTTTTAAATAGTGTCTGATGATTTAAGGCATTTTAGTGAGAAGACTGGCCATCTTCGGTATAACGCTTACAGTGAGTGAGTGAGTGAGTATGGTTTTACGCCGCTTTAAGCAATATTCCAAAAATATCACGGCGGGGGGACACCAGAAATGGGCTTCACATATATTGTACCCATGTGGGGAATCGAACCCGGGCCTTCGGTATGACGAGCGAACGCATTAACCACTAGGCTCCCCAACCACAATATAACGCTTACAATTGCTGAATTTGTTATGTATCATTTGGACTCTTTGGACCGATCTCTCTAGCGTGTGATTTGGTACCACAAGCGCAAATAACAAATACTAGCACAAAGATACATTCCAAAAACCGTATTCGGTAGGTCAGTACCTTCTAATTATGCTCAAATAACATTGGTAGTTGCTGAGCATCACGCACCTGTTTGGAAGACCCTGATTATTCATAGGTACTTAACCTGTTCACTCACTCACTCACTCTCGCTAACTTTCTCACAAACCGACCAACCGACTTACTCACTAACACAACCAGAGAAACTTACCATTATAGATGTTCTAATATTATTATGTTGGACTGCGCTACGTTCAAGACAAATAGAAAAGGATAAATCGTGTTATACAAAACAGGCACAATTATTTCTTTAACATGCAGTTTGTACTATACTTTACGGAGTATAACCTGACATTCGTGTTTGCTCAGACTATCAACCACTGGTTTGACAACTATTTACAGGCCGCTCGAACATTGTTGACCGCGAAAATCAAGAACTTTCACTCACACCATATATTTGGTTACAACATATCTACACCCTTGACTGTAGTATTAATGGACTCGCCCTTAGTGGAGTTCGTCCTTGCCCTAGTTATAGCTGTTCTACATCCTCACATTTGACTCTGTAGAATAAACAGTAAGTTTTTGCTTGTTAAACATCTCACCGTAGTAACTTCCAGCATCCGATCTTAGATTCAAAGGGCTTATGTTCCATATTTCCGTTACAGTCAATGAGTGTTTTGTAACATAACACCTCATTTAGCTTCAACACGTGGGGTAGCCTAGTGGTTAAAGCGTTCGCTAATTACGCCGAAGACCCGGGTTCGATTCCCCACATGGGTACAATGTGTGAAGCCCATTACTGGTGTCCCCCCAGCCGTGATATTGCTGGAACATTGCTAAAAGCGGCGAAAACCATACTCACTCACTCACTCAACACGTGTGGGAGAAAGGCAAAGCCAATCTCTAGTAAGATGATGAAGGATTTTGTTTTCAGTTTTGTGAAAGTACTAGATCAAAACAGATAAGTAAAATTAATAATGCAAAGACTTAGTGCTACTCATCGAATTAGTGATGTAAATAGCAACAGACTCCAAGTAATTCCAGCTCTACGAGGTCGGCCGGTAAATAAATTGTCTGGACCAGACAATCCAGTGAGTGATATTTTGAGCACCGATCCAAGCCATCCAAATATTCCTTTTACCAAAAAATAACAGGTTGAATAGTTATTGAGAGGCCACACACATATGCCAATGGTTTGTCCCACAACCGGCCATCACACGCCTTTACCCTCTGTATGTTATTTCAGCACAGCATCATTAACTTGAGTCAGCTGACATGGAGGTACAGTATATGGCCCGGATATTGAATCTGGATAGAAAAGGTAGGTAACTACGTAACCACATTCACTACACCAGTGTGTTCCGCTACATTTCCTTGTCATAAATATGTGCACGCACGGGCATGAACCCACCTCACATTACATAAATTACTGCTCATAAAAAAGACTGCTTTTATGACGCGAGTATATGCAGGAAACGTATTATGTTGTGGACAAATATAGAATCAGAACATTAAAAGTGCAAAATGTGAACATTATTCATTCTTCCACGAAAGGAGCAGTTGAGATGAGGGTGCTTCTTTGACAACGAAATCTGCTAAATTTTAAGTAAATAGAGTAAAACGTTTCGAAATTCTCATGAAATATGAAATGAAAATTGGACATTCTTCGTTTCAACAATTGCATGTCTAGGGCATTGGTAAGAATATGTGCCAAAGACATTCACAGGCTTTCGCGAAGCTATTTTTCTGGCATTTAGATATGAGCATGTCTTTGAGTCAAGCTGATTTACAAAATGTGTACATAAAGATTTCACATATTCATATTGTAGAAAGAAAGCTAGGTGTCAGCTTTCTGAATAATTAAATTCCCTAGTTTCAAAATGTGACATTTTCAGAGGGCTAAAAGAAAGGGTTCTCTATATTACCTGAACCGTTAATTGTCTTCCATAAAAAGTCTAGCGGGATCACCGTCAATTAAACTTTACCTGTGTGTTGTAACAAAAAAATAAACATGCCCGTATTATCGTCCGAAATCTCCCTGATCCAGTGTGCGAATTAATTTCCAAATTTTGCTCGCCAGTCAGGCTAGCTATGCCTGAAAGTTGCTAGCCAACAAACATTCTGTAGCCGGAAATTTGAATGTAGAAGCAAAGCAAAGGATTACAAAAATAGAGGAGATATTGTCATCATGACACGGGTTTCATCATTAAGTAGTTAATATGATTTTATCAGGCCATAATCTTGCATGATTTACAATAACTTAGCAAGTCGGAGAGAGTGAGATATTTACAAAATGATCCCATGAAAATTCCCTAACCAGTCGGGCCAGTGACTGTGGAGATTTACTGGCCCGACTGGAATTTTACTTGCCATGGGCTAGCGGGCCAGTGGCTATTTCGCACACTGCCCCAATCCCATGATATAATATCTTTGTGTTGAACTTTGGACTACTGACTCAAATCGCCATGGAGGCAGTGAGATAAAGGGAGATAATTCTACGTAACATGAAAGCTATTTCTCATCCATTTCAGCGAGTTACTTTCCAATCCTTATCTCAATGACGTCAGTCGGCGTGGGTACTGTGGATCAATTTGCGCCAAGGGATTCTAAGAAATGGGTTGTTATCAACCAAATAAGCTGACTGACTCAATGAGAAACTACTGTATGTGGATGATGGTTTGTCGGGTAATATCGTCTGGGGAGACAACTCGCTAGACTTCTAAGTATTCTTACTGTTTCTGATAACAAAACATACCTTTTAACAATGTGTCAGGTAACAGCAAGTCTTCACTAGACTCCGGACAGACACCTATGTCACGTCGCCATTACGTAAGCACATGAATCCAAGGGAGATAACTCTAAATTAATAAGTTTATACATAGCCTCGTGTTGTGGGTTTTCGGACACTTAAGAGCATCCGTTGTTTCCTCGATTATTGCATGGACAACTGTAACACTTATCACTAAACAAGTACAGACAACCTTATCCTAAACACAAGCCATCATTCATGAATATGTAATGTCTGTGTGAGGCAACACGCACTGCCCCCCCCCCAAAAAAAAAAAAAAACAAACAAAAAAAACACCGTATGACGTCCGAAAACCTATGATCCCAACCTAAGTTGAGAGTTAAGGTACTCACAGAAACTCACAGATGTTATATTAGCTCCAGCAACAGGCCACATAAACTCCTGTTGTTGTTTTTTCATTACATCTTTTGTTAAAAACTGAGCAACAGAATATGTTCTACCACAACGTCTTTTTCGACAGTACATTGTGGCTGGAAGTATGAAAGATTATTACATGTTTTGATATAACTGTTGTAAGATACATGCTTTCTACGTATCCATGTCAGATGGGACATACTTGTTTACTCTCACGAACATGTTCTAAACAGTATCCTTGTATATATACCCACCTGCCTTATATAATTCCGAAAGCCATTTACAATCCAGCAAACTGTTTTGTTTAACTGTTACAAATGTATTTCTAAACCTTGTTCACTGGATATTATTTATGTACGTAAACATTTAATCTTAGTACGTTTATGTTTTACCCGTATCAACCCGTGAAGATCCGGGTTAGAATTGATCTTCAGTAAACCGTGCTTGTCGTAAGAGGCGACTCACGGGATCGGGTGGTCAGGCTCGTTGACTAGGTTGACACATGTCATCGTATCCCAATCGCCTAAATCGATGCTCATGCTGTTGATCACTGGATTGCCAGGTCAAGACTCGATTATTTACAGACCGCAACCATATAGCTGGAATATTGCTTAAGTGCGGCGTAAAACTCAACTCCCTCACCCACTCACTTTACCCGTATCGATATGTTATGTTTATCGTCGGCACGATTGCCAACCAACGTTATCTGGATCCAGCAAACCTGTGTAAACTGAACGTTGAAATTAGCCGAACGACATCCCCATGCCATGTGCACCGTCGGGGGAAAAGGACGCAGAAGTCGCAAAACCAACCTCCGATTGTTTATCATCGACGAAGACTACCCCAGCCAAGAAAATCCGAGATACGACCCAGATCCCATGTCTCTTCCTATGTTGGAATGCAGGTCATGTGATATTAGGTCACGTGATGCTAACATCTGTCACGTGATGATTTAGAAAGCGTGACTTAATTATCCAATTTGGGCTGACGTCTTGGAAACATCGTGGTGTTATACAACTAGGTAAGAAATGTATAGTTTGTACTACGTATACTTAGCTTAAGTTGCACGGTTAGTCAGGTTGCCGTTTAGATTAATCTGTTTTCAATTTTGTGCATGCAACAGTGAGCGACTGAAAGAAATCAGATTGTTTAATTATTTGCCTAATCTACAAGAAACGGTTTCACACGCTGATTTATTTTAAAATATTGCCTCCAACCGGAACAAATAACGCATATCAAATTTATATTTGTATTTGTAAAGTTGCCCTCTTTGTATGCTTTTGCAAATCAGTATTTATCCTGTGGGCGGGGGAGAGACACAAGGACGGGATATCTTTAATTGTGAAACTCAGAGTACAAGATGGCCATGTGTTTGGGAATCTCACGGTTACCTATGGCTTAATTCCCGTAGCCCAGCGGTTGAAGCGTCCGCTCGTCATGCCGAAGACCCGGGTTCGATTCCGCACATGGGTACAATATGTGAAGCCCATTTCTGGTGTCCCCCAGCCGTGATATTGCTGGAACATTGCTAAAAGCGGCGTAAAACCATACTCACTCACTCACTCAACACGTTGGGGCAGAACGAAAATACGTGCCTCGACCGACTCAGGATGTCTGATTCCCTTATAAATGTGACGTGAGAGTGGTTGGGGAGCCTAGTGGTCACACGCTCGCTTGTCACGACGAAAGCCCGGGTTCGAATCCCTACATAAGTAACACGTGTGAAGGTCATTTGTGGTGTCATGTACGCCGTGATTTAGCCTTGAAGCGGCATAAAACTCTTCTCATTCATTCACTCACCATAAATCGTCGTAACTGCACAGCTGGCTGCCACATGCACCAGCACCTCTGTGACTCGTCTGTGGGGCAACAGGCCAATCCGCTTTAAAGAGTTGTAAGATTACTTCATAAATAAGTACAGTAAATTCAGGGCCGAGAAGTTAATCCCATATTGACCGAGATTTGTGAGCGATCTAGCTTAGAACTGACGGCAACCCATGCTTGTTGTAAGAGGCAACTTAAGAGATCAGGGCCTCCTTCCACAAAGCACTAAGGTGATCGTAATTCACTAAGGTAACCTTAGTGCAATGTTAAAGAATGGGAGTTGAGATTATCTTTAGTAAAGGCTGCTTCGTGAAAGGAGCCCCTGGTGGTCAAGCTCTCTCACCAGGCTGATGCAGATCATTGAGTCCATAACTTGTAGATCGATCGCAGTGTCAATCACTGGATTGTCTGGTCCCGATTCAAAACTTTTCTGACCGTCGTTATATAGCTGTTCCTGAGAGCGGCGATAAACAACAACCCGCCCCCGTTCGACAAACAAATTATCTGTCAAACGTAAATTTTTGGTTTTCTTTGCAAATGTTATCTAAGTAAAACGTGCAAGTATTATTTTCATTACTTACTGACCACTTGTTCAGTTATTGGTGAGCGTGGTGGTCGTCGCTAGCCTGGAGTATTTGTGTACACAGACGTCTTCATCAGCGTTGCCATGGACATAACTGAAACTTCACAACATTAAGAAATGACACGGTGTCATCTTTAATAAGAAAGGTATTTAGCTGTTCTATCTGTAACGGTCCTTATCTCAGTGCGCACATGTCACGGTTCCTGTGCACAGTGGTATTGATGTGCAGGTTGCGTTATCAAATGATGAAACCGCCCTGACTACAGCCGTTGGTCATACACCCGTGCTTCTGTGTAGAGGTCAAGAGGTAACTCTTTGGGCGGTAGTCTGTACCTGGACTAGTAGAAGGGGAGAACATTACTCTATGTTATGTTTAACGAAATAATTTAGTGTGGAACAGTGGCACTGACGAAAGGCCTTTTTCCAGTTTCATGTATGCTATCTAGTAAGAGAACCCGTCGATCTTTGCCACTGACAACAAGAGACCCTGATATCGACCTGTGTAACTGACAAGATACCCTTGTATCGATCTGTGCCTTTGACAACAAGAGACCCTGTTATCGATCTATGTCATGGACAACTAGAGACCCCACCATAGATCCACGTCATTGACAACAAGAGACCCCGTTATCAATCCATGTTATGGACAACTAGAGACCCTGGAATTGGACACGCAACTAAATCTATCAAGAATACGATAACAGTGGAAATCAGATGGGTGACTGAAACGAGAAGGAATAGTCTTGTAATCTTTAACATGTTTTAAAAGAGGGAATTCTAAAATGTACACTCCCCATAGAGCTAGTAATGCAAGTTGAACACTTTGCGCTTTCACAAAACAACCACTGGTGCTGAGTAGATCCTTTGATGCACGACATATTTGCATAACCTCTTTAGCATTATCATTATGATATTCTTACTATTATTACTATACACCGTGACTTATCTATGTATTGTGTAATGATGAAGATGGTGATACCTTGTAACGTCCGTGGTGACCCCTGACTACACGGTGTATGACGTCGTCTCGGTGAGACCCGGGGAAGGGAGGAATGTTACCTCCAGTCTGTGTACAGATGTTGCTCGGATACTACACGTGTCTTCCACCAGCGGACATGTCGACACGGGAGGAGCTACGGTTGTTACAGATGATGACGTTAAGCAAACCGGTTCACCAAATGTTGTAAACAGGGACGGTTATACGCACTCCCGTGTCTTACAGCTAGTTAATGCATGTTGATGTACTCGGGCAGGTACACGTGCGTACAGCACTGAAACCAGACCTACCACAGAGCACATTGTGGGTCAAAGTCATTTGGTACTTTTCGTGGCATCGGTTTAATGATCACGGTCAAACGTCCAATTAACAGGATCTACACCACCCACAGAATACCTTGGTCCGCTGTAAACAGCCCAGGGGAGGTGTTAAAGGGATGGGGCAACATGTTCCCCGTGTTTGTGCCCCAGCAGGTATTGGCGCCCATAACATTTTATCAATGTAGGAGTGTTTGTTTATTTGTTTCTGGTACCTTCGAGGCATTCCCCCGTGATTGTTCAACTGTAGCAACTTTACTTATACTATATATCTTCGCGCGGTCTCGTCGCTCGCTCTTACTTATCTCACCAATGTTTCCATGCCTTGTTCCAGAATGAAACGAATTGGTCATGAATGACCTTGAACGACAAAACTCGAATAATCAGTTTGCTTGTTGTTTAACGCAGTGGTACAGCCACTGAAAATCTCAGTTTGGACCAGACAACCTTGTCATTGACACAATGAGCATCGATCTATGCAATTGGGATACGATGACTTGCATTAACCAAGTCAGGAACCCTAACCACCCGATCCCGTTAGTCGCCTCTTACGACAAGCATGGGATGCTGAAGGCCAATTCTAACCCGGATCTTCACGGGTTCACCGCTTCAGTAGACGTGTTATAATTAGTGATTGAGAATGTTATTACGCCGTATTTAACATTATTCCAGCAATATCACAGATTCAAAACCAAATGTTTATTGTATGAAACGCCATAGGCTCTAACCCGAATCTTCAGGGGGTTCTTGAATAGTAACCCATTGAGACCCTGCAGTGGCAGTGTCCCGGATTAACCTCTATAGTAAAATATCCCTCAGGTGGCCCAGAATGAAAGCAGAACAATTACTTTGATACAGTTACAATTATTTGTCATGGGGAGGTATTTACTTATGCTGTTAATTACGTCATAACATTAGTGTATATGGTTGAGGGATTGGGAGGGGGTGAGGGAAAGCTGGTGCATGAATCACTCAGACACACGTGACACATTCAGCATCGTGACCCCACGTCTGATGCTACAGAACAGCCCGTGCGTCATGTGCAGCCGCGTGTACATCAACATCATCAGTAAAAATTTAAATAAACCTCAAAGAAAGGAGAAAGTGATGTGAGTAACATAAAGTGATTAACAGAAAACAATTACAGACAGAGGTACCTGTTGGTGCAATGTCAGGTCTACTATAATTTTTGAAATATTAAATTCCGATTGGTTAGTCAGAGGGTTCAAATCACAATATCTACCGCTGATTTAAGAAGTTAACAGACGGAGGGTTGGGTTCCAAGTTTAGGAGCAGTTAAATGTACACTTAAACTAGTTCTTCGTTGAAAACACTGTGTGTCTGCGTTCTATATAATAAACATTCCATCTAAATTCTAATTACTTACATTCTCACGTTCAGTATATAGTGTTCCTGCTTTGAACAGCGTCTGAGCCAGTTGACATATGTCAAATACATCATGTCAGCTTCATGCGGGAAAATACTACGGGCTTGGCTATGGTATTGCTAAACCAGGGATCACAGCCAGGGCGAATCGTGGATTCAAACTGACGACACGAGTGAGTGAGTGAGTATGGTTTTACGCCGCTTTTAGCAATATTCCAGTAATATCACGGCGGGGGACACCAGAAATGGGCTTCACACATTGTACCCATGTGGGGAATCGAACCCGGGTCTTCGGCGTGACGAGCGAACGCTTTAACCACTGAGCTACCCCACCGTTCCCTGACGACATGACGATTATGGGATATATCTATTGGACGCTTTGAACAGATCTTCAGTTATGTGTCGATTTAATAAGGGAGGCAACCCCAAAGTGGCAGCACCGGTCGCACACACTACCATGTTGACGACGTGGCCCAACACAACATGGCGAAAACCAGCTCAGGATGATATATCTGGGAATCTGGGAACCAACCAACAGATGTTGTGAGCTAATACAAATATGTAGTGTTAATTGTGGTGGTGGTGGTGGTGGTGGTATTGGTTTGAACGTCGTGCTTGAGAATATTTCGCTCATATGACGACGTGCATGTGTGTGTATGTGTATGTGCGGCTGCTTGTACTAGCCCAGACTGAAGCTGTTTTTTTTAATAGTGCTAGCCCACTGAGATACCATGCCGCAGTGAAGCATGAATACCCCACTCAGACACATTATACTGACTCCGAGCTGACCAGTCCTTGTTGTACCCATTAATGCCGAGCGCCAGGCAGGGACCAACAAGTACCATATCTTAATGTCTTTTGGTATGACGCGGTCGGGGATCGAACCCGCGACCTTCCGCACTCCGGGCGGACGCTCTAACCACTACACCACGGAGGCGGTCTGTGAAGACATGGGCTAACGGACATCCCTTGCAGCAGTAGGTAGACAGACCCACAAGCTTTATGGCTACTGGGAACACTAGATGAATGACAGACGGCGGGATTATTTAGGTGAACGTTTCATTTACCTCTAACACTCAATGAAACGTCCTTAAGAACCTGGTGTCGCGTTGAAATGTGTATTTGTGTAGACGAAACATTAACAAATATGTAGTGAGTTTAGCTTTACGCCACACTCAGCAATATTCAACAACGATATTCAAGCTATATGGCGGCGGTCTGTAAATAATCGAGTCAGAACCAGACAATCCAGTGATCAACAGCATGAGCATCGATCTACGCAATGGGGATACGATAACATGTGTCAACCAAGTCAGGAGCCTCTTACGACAAGCATGGGTTACTGAAGACCATTTCTAACCCGGATTGGGCCGTTGTGGTTAAAGCGATGGCTCGTCACGCCGAAGACCCGGGTTCGATTCCCCACATGGGCACAATGTGTTAAGCCCATTTCTGGTGTCCCCCGCCGTGATGTTGCTGGAATATTGCTAAAAGCGGCGTAAAACCAAACTCACTCAGTCAGTAAGTCAGTCAGTAAGTCTAACCCGGATCATAACCAATATGTAAAGCCAAATAGAACATGTCAAGTTAATCATTAATTCCAGTTATCAACACTGGTAGACGGATGGGTAGGAAGACGGACGGACAGACAACGGATGAAAACCAATGAATTGTCGACATTGAGAATAACTTATGTCTACATGCAAGTATCAGAGAGTCATTAGATTCGTTGTTCCGACAATATTAATGACGAATATATTAGTCACACCGATGACTCAAAACAAACAACTGTCACGTGATAAAATTATTTCACTCCTTAGATGGATTTGGGCTACAGTAACTAACGGGACATGTACGGTTATCATGCTCGTGTTGGCACGAGGCTGCTCGGGAGTTACTTCCGCTGCCTCGTGACTTGTTCAACAAGATTCCTACGCTTATGAGTCGTGTTTTTAATGGTTTGACACTGGTACATTACAATAATCAGGTTAATTACCTCCCTTGTCACGTTCGACCTTGCATGTCAAGGACACTAGGACTCCTGTGACAGGAAGAATTTCTTGGGATATGCAGTGGTATGTGCCTGGTAATAGGTTTGGACACGTATCATTGATAAAACATGGGCGTACTATCCTTTATTTGTGTCGCTGACTCGAAGTGTGAAGATAATCAGAATATAAATAAGGACAAATCCCCCAATATTTCATGACAGATATATGCATATGAAAATCGCAAAGAGGCTGGTGGCATGTGAGGGGTTGCGGCATGTGTGGGTGCTTGTTGTTGGTTCGTTGTTTTACACCGCACTCAGTAATATTCCAACTATATGGCGGCGGACTGTAAATAATCGAGTCTGGACCAAACAATCCAGTGATCAACATCATGAGCATCGATCTACGCAATTGGGATACGATGACGTGTGTCAAATCAAATCAGCGAGCCTGACCATCTGATCCCATTAGTCGCCTCGTACGACAAGCATGGGTTGCTGAAGACCAATTCTACCCCGGGTGCAAATCTTCACGGGTGCTGCATGTGTAGGTTGAGTGGGTGAGGGTGGGGTATGTGTGGATAGGATGGAGGAGGGTGGGGCAGAACTGTGGTTGGGGCATGTGTGGGTGAGGGTGGTGTGGGTGAAGTGTGTGTTGCTCGTGTGTGTGGTTTGGGTATGTGTGAAGTCCTGATCGCCACCTTCACCTCTTCACCCGAACCTACCAGCAAGGGTTTTGTTGTAATACATTTTTGTTCATAATATGAGATTCGAACCCGATACCTTCACTGCTAAGGGGGACGACTCTCAACCCGTGCCTCTTTATCTTACCATTATAGATAATTGACTTGAGCAGTGCCGTGTAAACTCACTGTTGAAAATTACGATGTCAAAATTCGACTATTTGATGTTCTGTCTTGACGAATGACCCTCCGAATATAGTTTCAATTCATGAACGCACGAAAAGTCAATATAGCTTTAGAGAGGTCAAATATTCAGACTACAGAGAAAAATACTGACTTGCAATCGTCCCCGTGTTACATTTCAGATGCATGTGCGAGTTGGCACTGAGCAGAACGTGTTAACTGGTCACAAACAAGAGACTGCACACCGCCCAATGTGACACACTCTTTAGCTGCTAACCGACTCAGAACTGCAACACGCCCGAGAGATAATCGTGTCCCTGTGCATTGCGGGCAGCTGAAATACGTCGGCTACAAGCAGTGGTGCAAGTTACTGCACTATTTCAAAATGTCGAGATGTTGTAACAAGCAGCTCTGGGGATTCCACACCTTGAAGCTGCTTGAAAAACATTGAAATATTTTCGTATCGTAATCATCAGCTATGTCTGCTTATTACCACACTGAAACATGAACAGTCTTATATTAGAACCTATATTTAGGTACTTGCTTAAGACTATTACTTGTTCTCATCCCTTCAGTGAGTGAGTGAGTTTAGCTTTACGCCACACTCAGCAATATTCCAGCTATATGGCGGCGGTCTGTAAATAATCGAGTCTGGACCAGACAATCCAGTGATCAACTGCATCGATCTACACAAATGGGAACCTATGACGTGTCAACCAAATCAGCGAGCCTGACTACCCGATCCCGTTAGTCGCCTCGTACGACAAGCATGGGTTACTAAAGATCAATTTCTAACCCGGAGCTTCACGGGTTCATCCCTTCGTAGACGTGTTGTAATTAGTGAGTGAGAATGTTATTACGCCGTTTTTGACATTATTCCAGCAATATCACAGATACAAAATCAAATGTTTATTGTATGAAAGGCGGTAGGCCCATATACATGAAGTGTACATGGTACAGTATAGGATTCTGAACATGGGTTCTCATAATCATATAAAATATGGTCGATAAAATAATAGGGCTGATGAGAAATGTGTTTATTATCACCTGAATATTGTTGAATTTATCATTTTTGGCGATACAGTTCTAATAATACAAAGAGACATGCCTTTCCTCCTGAAAGGAATGGTCCTCGGTTCTCACACTGTCGACCCCTGGTCAGCATGGTCCAGACTCACGTTGACTTGCCATGACCTGGGACATCGGACTAAAGTACCTAGTCCATTAACACACTTTGCATGTACGACAAGCACATCTCTCTCATGAACACTCTGTCAGTTTCACCTCGAGCGAGTGAGTGGTGTTTTTCACCGCTTCAACAATATCACGACTGGGGACACCAGAACTGGGCTTCACACATTGTACCATGTGGGGAATCGAACCCGGGCCTTAACCACTAGGTTACCTCTCCGCCCCGCTCGAAAACGGCCAGCAATGTTTGGTATAACTGTATGCTCGCTAATCTTCTTTTTAATACTTTTTACAGCTGATATATACTTCCCATCAAAAGTTTAGACTCACTTGTGTAAACATAGCCACTTACTTCAGGCAACTCACTAAAATAGATTTTGCAAAATATTCCATACTGTTTAAAGGTGCTGTTTACACATGAACTGATGTATTGTAAAACAAATTCGTAACGTTGAAAAGATTATTGTCATGTGTTCAGTAAATGATGAAAATCAGTGAAAAATGGCGAATTCTTAACAATACTTGACACCAAAGCGTAGCTGTTCACATGCACGATATTTGCACGTGCTTTTCAGCAATTTGATGCATGATCCTCGTGCAATTCATCTGCATAAAGTTTGCAGTTGGTTCCCCCAAGTTACATAAGTAAACATACATATATACATAACATATAGTGAGTGTTTTAAGTGAGTCTAAACTTTAGATGAGAAGTATATATGGTTTGATTGATCATACAATATGTGTGGAGACTGGTGACGTTTGTCAGGGTGCTGGTTTATAAGCCGAGCTTATTTCCATATGGTAATAATCATGTGTTACGAATACAAATGATGTTATAGAGCTAGTCTGTCTCACAGTCCCTGAACCACATTATTTTCCCTACTGCCAAGCCCTATCTGCAGTGCTAAAGCCCTAAATACAACAAGTCTAGATTTCCTCAGGTTTGGGTTCTGAATCTCTGGTCGCCCTGGGGCTCCTTTTCAATTTAAATGGGCTTGTTTGTTACTATCAAAATTATATATATTCAGAGACTAAACATTAGTCTATTATAGAGCCTATGAGAACATACAAAGCCAATAATATTTTTAGAATACCTTATGTTGTTTGCTGGACATCAGTAGCAATTAACTTTCATTGAACCTGTTAATACGTAACGGTTGAAACTAAATTCATAGTATGTTCATTATTCTACATTCATTGTTACGCTACTGTTTACACTATTATTTAGTACTATTATGATGAAAATAGTGCATGTGTATATATTTACTTTCATGTCTCATTCAAGATTAATTATGCAATTCGCGAGGGGAGGTGGGTTAGCCTTGTGGTTAAAGCGCTCGCTCGTCACACCTAACGCCTGGGTTCGATTCCTCTCGTGGGCACTATGTTTGAAGCCCATTTGTGGCGTGTGCCGTTGTGTTATATAGCGAAAAGCGGCGTAAAACTAAACTCACTCACTACTATGCAATAAGCATATAGTGGGTTCAAGAGTTTATTGTTGTGTACAATGGCATACAACCACTAGGTTACTCATTGTAATTCCTAATTTATTTGGTTCATACAGAGGGTCACGGACCCAGGGACATCCCGATTTGTGAAACTGAGTTATGTTACAAAATATAGTCGTACATAAATGTGATAAAGTTTCAAAAACAAATATTTTGAAGTTAGTTTCAAGTAAATTCAATTCACAAGTAGTGGAAGACTGGTTACTTGATAAATCGTATCTATTGTGCATGCTTCCCTTTTTCTCGGATCGAATTATTCCGGAATGTGTGTAAATATCACGAAAGCACGGTTGTACCTTTCTAAGCACGTGTGGATGTTGACTGAGTCAAGTTTGTGTTCCAGATGTCAATCATGGCACTGCAATTGACCAGCTATTTCAGGTGTACGTTTTCGTCACGCACTGCTCACTATATTCAGTCTAGGACAGCTCGACATGGCGGCCAACGGTCATAGATGTTTTTTCGTTACATTTTTTAAATCTTAAAACCTTTATTGACCGAAGACCTGTGTCAAGCATTCGCCTTGTTTGGTTCCTTTTCAGTGTTTTCCACGCTGCGGGCGATATTGGCTGACAAAACAAAAGTTTTCATTTGAGTATCGAGAGTTGGAAATGTCTGGAATTAGCTGAATACCTTGCTTTCAGACATTTAAAAAAACAAACGAGACTGAAATGTTTATCCTTCTTGCTGTTTTGCCCCTGAACAACGCGTTGCTGTGGTGTTACAAGGTAGAAATGAACAACGAATGTAAATCGGTCATCCAGTCAATATCGGAAATGTTAATGCATATAACTGTGTCGCCGAGTATGACGAACACGCGTGTGTGTCTAGCATGTCTATTGCACCGTGGCGGGATCTGTCAGCGCGGTTGAGAGGCTGTAACAGATGGGAAACTGTTGCACATTTCACATCAATTTCATCGGGTCGCCAAGATTGTTTGGATTGTATAGTTTTATGTCAATACAACAAGCCAAGGTTTTAGTTTGTGTTTTTTCCTAGTGGCGTACGTCTGTCTGACTTACTACAGCACATAGATTTAACGATTTGGGTGCTGGTTGGATATGAACCGACGAACACCTGTTCCTGGCAACTAAGGGACACAACTCCGGTTTGTTGTGCCTAAGATATGCACATTTATATAGGCATATACGGTCATGTTAGTCAAAACACTCTCACCTTAATACGAGGCGATCCCAACAACCCCGACCCCACCCCACTTACAACACCTCCTCAGAAAACCTCTTGTTTAACAGCCACCCACCCGGTCAACCCCGCTTCCTACCCCGCCCCGCCCCAGTCCCACCTCAACAGCCAGCCGCCCCGCCCACTAGTCAGCTCGTGCACCCTACCGCCGAATCCCCACCTTATCACACAACAGTTAACATTAAATCGATTAAATCAAAAGTCTATCAAGAGTCCAACTAACAGCGTGTTTGACAGCTGAAACCAGCCTTCAGGAGTGCCAATATTGAGTGTTCAAAGATCAACGCCATAACAGAAACTATTCATTTACATTCATTTAAACACATAATAATCATGTACATTTTCCTTAAAATGTTGCAAGATTCATCTAGCGTATGTATATGCATAATTTCATAATGCATAGGCGGATCCAGAGGGGTGTGTGTGTGCGCGCACCCAACCCCCCACCCCCCTTTTTGCCCTGAAAGTTTATTAAATGACCATTGAAACTCTCGTGAAAATGAAGTGTGCACCCCTCCTTTCTATTGAGAATGTGTGCATCCCCTCTTTCTCATAAAGCTGTATCCGGCCCTGAATGAATGTAAATAATGAAACTTAATCTGAAAAGTCAGCATCTAATTAAGTTAACTGTTTAAAGAGTTATTGATATGAAAATAATACAGCACTCTCTCGTCACTACGTTTTGAGACGTTTTTACAAACATTGAAATGCGTCTCCTCGGCACTGTACAGATCACAAGAAGATATGTCCCAGGGAAATAGCCAGCATAGCAAATGCATTGGGTTGTTTGCCCCTCGAGAAGAAATTGATCTTTGTCCAACACGGCAAACAGTCAATCTACAGGTAAGGCGGGTTATGGTTGGCTGCTTTAACATTCCTACACCCCCGGCTGTCACTAGTCGACTCGTCCATCGTTTGTTCACCACGGGATATTAGCCAAACGGTCGCAAGCAACCCTCGTGGGATGTAAGATTGTCAGTCCGGGACAAAGACAACCTTGTCTATTGGGGTCTTTACCACAACATGTCTGGTTTCACGTTGCTCGGACCAGTTACTTAGGAAACTGCTCAACATGCCGCGCTTTTAATATACCTGGGCCAGGTAAGATCAGAACTAGTCGTCTGCCCGGCTTGAGGTTATTTTTAGCGAATATATCGTATAGTGATATAGGTGAGTGAGTTGTAACGCTTGTTATTTATTTTTCAGGTTCGGATGTAAAGTCGTTTGTGATTATTCTATTGCCGATTGTCGTCTGCTGTTCAGACGTCGTCCAACATGGCTATGCAAGGAGACGAGGCGTCGATTGAAAGAGGTTACCGAAGATTGTCTTCTCTCTTCCTTCGGCCTGGAATCGATCAGCAAAAATGTCAACGTTGTAAATCGACTGTTTATCAACAAGAACGTCTCGGTCCCGTTCACGACGTCGTGTTTCATAAAACGTGTTTCAAATGTATAACTTGTGGACAGTTTCTTACTTTGAAAAACTACTGGTCAAATCAGGTAGACCCGGAGGACAGGGAAATATACTGCAATAGCCATGTACCGAGAATCGGTGGGGCAAGAATTGACAAGGAAGCGCTCGGAATTAAAAGCGCTATGTCTGTCCAGCAACATTTCAAGAGAAGTGCAGATTCTAAAACGTCAGAAAAACGGATACCAGACAATATCCCTCAAGTAGGGGCAGACGCGTTGATGATTCAAAGGGCTCTCAAAGCCCCCAAAACCAACCAGTACGGTCAAGAAGGAAATGTACCTGCCTCAAGTCTTGATATCGATGCCTGGGGAATAAAAGATGCCATGGACGCACAAGTTCTACAAAAACGATATCAGAGAAAGTTGGATAAACATCACTTCCCTCCACATATCGTAAGTTTTTCATTTCAATCGTTGAATATTACCTTGAGACTGAAGCCATTCTCTCTGTTTACGGCGAATGGGAATTATCAATTTCTGCACGACAACGTTATGTTGACTTTCCCCGCCCTCGGTATATTTGCCAAAATTACTTCCCCCTTTTTTCACCACTAGACCGTCGTCTCAATGAAAGACGAAATGTGTATTTGACCCGAAAAATCCTTGAGAGAAATTCTTTCAGCTGATCATACAATGCTTCCAAATTGATGGGGATAATTTTTAAACATGATTTTTAATTCCTTTGGTTAAAAATTTGTTTCGTCTGGGATAGAATTCTGTCAACAGCAGACCGTGTTTATCCCTGTTACTTCTGTGATTATACCCCGGATTAGAACATATTGAAACCGATTTGTAACAACCCCCAGGCGTTGTAATTACGGTGTATGTTCATGTTCCTTCAGGCATGTCGGACTGTTAGCAAACAGAACCCTGTCAGAAACTCCTGCAGAAAATCTGCTACCCTTGTGAAAATATAACATTGTTTTCTATCCATTATTATGGGAAGACTGCGGCTGACAGTCCAGACACGGTTCAGCGAAACCCGTAAACCATTTGTAAAACCACCTTTATCTTGATTATTGCCGACTTGCTCTTATCGATGACCTAATAAAATTAAGTAGTCACATTTTATGTCATTTAACTCGTTCACACTATTCACGGTATGAGTCAGAGCAAAGTCTCGTCTTGTATGTCAACTATAAGAAAACAGCCGTAAAGTACGCGGACTTTTATTATCCAAGACATCAATTATTTTTATACCACAGCGTATGACAACCAGTTTTGTAAAGATCACCACAGATAGGATTTCTGTAAATATATAGGTATACACATCGCATCTATCTATGCTCCATCTTGTCACAGAAGTAGTGCTTGTCCTCCATTCTCTACAGATGTAGTAGAATCCAGTAGAGGTCTTAGATTACTTTAGGGCATTTGAGCTGCTACAACTCCTGGCGACAGATGGCTGCAGCATTTCCTTATATCAATTATTAATTACAGGTGGCCTAATAACAAACGTCAATCAATCAGCATTTCCCACCCCAAATGCAGCCCGCCCAGGTGTGCACTGAATGTAATACGACAATAGTCATTTCCACCACATAACCCCGTGGTACAGTGACGAACTTTACTAGGTAGTCTTCAGTCGTTTCATGAATGGAAGTAAGGCAACATTCCATAACAGAGTCCTTAACACAACACGAACGCAGGTCCTAAGTACCTGAGACATTCGGTCTATTCTTACAGTTGTCGGGGTAAAGACGGGAACAATTCCTCATTTCCAACGCTCGTTACCAGGTCGTACTGCGTTGGATATGGCAACAGTTGGAGGATAAATCGAACACCATCAATCGTCATTCATTCATTCCAAATGTGCTCTATTCCTAATGATTATATAATAAATCTGTTGTAACGGATATCATTTCAAACAGTCCTTGCTTACTACAACACATCGTTCTGATAATTCTACAGTGACATGACAGTTAAATTCCGGCTGTTGTTTGTGGGGTACATCAAGGATATATTTTGATACCTTCTTTCTTAAGCCTTACAATACATGACTTCAGAAATGCATACACTCGCCACATTCCGACTGAAATATACAAATGTTTGCTTCATGTAACCCCGGCTGTGTGACTGGATAGTTGAATTAAGAGCAGTGTGAGACTCATTCACCCTGATGTATGTTTCAAATGAATGCAGTGTAAAAAGGGGTAATCTAACCAGATTGTTTTACAGGTTGTAAATTACACTGTCATGTGGTATCCAGCTTCAAGAAGCACTTCATGCAAATTAGTGTTTCAGTGGGCAATACGTGTTTTCTTTACAGTACAGGACACGGGCACATTCCTCGATAGGTGGGGCGATGGGGTAGTTTAGTGGTTAAAGCGTTAGTTCGTCACGAAGAAGACACGGGTTCCATCCCCACATGGGTACAATATGTGAAGCCCATCTCTGAAGCCCATCTCTCCCCGTCGTGATATTCCTGGAAGATAGGCGCGACTTATCCTTCGCTGTATATATGTTTTTATTTATTTGGAATTGATACTCTTTTGAACCAGCCCGCATGGAAACCCCCTCGATTAAGTCATCTGGTATTTTTAAATCTCTAATTCATGGTTAATGTATTCACTCTTGTCGAAATCCACACAAAAGTAGTGAAAGGGGAACGCGCATGTGGTATGAATCGCATTGACCCATTTTTCTTTTTTTTTCTCTCTCGCATAGTTCAGTTTGAAATTGGTCTAAATATGTCACGAATTTATCAAAGATCGTAATGGCTTACTTTTTATAAAGACAACACGACGTCTGCGTGAAATGATGTCATTATTGAAAACAGCCTCCGGGTTTTTCTGAATGACACAGGATGCTGTCAGTTGCGTCGCCACGCTGTACACGCATGATCGATTTACAATGGATGAGGGGGTTGAGAATGCCTTTCAATTTCGGCTCGCCTGATGTACCTGACGTGAAGTCATGCAATCAAGGGATTGTGCGGCAGGTACATGTTTTATGTAGAGATCGATCAATTAAAACTGTTACAAGGCAATCCGGTAGATCATGAATCAACGCATTGTAAAGATATAATTTGAATGTTCAACAGAGTTGTCACAATCCAGGTGAGATCACGTGATGGGCCTATGCCGCTGTGTAATTATCTCCAAATGTAATAATCATACACTCCACGCTCGTCGCTGTTTCTTATCTACCAAATATGTTAAGCGTACATTCCACGATACTGATGCTTCCCACCCGTGATACACACCCTTAGCGTTAGTAAGGCGTGCAATCTTCCAATATAATGTATACCCTAGTTATACCTCTACATCTCGCTGTTGCATTCAATCTACTACAATGTAGGTGAAACTATACCTGCACACCTGATACCTTCTGTTTGTAGATTTGACACCCCTACACCAGAGGTTTCATACCCTCTGCTTGTAGATTGAACACACATACGCACGCACATACGAACGCACACACATGCACACACCTCCCCCAACAAGAGAGATACCCCACTGGTACAGTATGTAACATTTGGCCCCTAAGGGATTGGGAAACTGCTTTAACCTTGTCGACCATATCATACACTTAATAATATATGAATTAAATAACATGCTCTCAGTTGCTTTGAACACAGATTTTCTTGTGGTGATGTAAAAACTGTTTGATGGTTTGATAGTTCCTAAGCGGCTCGATGAAGGTCTGCCTTCCTGATCTGATAACGAGACCACACACTTAATACAGTGACTCCATTAGGCAGCGATTGAAATCGACAGACAGATCCATATACAAAGAATGAACGGCCTAGTGATATGTACTTATGTTTCATGATAGACGATTGAAATCGACAGACAGATCCGTATGCAATGAATGCACGGCCTAGTGATATGTACTTATGTTTTATGATAGATATATTTTGACTTGCATCGTAGTTGACTCAACTTGGACCTTCTCCTCGTAGGAATGCAGTAGAACAGGGCATTTGTTTACGAATGTGTAAAAATAGTTGCCCTGCATTTTCACTAAATTGGTGGTACTTTTGAGTGTTAGATAACGAGACAGCCCCGATGTTCAATTTCAATACCTCGTTGTGTAAGCGCTAATATTTCTTTTCTTGTATTTTTAATACCCACTCGATACGGGAGAGTTTGTTTCAATCATTGTGACAGAGTGCGTGTCCTTGTGGTTAAGGCGTTCGCTCGTCACGGTGAAGACCCGGCTTCTCTTCCCCACATGGGTACAATGTGTGAAGCCCATTTCTGGTGTCCCCCACCGTGATATTGCTGGAATATTGCTAAAGCGGCGTCCAACTAAACTCACTCAAACTGCTTCAGGGATAATACAACGAGGCACATGCGTCAGTTGAAGTCTCACTCCTTGTTTTGACGGAGGGCCGGTTACTATAGATGCAGGCCAGCTCGGGAAAGGATGGTGTTATTGCTGTCTTTAAACTGTGGTCCACAGGTGACCGGTTTGACTTGTACTGGTGACCACGTACATGGGAGAATCGGATGTTACACTTGTTAGACGCGTGAAGTCAGATGTTAACACACGTGTGTTACATGCCCGAGAAAGACCGCCTCCGTGGTGTAGTGGTTAGAGCGTCCGCCCGGAGAGCGGAAGGTCGCGGGTTCGATCCCCGACCGCGTCATACCAAAAGACGTTAACATATGGTACTTGTTGGTCCCTGCCTGGCGCTCGGCATTAATGGGTACAACACGGACTGGTCGGCTCGGAGTCAGTATAATGTGTCTGAGTGGGGTATTCATGCTTCACTGCGGCACGGTATCTCAGTGGGCTAGCACTAATAAACCAGCTTCAGTCTGGGCTAGTACAAGCAGCCGCACATACACATACACACGCATGCACGTCGTCATATGAGCGAAATATTCTCAAGCACGACGTAAAACCCAATTTCACCTCACCTCATATAGAGGTGAAACATGTGAGTTTTGCGTCATACTTTACACCCCTATTTTTCATTGTCAGCATCAGAATTTATCCAGGGAAATAGAGCATTTACAGTAGCTTTGTCTTCTAACAATGCCAAATGACGAGGCGCAGTGAACACTATCGTCATTAGCTGATCCACTGAAGTCAAATTTGTTAAATTATCTCCATCATATCTAATATATCACTCACTGGCAGGTTACAGATAGACACCTGGGTAGTACCCGAAACATGACGGTTTGTTGTAGATACTGAGTGTAGGCTCATTTAACATGCCACTTGTTTGATGACATTTATTCACCCATATATACCATATACTACATTTGGCAATTCAAACAAGGTTTTTCTAATAGGTAATTAGGGCATTGTGTGGTTTAGATTGGTGAACCTTCATCACGATGAAGGCAAGAGATCTAGGCTACTTGTTATATAACACATTAATATACTATTCACAGAGAACCCAGGCGGGATGGATCTCCAGCTGGTTTTGTAGTGTGTAGTAGTCATTGGCTTAGACTAACGCTTAGTCTCTGAATATATATCATTTTGATAGTAACAAACAAGCCCATTAAAATTGAAAAGGAGCCCCAGGGAGACCAGAGATTCAGAACCCGAACCTGAGGCAATCTAGACTTGCTTTATTTAGGGCTTCAGCACTGCGGATAGGGCTTGGCAGTAGGGAAATAATGTGGTTCAGGGACTGTGAGACAGACTATCATTGGCTGTGTGACGGGCCTGTTTATGACTGCATGACTTCTCTGTGCATCTACACATGGGTGCAGAGCGTCTCTACAAGTAACTGGCGTTTAATTACCTACATCTTCCATACATATGTCAAGCGGCCGTCAACATGAAATGTGTGTCATTGGGCTGACATCGATATATTGCGCACTTGTTCATTTACACAATCACTGAAATAAACCAAGCGATTAAACCGTGTAACCGCCACTACCATAAAGATTCTTGTCGAACCTTCCTATGTTTATTTTGAAATTTTTCAGAAATTTTAAAAGTCGTATTTTGTGATTAAGTTTGATAAGCAAAATAACTTAGATGTGATGTTGGTTGTTCGGGCTCAGCAGACATGTATCCATGTGTTTTTCTCACCTCTGGTAAACTACATCTTTAGAACATACACTACAACAATAGTATTACGGATAAGCTGCACGTGTAGCAGTGTCATGAACCTCTGAGGGTGGTTCATTTCACACAACTCTACATTGTACAGGGACGTGTCTCATTCAGATAGGTGTTATGGATGATGAATGTGTGTCAACATGCCCTAATTTAGGCATCAGTTGCTCGGTTGATCAATATTGAACATGTCAGCGGTTGTGTCAAGACATATAAATATCTATCTATCGCAGGACTCGCACTGCTCTTATTGACTTGCGAAATATACTGGTCGGAGACAGGGTGATGGTTATATATACATTAAGCAGGCTTTAGATGTCTTTAAAACTTTTTAAATTTAGGGACATTTGTCTTAATCTATTTCGACAAAGGACAGAAGGAAATATACAAATGTTTTGTGACACGTAGAGGCAAGTTAGTTACTGAACAGTGCTCTTCGTGAGAAAAAGGTACGTGATACGTCTACTATTTTCCAAAGTCATTGGGTACACAAAAAGAATGGTTATTTAATCCAGCATGCACCCTGCATCGGTAATACTTCATTGCAAATATTTGGACAGTATCACTGAATTTACAATAGGCAATAAACAGCGGTCTTCCTTATAGGAAAAAACCCTGCACCAAATAGAAGTCCGAGTATCTCCAGGCGTTGGGTGATGTCGCATATAGTTGGTGGTGGTGACGTTCACGACGCGGATACTTCCGTACCTGAAATATATTACAACAGTAAAACTCAATTGGTCGGAGACAGGGTGACGGTAATTTAGCTGAAGCGATACTCGACACATTTGATAATGTAGAAAAAACGTTTCACAAATTGCTCTGTTTTCCTTACATGTTACTCAATATATGGCGTTGCACAACAATCGACACCAGGAAGTGTTTCGAGGGGGAATGTCGGCTATTCCTTTCATCTGCACCTTCAGAAATAGAATACATCCTGCATTCTTACGTATTGTGTTTTGCGACAGTACATGGTCAGTGTTAAAGAACTGATAGGTTCCAGGGCAACAAGAAGTACATTCCTTTTGTTTGGTTGCATTTGATTTTTAGCTCATTTTAGAATACATGTACTTTGGAAAAATGTTTTGATTGTTGATAGTGGCTTAAATTGTTCGGCCGTTACGTCAAATACCTGTTTCCGATTCCTCTCGTGGGCACACGTCCATTTCTGATGTCCCTTGCCTTTAAATGGTTATTGCTTG
Organism: Haliotis rubra; assembly: GCF_003918875.1. Classification (NCBI taxonomy): domain Eukaryota; kingdom Metazoa; phylum Mollusca; class Gastropoda; order Lepetellida; family Haliotidae; genus Haliotis; species Haliotis rubra. The sequence goes on along the minus strand of NW_025767408.1, from coordinate 496,594 downwards.
GAGTGAGTGAGTTTAGTTTTACGCCGCACCCAGCAATATTCCAGCTGTATGGAGACGGTCTGTTAAATAATCGAGTCTTGACCAGACAATCCAGTGAGCATGGATCTACGCAATTGGGATACGATGACATGTGTCAATCAAGTCAGCGAGCCTGACCACCTGATCCCGTTTGTCGCCTCTTATGATAATTATTGCTTTGAAAGAGCATATTCATTTTTCAAAGTTGATCAGTATGTATTGCCGGGGATAAAATAGGTGGGGCAACTCGTCGGGCCCAAGTTGGATGACCGGTACCCCACGCTTGTTGATGATGCGGACCTCTCTGAAGATCAACTCACTCCCGAGAAATTGCAGTGCGACTGAAACGAGTGTGTGGCCTGCTGTTACTGGGAAGATCAACCATCGTTCCCTGTAAACGTGGATGAATTCATCAACCCTGCCTGTTCATAACTGAACAGGGGCGTGTGGCCAGGTTCAGTTACTGGGTTGCTTCATGCCATCGTTCCCTGTAAACGTGGATGATGTTCGGTAACATCGATCACTGGTTTCCTCACTGATTCATAATTTCACCATATACAGACCACCATACATTCTGTAATACTGCTAGCTCCTGTGGCATAAGGGGCGGTGGGGCAGCATAGACCCGGGTTCGATTCCCCACATGGGTGCAATGTGTGAAGCCTATTTCTGGTGTCCCCCGCCGTGATATCGCTGGAATATTGGTAAAGCGGCGTAAAATCATACTCACTCGCTCCTGTGGTATACCACGCATACATCAGCAGTGACTACATCCGGTCTGTCATCGTCTTCAGCGGGTCGCTGCTCACACAAATGGTCACGTGTTTGTTGGTCAAGTCGATTTCTCACAGGTCACAGTTATGTGATGTGCAATGTCTCTGACTACATCATTAAACTCCCATACATACTGACATGTGTTATTGTCACCAGGTGTGGCCTGCATGCATCGATACATTGCACCTACTTCCCTGACCGAATTTCAACCATATAGTCCATATCTCACACATACTAAAACTCCCGTCCGAATCAATAACTCGTTCATATCTAGGTGAATGCTCATATGTGCTATTGATTTCGATACACATTCAAGTTTTATACACCATTAGCATATCAGAATTCCATTTCAGTTCACTTGTCAGTCAACGTTTATGATTTATTTTTCGCAAAAAGTGTAGGGTGACCACGCCCGTCTCTCGTTTGCATTGTCATGGAGGTCGTATTTCGCTTTATGCTGTGGTGTTGCAGCTAGTTCAAGTAGCGTGACGTGTGTCATCTAGGACATGACTGCCAGCTTCAAGCTGACGCCGAGCTGAACTAGCTCATTTCGGCAATAAAGAAGTTATGCCAAGATTTACCTTGAACTCTGAAATAGTAATCAAAAGTTATGTAACAGTTCATGGAAGTGAGACCTGTTTACGTGTAATTAAAACAAATATCGGCTGGAAACGAATCATTAGGGTTCGTAGAGTACAGGTATGTTTTTCAAATATCTATTTGGTCATAACTTAAGAAATGGTCTGCTTCACTTGGTGTTTTGTTTTCCACGTGTAAGTACCCTATGTCAGAAGACAACCACGGAGTTACCAAGCCTACAAACCTTAACTCGTCGTAGGCGCCCTGATTGATCGGGTGGTCTAGCTAATGGATCGGGTGGGCTGATTGATGGGGTGGATCGGGTGGTCAGATTGATCCGGTGGTCAAGCTGATGGATCGGGTGTACAGATTGGTCAGGTGGTCTCATGGATGGGGTGGTCAGATTGATCGGGTGGTCTAGCTGATGGATCGGGTGTACTGATCGGCCAGGTGGTCTGATGGATGGGGTGGTCAGATTGATCGGGTGGTCTAGCTGATGGATCGGGTGTACTGATCGGCCAGGTGATCTGATGGATGGGGTGGTCAGATTGATCGGGTGTTCTGATTGGTCAGGTTAATTGGCGTGTAATTGTACCCAAACGGCGGGCATATTTGCTGGCAATATCGATCACTCTAGTGCCTGGCCCGGGTTCGATTCCATACAGGCCGCGGTACTCTACTGAATATTGCTGAGTAGACATAACAGCAAACAGCACTACCCTGATGCATGCAGTCTTCCTGTACAGCCCATGTTTTCAATAAACATCAAACAGAATATTGCATATAGTTCAGTGAGCGTTGTGTATGCATGCCCACGTGGTGCTGTGATCGTTTCGAGGAATATTCATCACACGAAATATCACTGTTGTACCCGAAGAACGAACCATCAGTTGAAACTTAAACTCGTTCATCTCCAACAAAACACTGGTAAAGAGCTGATGTTATATTGTGATATGTTGATGTTTGACCCGGCATTGACGTTGTGTACTCGTCCCATCCTTCAGCCCACGATCACCGAGTGTCTTGGCGTTGCATCACTTCATTGGGGTTGCGTTCACTTGCATCATCCGTCAGCTGAGAGCAGCTGTACAGCTGTGCAGAGATTATAAACGGTGACTGACTGCTATGAAATGGGTCCATTTTCTATAATTCTGCACCTTAGTGGACCCTATAACGCAGGCTGTTTTCTGCTGTGGTCTGGTGGTTGATATCAACATGCAAGGCTGCTTCATCCTCCATGGCACTATGAAATAGGGGTCGGTGGGGTAGCCTAGTGGTTAAAGCGTCGCTCGTCACGCTGAAGACGAGTTCGATTCCCCACATGGATACAATGTGTGAAGCCCATTCCTGGTGTCCCCCGCCGTGATATTGCTGGAATGTTGCTAAAATTGGCGTAACAACTCACTCACTGTGGAATGTGTCACCAGTAGAATAACCAAGTAAGGAGTCCAAGGTATTGCACCCAGTGGGTATAGAGGCCTTAAGGCGACTTAATGGACAGGGTGGTCAGGATCGGTGTCTTGGGAGATTACGATGCACCGTACCCTGACTGTGTCCATCGCCCCTTACAATATTGATCACAGGATTGTATTGTCCAGACTCGATTACTTACAGACCAGCGTCATATGGCTAGGGCATTGTTGAATGCGACGGGAAAGAAAAACAGGGGTATAGTGCATACGCCTAGTCATACCTGTGTTGCTTGTTGCATGAGGGCACAAGTTTGGTTCATTGATTTGTGCAGAAACCCGAAACGTAAGCAACTTGAGCAGCGTCAGATATAACACCGAATGTTTAGTTATTGCGTTTTTGACGCACGTCAGATTACCACGAAACAGGATTTGTTCTAACAACGTATGTAAATGCTGTTTACAAAGCTAACACAAGTCGACTCATATAACAGTGGATTATGGCTAGACTACTGATATGAATGATAATACGTGTTGGTTTTCCACCGTGTTTGTTAAACACTCGGTCAGAGGCAAATGAATGGGACAAAAACGTCATGCTTGTGACATCTTGTGCTAACAGATGGTGAATCCAGTATCTCAAGCCTCCACAGAGGACAGAAATCGACGAAGGTATAGATTAAACTGTTGGATATAACTCGTGGTGTTTCGTCAGATGGGAGATGTTGATAACTTGTCATGACCAGCCATAAGATGAGATACAAAGTAGTCGGGTTTCAATAGTGATAATTCAACAAGTTGCATAAGGGCAGTTTTCGCAAGCTTCGTTCTGGCCGAAAGTTACATAGAGACTGTATGATATGTGGTTTTACATTTGAGAATGTCTCTACTCCAGAGTGCATGGGTGATGACGTAATAGTGTTTAAAAAATGAAAAGGGACTGTTAAAATGATGTGCGATTGTCATGTTTCAACGACTAAGCATTGCACGAAGATTTGAGAGTCGCTAACCCTTCCAATGGATTGCATAAATATTCCATCAGCACCTCGTCAAGTTAAATGCACCTCCAGAGGGCGTGAAAATAATACCTCCCGCAGCCATCACGTTGAGTAAATGCGCTCAAGTCACGTTGCATGTGCCTTGCTGTGTGCTGTATGTTCCATCATGCAATTAGCGCTTGCTAATTTGCCGTAACCCCTGTCCTTGGCATTCCTTGCATGCCAGGAGTCCCCCTATGTTCCCCCTCCTCAAATCGACAAACCAAACTATGCCTTTGTCAACTTTGCCGGAAGCTCACCCGCCATTTTGTAAGAAAGTTTTTACATAAGAACGTCTTCCCTGTGTCTGAAACATGCAGTAAGCTGCCTTCTTAAAGTTTATCCGTAACAACAGTTAATCAGTGCGGGCACAGGAGTCAACCTTGGCTGACACCCTTCTCATCTTCTTGACATAATGAGTGTTCAATACATGAACCAAGGAAAAAATGCCCCGAGGTCTTAGGTTTGGGTCAGAAGCAAAATAGTGAGGCATTTCAATTCTTTGTCTGGGCTAAACAATGCCACCAGATGAGGTAAACACAAAACCAGACACTTTCTCACCTGTTGTCGGCAAACATCTGAGGCTATAAGGTGGACAGGTCTGTAAATGATCCAGGTGATCACCATGACTATTTGTTGAGTGTGCATATTGGTTTGGTGCCGAGTGATTTGAATTCTAAAAAAAGATTCTGCAACGAAAAATACAATTCATTGGTATAGACAAAAGACGATCTATATTATGACTATCTTTCGGGTGAAAACAACATACGGTAACGCTAAACAAGAATGAGAAACTTTTGACGGACACTTACAAAGCATTCTGGGCCATGCATAACGACATACAATGGTTCAAATATATTATATACTGTAATGACATCATATATTGGACCGCAGGTGTTCTAAAGGGTAAACAATATAAAGAATTGGGACCTTTCTGTTATCGTGGATTTTTCAAAACTTTCCTTTATGATTGTAGCCGAAAATTGATTCCATTCTGCGTAAAACATTTTAAAAAGTTTTAGAGGTTTGTTATAAATGTCTGCGTTTTTAACGCATTTATGCAATTGGTAGTTGTTTTGGTAGAGCCTCAATACAACTGAGTCGACTTCCCGTGCAGTTATTAGACTGGTTTTCTGGCGGCGGCTGTGTATTACTTGTGTCTACAGACAGATCCCAGTACAGAGATGTCCAAATCTCATCATTCACAGATCCACGAAAGTGTCATTTTTTGTCTATAGACAGGCGCCCAGATTGCCACAGCCTGATACAGTTGTCACCTCACGGATTCACGCCAATAGTACCCATGGCTAAAGACCTGATACCGTCCACAGCTCCTCACAGGGTCACGTCTCGTCCATATGTATGTTGACATTGGCTAAAGCTATCTTTTGAGCTGTCCCTTTCCGTCGTGTGGAGATTAGCATCTTTTGTCTAAATGACAGCGCCAGTTTGGTCTGTACTTAATGTCTTATATATGCCTCGAGATGGATAAAGGGGTTTAACCAATGTTGTGGAGTTTCCGTCATTGATGGCGAGGAGCCCGTTGTCAGTTCGCCATCAGCTGGTAATGTCTTCTCCAGCATCTGTTTACCCAAGCTTTAATTTCTCTCAAGTTTAGAATTGGAAGTTGTTGCCAGATGTGTCCTGGAATCGGAGCATTGAGAGTTTTATCGTCCACCAGACGGACTAAAGAAGAGCACAACATTCAAGAATATTGAAATATACCATTTGTTAGGACCGTGTAACGCTGGGGAGGGACCGTGTAACGCTGGAGACATTAGACTGAAGGACCGTGTAACGCTGGGGACATTAGACTGAAGGACCGTGTAACGCTGGGGACATTAGACTGAAGGACCGTGTAACGCTGGGGACATTAGACTGAAGGACCGTGTAACGCTGGGGACATTAGACTGAAGGACCGTGTAACGCTGGGGACATTAGACTGAAGGACCGTGTAACGCTGGGGACATTAGACTGAAGGACCGTGTAACGCTGGGGACATTAGACTGAAGGACCGTGTAACGCTGGGGACATTAGACTGAAGGACCGTGTAACGCTGGGGACATTAGACTGGCATGTTCTCACCCTGTATTGGTATAGTCTTCACTATTCAAAGGGAGGGGCGGTGAGGTGGCCTCGTGGTTAAAGCGGTCGCTCGTCACGCCGAAGATGTTTGAATCCTCACATTGGAAACCACACAAGGAAAATCAGTTTACTACACCACGGGATGTATATTAACCCCTTTCCAAATTTACTTCTCATGAAACCATTTCGTTTTGCGACAAATATCGCTCTTCGTTAACTTTATTTCTATTAAGAAATCTTTCAATGTACAAGGTGGCCCTGGGAACCCTTGGTTCCTATCCAGGCATGAATCTGCGATCCCAGAGATGGCCGCACCAGTCCACCTGCTGTGGTCAATATAGCATGTCAGGTGTGTGACCGCGTCAGTCCATACCATGTGGTTAGGATAGCATGTCCAGTGTATGACCAGTAGTCACTGGTCGAATTCCCTGTGGCATTCCGGCCAGTGGACGTGATGTACCTGTAACCTGCAAGCGCTGACCAGGGATACCACTAACACCACTGTTGACCCCTGGGTCTCTGGGCAGGTGGTGGAGACGTCCCAGTTCTCCAGGGGGAGGTGGGGGGACATGGGGATAGTTGCCTGTTTAGTTACCATCTTGCTCAATTACAACGAACCATTAGCGGCCTAAAACAGTTAATATTGACCTGGGAAGTTTAATGTTTCTGTTTAATGTTCTTATGTTGTAAAGGACATCTAAAGGTGGATGAGGCATCATTTTACTTCACTGGAAAGTCTGCTTTATAAATTAAAGCGAAATCGGATTCATCCAAAATGACACATTTCCGTTTCAAGAAAAAGCTGGGTGACCAATGTTATTCTTTCATTAGCATTTTTTCCCGGATTATGTGATTTACCGAAATGACATGTTTCCTCATTCCATCTTTATTGTTCATCTCCCACTCCCACCCCACCCCTCCCCTTACCCTGTTCCACCTCCCCGTAGCACTGTTAAACTCCAAGCCTCCAACCGTAAGGTATTACAGAAATCTGGCCATGAGCTGCTTGAAGCCAGGTATTTGATCAATTCATGGCGACGTCTCTCGTCGTGGGCAGATAAGACCCGTCTGTATTGTCCCTGAGGGCTCGGTATCTGGGGTCAATGTTATTCGATATGCGCCAACCTGGATACAAGGAAAGCGATTACTGAAGCAGGGGTATATTTGATTGAATCTTACATACTTGGGAACTGTCCACGACCTACAAATATGTCAGCAAAGTAGAGCCGCCAGATAGGTTATCTCTTAAGTCCACAGCTGAGATAGGTAGTCGACACGTGAGGAAAACATTCCCGCGAACCATAGCGGGTACCAGCTGAATTTGTAAAGGGGATGGGTATGGAGACAGCATTGCTGAAGTCTCATGGCAAACGTTAAATAAAAGCGGCAATAACATTTCCATAATCATAAGAAATCGCAAGTCGAGTCCAGTGCCATGTCTTACTCCCAATGAAACGTTGACAACACAAGCAGTAAATCAAAGGGTGGTGTCACAGCTCTCGTGGTTATCAGTTATAGATTACCATGTAGTTCAGTCAGGTTCCCATAATACATACAATGAACGTTTTCAGATGGACCCACGAGGGTATGTTGGTTTTGTCCCACGCAAAGGTATGGTGAAAAATAGAATTATTTTAATGAATACTTCACACAAGTGTTTTGCTTGACACCAAAACTTCAAAACCATATTGAATTGTCGTGCCAAATGAACTGAACCCTCCCCAAGTACCACCCATTCACCCGCCACTGACAGTAGACACATCTCTAGACCTGGATAGAAAATTACAGGACACCAAATTGAGTGTACTTTTACCCTATTTATCGTCGTTTAATTTGAGTTCGAAACGAAGTTGTCTGGGAGAATGGGTCCCGGGCTCTTATCATTCTGGAATAGTGATATAATACGCTGGATAACCGAGGGTGGGACTTGAAAGGAGATTTCAGAACTTGAAGTTCAGTACTTAGTCATTGTGAAACCCTGGAAATATGTGTCAAATCATTCGTATTTGGTTTAGTTTCTTAGCTCCCAGATAGTCTTATGTTATGTTAATCGGTTGAGGTGTTATGTTCAATATTCTTCATCCGGTGCAAAAGTGTCTGAATCTCCAACGTCATTCAATGCAAAGGGGTGGGGTGGGGGGTGGGGGTAGGGGGTTTATGTTTAGCCTAGTGGTTAAGGCTCTATAATTCTGCACCTTAGTGGACCCTATAAGTGGACGCTGAAGACCCGGGTTCGATTTCCCACATGGGCACAATGCGTGAAGCCCATTTCTGATGTCCTCCGCCGTGATGTTGCTGGAATATTGCTAAAACCGGCGTAAAACTAAAACTCACTCACTCATTCAATGCAACGTACTACATCTAAACTTCATCTAAACACGTGCACTCTGACATACCGTTTAACGCTAGGTCAGGCATTAACTACAATCTGCTTAACACATTACCCCAAGCTAACGGTGATAATTATGTTCAAATATCGAAAGTCATCAACAGGCATAGTATTAGACTGCGCCAGTCTACAGCTTATGCATTTAACACCCCCACCCCAAAGTCAGGAGCTTATACACCACGACGCCTGAGTACATAATCTACATTGCATCAACCGACTAACGACGCATGGTGGGTTCAACTCAGAGTTCATCGTTACTGGAACACAGTATAAGTAGTTCTGACATGCTACTGGCCCCGTGAAGGCCTGGCGAAAACATCCACAATGTTATTACTGTTACCTTTACTATAGATACAGATCTGCATGTGTCGTATAGTCACTGTTATACTAACCAATCATCCGTTAAATACATGTCAATTCATCAAGTCACGTGGTAACGTATACGATCACTTAGGAATGTACGACATGACGGTTCATCATGTCACGTGATTACGTACACGAGCACCCATTAATGTACGACATGACAGTTCATCATGTCACGTGATTACGTACACGAACACCCATTAATGTACAACATGACAGTTCATCATGTCACGTGATTACGTACACGAGCACCCATTAATGTACGACATGACAGTTCATCATGCGACATGTTGAGTTCTAATGCGACAGGGTTGGTTCATTATGCGACATGTTGGCGACATGCCTGGACAGGTGCTCAGTGACACCTGATGGATTACTGCTCAGTCACCGTGACCACTCCGTGCAGTCAGCCACTTACGCAAGGGATTACATACGGGGATAAGGCATAATAAGTCATTGCGCAATACCATTGTGAACGGTACAAGTCGGCACCAATGTATGTACAGGTTGACTGTTACACGGAAGCCTTGCTGTAGTCGTGTTGCTCTGCCCTGACCGTGTGTTACATGACGTTTGATTATACATTCCCATAATGCCTTGAGTCAATAAGAAAATGTCATCAGAACTGGTAGAGGCAGTATTTCATGACTGTACCTCGGCTTTAAAGTTGTTCTCGTTGTAAAAGGGATGTTTCTGACGGGACTCACTGAGACGAACCTGTGTCAATACGTTGGGGAGCTGGGCCTAGATTTTCGAAGCTCTCTTAGCGCAGAGATAGTCGTAAGTTAATGTTAATGTATGGCACTTACGACCGTCTTAGCGCTAAGAAAGGTCGACAATCTAGGCCCTGGTTTGGATTGCAAGTACTGTATCAACAGGTGCTTGCTTTAACACCTCGAAAACAAGTTCGTGCGACTGTTACTTAACTCACACATGTTCGCCTGCTACAGCACACTAAACAACAGCTTTCCGTTAGCAGTTGATTGGGCAACACATAACATGTCGAAACCGGACGTTTTACTGGCAGACCGGTGGAAAAATTCACGTTGTCAATTTTGCTCAGAGGTCTTATCATTCTGTCTGAGCCCCTATGAAACAACTGAAATACAGCCACCAGAGGAGTGAACCCCGACTTACTCCTCATTAAACAATGTCTAGATGATACCAGTTTACTGGATGGCTTTACTGTCCATGGTTATTCATTGCTAATGCAAAATGGCTGAGAGCACCTCCTTCTCAATAGTTTGACACGTTCATTAGAGACTAGTGTTAGACCGTATCACTCTGCTCCCACATCGAACTGAAATGTCGAGATATTACTGGAATAGTAACGTCTCATTCACTCACTCACTCACTCGCGAATCATTGACATCGTGGTGGCATTCCGGTAGTCTGTCTCACAGTCCCTGAACCACATTATTTTCCCTACTGCCAAGCCCTACATGTATCTGCAGGGCTAAAGCCCTAAATAGAGCAAGTCTAGATTTCCTCAGGTTCAGGAATGCTGAATCTCTGGTCTCCCTGAGGCTCCTTTTCAATTTAAATGGGCTTGTCTGTTACGAACAAAATTATATATATTTAGAGACTAAGCGTTAGTCTAGCATTCCGGATACATCGGTCTTCGGGTGTATTGATCAGTTCGTCATATCCGTAGTTCGTTATCTACATGAACGATGGTAATTGTTACCGTGGCTTACAATCTGACTATACTTTTACACTTTGACATTATATATTTTGTCTTTCGACTCCATTTTCATAATTTGATGACCAACTTGATGACGTGAAATTGCCGGACAGTTGCTGACTGCTGCCCTTCAACAACAAACTGACTGCTTAAGGACTTCAGACAAAAACGTTCAGTAACATATTCAGCATGGGACTTTATAGTGCACAGGTGGTTATAGGATATTTGCTGTCTCACCCTCCGAGGCCGCGGAAACTTGTTTGTCCATACACACTCGAGATAAGGGGCCAGCCTGACGTCAGAGGCCGCTGGAATGTCTACGATTCTCTATCATGCACCTGTATTCCGATATATCTTGGAAATATTGATAGAATTATTGGTGGTCATAGAAATGTCCTCATTGTGTATCCCGCTTATACAATGTCCATGTGGTTACATTTTCGTTTAGATTAAATTTTAAATATAGAGGGATACTGACTATATATAAGTATATAAGCACTTAAGAGCATTATAATCGTGTGGGTGGTTGACCGGTAATTACAGAGTTGACTAGTGACGCGGTATCCTCCCTGTGTCCTCCCACTTCACCTATTTTTTTATCCATTAGGTACGGAAAATTAATTAGGTGATATGGGTATGTCATGCCTAGTTGAGTACTCATTAGGTGAGATGGGAGAAGGTTCGGCAGGAAAATTAGGTTATGTGGGTACACTCCATCCATCCTTTACACAGACAGGCAGTTTGCAGGCACCTTAAAAGAACAACATTTACGGTTCAATGAACAGAGAAGACTACCTGTTACCTACACATTATTATGGTATAGTCCAAATAAAAACACAAGAAAAATGCTGAAGCTATATTATTTACTTTGAAAGATGACCGAAAAGACATTCATTTGAATTTTGATTGCTGCAATATTAAAACAATTGATTTTCATAAATATTTGTGCTTGACCTTTTCGTCTGGCAATGACGCCCAACAATGTCCTTGTTTATCGTGAAACTCAGTCATGTTGCATGGATTAGTCCTGACTCTACTTACAACACGCGGTCATCAGGCTGGGACATTACACCGGCCTTAAACAACACACGAAACAAATCATGTTGTCGTTGTATGTCATGGCGTAAACGTTGGTGGAAAGCACCTGCTTAGAAGACGTTTTGATGTTTTTTAACTTCTGAAAAATTCCGAGTTTCTAACGCAACAGAGCCTGAATCTGTACGTCACCAGACTTACTTAAATAATAGCTTGGGTAACATATACATATTACATGGAGAACTCTTTCCGGTAGGCTTTGTCTGAAATATGCCAATTGACATTCCTCAGCTGAACCAGAATCAGTGAACCACCTCGTACACCTCTGTGATGCCCTTGACTGGATGAAATCATACGCTCAGAGGCTGCCCAACCTTGTTCCCACTTCTGAAAACAAAACGTCACTTGTGTGGGCTACGGTTAGCCGGGTTTCCACACATCGTGCTCTTCAACCGAACAAGCCACTCAGATGGATTTCGCTTCATCCCTATCATATCATGACATACACGTTAGCCAGGTTTCAACACGCCGTGATCTTCCAACCGAATAAGCCACTTAGCTGCATCTCGTTTCATTCCTCTGATTGCATGACATACACATTCCGAGATGGATCATGTGTTTGAGGAGAGTGTTTCAGTCTAAGAGGCGACACTTATTTCACACTTGTCATCTGTGAGTCTTACCGCCCTTGTGTGTTGAAGTTGGAAGTTGTGTCAATGTTGTGTTACCCTGGTGTTGTCATTTCTACAACAAGCTTTCTCATCCGGATTATGATTTAAAAAAATATTTTGATCGTCAAGATCTAGTTTATGCGGCCAGTTTTAGGTATATACTAGTAGCTACAAAAACTGTTGATATTTTCCAGTATGATTTAGGTGAACACTTGACTTGCCTTTGCTTCTATGTCACATGCTATCGATGGAGCAGGATAGGTTCATCTTTTCGCGACCACCCGCTATCATCACTATTCATCACTATAAATACCGAAAGTGCCCAAACTTGCTTGGTGTGCAGCTTTTAGTATGGAGGACTGGCATTTAGCGATCTTCCTTCATAAATAGAAGGACAGGTCGTCTTTTCAAAATCACTTGTTTGTGAGTGACTTCTAAACAGATGCTAATGATCTGGCCGGAATCTTACAGTCGGGATTTCTAGTGGATGTGGAAAGGGTTCTGTCGCTTCTGTTACATGGTAACGTCTGTAGAGTGTTTCTATCGCACTCATTCGCCCTTGAGTAAACTTTCAGGTGTTGAAGACGTCTTCATGTGGGATTATCGGAGCAGGATACATTCCCGAATCTAAAACTAGAATGAATAAGATTACTGCATGCGCCCCCCTGGCTGCTAATGATGGCTACCCATGCTGGTCACCCTTGGGGGGGACGGACCAGCTAAAGGTTTACTAACCATTACAATAGACGATAGATAGATCAACGTTGCCGAATGGTGGACGACGGGATGTTTGTGGGTGGTTTGGCTGGCACACTTTGTATAATAATGTTGGCGGGAGTGAACTAGCGACCAGTTCAAGTGGAATAACTTCCAAGGGATGATCCAAACAGCTAACAAATCTTCTGTTCCTGCTGGTGACTTCCAGTTTGTTTTGCCGACAATTGCCATAATTTTACCTTCACATCGTTGAGCAATACAATAATGAAGATAGTGTGCTCATTAGCGTGTTATTCAATGAGGTCAATGTTCGAAAGAAAAAGGGTTTCTGCCTAATATTAGCGGACAACCCTCATGCTCTTGGCTTGATCTTATAGCGCCTTGTATACTCTTCAAATGCATGTATTCAGATATATAGTGGGTATTGAACAATACTGCACGCCGTGTTGGTGACGCTTGAACATACACAGTACTATATCGTGGAGTAACAGAACTAAGCATATTTCAATTGGCTGTTTACACAACCATTTTGATCATAAATTGAATATTTACTTTATGGGAGTATCACACAAGTGCAAGATGATACTGAAGTTGTATAAGAACTTCATCGACATAAGAAACACTACGCATGGAGGCAAGGCATATTCGTGATACGAATCCAAACATAAATATGTCCACATAAAATAATTGGGTTTTCGATGGCACAAAAACCTACATCTGATGCCCCATTAAGTTTCATCAATAAGCATTCTGTCTATCCTCGCATTCCTGAAGGATTCTTTCGCGGGATATGTTTCGTTAAATTTGCATTTGAATGGCAACCTTTCCGGCTTTCTAGTCTCAAGTCTCACTTCCGTAAATCAAAATACCCCTTGGCTATGGTGAAGGTTGGGCCAAACAAACATGGCTGCATTTCAGAGATCTCCTAACCGGGACCTTAAGTAAGAATAACTGACAGAAATAAAGTTGTATCAATTGAAAATAATATAACCTCAAGAGAAAAACAACAACTAGATTCAAGTAGACTCCGAATCATTGCTTAATATCAGAGCTGAGCCAGGTTAATCATTCTAGACTTGAGTTTGACTTTTTACAGTATATACTGGGTCTGTGAGACACAGTGGCCTTGTGAGATCGGGAGATTTCAAACATACGTCAATCAACAAAACTACATTTGTGTTTCAGCGTTGATTCTTTTAGGCATTTTAACTATTTTCTGTTGTAATTACCTCAAGACTTGGAAATACGTCATGCTGTTAAATGTCAATGTAATTAATAATCCATGTAACCCGGAATGATGATCAAAGGTCGTAAAGATGTATCAAAGTCAGATGGGATCCAAGATGGCGACGAGAAGTTGTAACAAGGGCGGTAACCACGTTCACAGTAGTCCTTGTCAAACTGATTCAACATTGGCAACGAATCTCCTTTTTGATGTGTTCTGTACAAACAGGCAATGTTGGTCAACTTTTTAAGAAGTGTAAACTCTCCTTAGGATATTTTGACTGGAGAGTAGACGATGGTAGAATGAGGTTATGTCGTGGCAGCAGATGCTACCAAGACAAGATGACTTCTACCGTTTATTCATTGTTAGTTAGTAGTATTGGCAGCAGAAACACAAACACACGCAAATAATAATCGAATTTGACATCTGCGTTTAAACCTGGAACAGACCATTCCCCAGTAATGACGGGTTTGTGGTGATTATTGTAAAACTTTCTAATCTGTATCAACTGTAACGTTAAACAGTAAACGTGCTGAGCTAACCGAGTGACTTAGTAAATGTTGTTTTACACCGCGCTTAGCAATAATCCAGCAACATCACGGTTGGGGACACCAGAATTGGGCTTCACACAATGTACCCATGTTGGGAATCGAACCCGGGCCTTCAAGCGAATTCTTTAACCACAAGGCTACCCCACCGCCCCTGAACAAACTGGCACAACTAAACTTGTCTAAGATTCATCATATACGATTGGTGCCTCTGTGCTTCCTCAGCAACCCCACCCCACCCTGCCACCCAGTGTTACAGGGCTGAGGCCTGGGCCGGGTTAGATTCACTCACTCACTCTTGGAAACAGCTTCTAGGTCACACTGAATGTCCTTGAGTGTTTGAATGTTCCGACAGTCTGTTAGCAGCATTAGATTAGACGTGATGTGAAAGCCAGCGTTTCCTTTTTAAAACACAATTTATAGAATCTGGGCAGTGTTGTTAGTCCATCCCAGCTACGTGTAACATTTATATAGTTTTAGGCTCTTTGAAATTTACGTCATCGATAAGGGCTTGTATGTCCCTATGGTGTGCCCCGGACATGTATAATATGTTGTATGGGTTGTAGATTGCTTGTCGGTTACGTGACAGGCTACGTGTGACAACACCTGTCCGTCAGAGACACATCCATCAAATGTGGAAACAGTGCTTCCTTTGACGGGGACCATCTCAAAATATAGTAACACATTCATTCATGTTGAAAACGTTAGATTCCACTATTTGTTTAAACAAACTGGACAAAGAAAGTCTTCCGTTTGAAATTCCTTTACAGTTATGAATGAGTTTAGCCCTAACGTTGAACAGATTGACCCAAATACGATCAAAGAAATGTCACCAACAAAAGCCATCTGTAACAGTTTGATAAAGGAGCTGTAACGACACGTCGGACCCACCCTCAACGACACCGTCATCGTCATCAGTAATAGCGATCTGTCGCTGACATCCGTGATCCCGTTAGGCTTGATCTCAGCCCATACATCACACACTTCAGCAACTTGGAGATGTCACATCCTAAAGGAACCTGCCAAATAACGGAGATATATGTCTGCAACTGACACAAGTCAGTCGAAAAATGTTCCTATTTCAGTTTGTTTGTATTCACTTTCACCACTAATTAGCCCTACTGACATATACTGTTCCACCTTCCCCTTAAATGACTGCATCTTCAGGGGCCCAACGTTCAAAGACACCCGTTTGATGGCGACAGGTAATTAATACTTTCAGCAGGCAAATACAGCTATTTTCTTTGTGGCTGGCTAGCCAGATATTTAATGTGTTAGTAAACAAGTGCTCAGAGGACAAATATTTGACCCTGGCCGTTGAATTCATTTCGATCGCCATGGTGATGCATCTGTAAATATTGTTTACACTCTAAAAGTGCACACAGTTTGAAACACCAGTACAATGTGGATTTGTTGAGATATGGAGACACTGGGGAGTGGTATATGGAGATATGTTAATATGGCGATAAAAGCATCCAAGTTCAGGAATTGAAATAAATGCTGAAGTTTTTACAGTTAGAGTGAAGGTGATGCCCGTGTCATCACAGACCAATCGTTTTCACACTGGAGTACACCGTTGGTGTTATTAGGGTGCTTGTATTAGCTTTGTTGTGTCTCTTGCACGCGCAAACTTAGAGATCGATCACAGTTATTTACAGAAAGTGAGCTGTGCTCTCGACTGACCGCCCAAACAATCATTTGATGGTGATTTCACACATATTTGTCCCCTTGACTTTCCAAGTATTTCTTAGAAGTTAGGAAGACCAACACAGTTTGTACTACACAACACAGCTTCGAGGGATCTCTCAGACAAGAGACATTTCTCGAACATTTTTAACTTCCATTTCGATTGTGATGTCATTAGAGTTTCCAAATAATCCAAGCTCTGTGACTGGCTGGTTCACGGTTTCCAGTTTGTGCAGATCCCCATGTACATTTCTTGCTGTCAACGCCGTGTACACGTTGGGTTTCCCATGCCACTACTACGGGACATCGTGCTTTCAGCCATTATATCCAGATTCCGGGCCTTTCATTCTACCTTCAAGCCCCATTCATGAGTAACGTCACATCCTATAGACAGACAATTGACTTTTTAAGCACTGAAACAAATAATGATTTATGACGAAGCAACCTGTCTTGTTACCACCTTATCTAAATTTGAAATGCATGTACTTGTAAACATCATAATTTGAATCACTCTACTAAACATTAATTTAAATTTGCAAGTGCAAGTTTGTAAATTAGCACATGGAGAAAAGAAAACATGTTTTGTTAATGGGTATTTATATCACCACGCAAACACAAATCCCCTGCGCTGTTTGATGAAGGAGTTGTATAGCGGTTTTCTCTTCCAACCGGTGCTAAAATCAACCAACACTCGCTGATGCTAATGGGCGCTGCGTGGTCAAGAGGTCCGATTTACAGACTACCGCAGTGGGTTGGCAGGTTCATGTGAACGATAATTGTCGAGATTGAAACTCCTATGGGGTATTAAAATCTAGAAATAATATCGATCTACATCGGAAAATTACGACCCGGTATATGCATCCTTTTTTGTTGGAGAACTGGAAGTTGAGCGTCAAGTGTTGGTTTTGATGAAAAGGCTGGCTGGTTGGTTGGTTGGTAGGTTGTTTTAATTGGTGTTTTAACGCCGCACTCGGCAATATTTCAGCTATATGGAGGCGATCTGTAAATGATCGAGCTTGGACCAGACAATCCGGTGATCAACATCATGAGCATCAATCTACACAATTGTTGATGAAAGGAAAACATGTTGTTTTTCTTCATCGATTTTACTGAAACAGGGACGTCACGTGATCACTTGTGAGGAATATATATGTTTTATATGGATATGATTTGTTTCTAATTCGGAATAGGATGACAATCCGCTAGATCACAGCCTCAAATAACCCCGTGTTGAGCTTAGATGCTTCTGACAACTACCTGTGATAGCGTTTGATGGTGATTGTGACGTCACTTGCTTCATGAATACTTCCCTGTTCTCTGCAAGGATGCAGGTTTTGACCCTCATAAATACTGGTGGATGGATCTGAACACTGACTATTCTGCCCAAAGTTGCCTGTCCTGTGCGCTGGCGCGATGGCCTTGCCTCGATAGGTAGATTCCCCTAACGACTGACCTTGATATACACCTGACATTTACACTGAGCATCGGATACCACGAAGTACTAACAACTGGACAATGGTCAGTAAACCATGTGTAGCAAGGGAGGAGATCGCAGCACACACATGCATGGTCTGCTTTGAAGAGTTAGGACGCAAGCTTTGTCAAGAGAGTCGACTTCAGGTATCGGTCAGTCAGTGTGGACCAGGCTTATTGTGAGTGACCGTTTAAGTTTGCAGTACACGTTGTCAAGCCATTTTCCCTGACATTGGCTGATGAGTTAAAGCGGGTAAGCCCGCGATTCTACTGACAGTGGGGTAATACCATTGCATGACATTTTTGGTCCTTATAATAGAAACACTTGTTAGTGAAGAACGTCTTGTCACAGTCCCAACGCCAAAATAACAATATCAAAAACACATGGCCCATATTTAACGATAAATATCGGTATTCCATACCTAACTGTTCATGAGCGTTGAAAGAAACATCATAATTATTTTCATAATGGACAGATGGCCCAAGAAATCAATGGCAACACACTCATACGTTTATGCGACAATTCAACATCAGTGTAAGGGATATGATTGATCTGCACTCTGTGCTCCAATATCCAACAAACATGTAATAAACGCTCTATCAAAACATCAATACGAACGTAAGAATAACCATTTATTAGTTATTGATCTACGAACCGACTGTTTCATTCGCTGTGGAGGCATATGCCATCAGCTTAACGTTGTACGGACAGGGGAGGGGTGGTGGTACTATGAACCGGCTGTTTTAAGTGGTAGTTGATGTGTATTTAAAGTTAAATGAGCTTTCAGAGATACCCAGTTGCCCATGTTAGTCAGACGAGTCAAATAAAACTGCAAAGTACATGTATGTTATAGCCTGAGCCCAGTTTAATAAAGCGACCTTAGCTCTACGATTGGCGAAACTTCCATTGAGTAAGACAGACTTTGGGAAGTCGCCAAGCTAAGACCACTCATGAAGCGGACCCTGGCTGAGTGTGTCATCGTACACCGACGACTTGAGACGTCCCGGCAGTCTGGCATCGACTGGCGTTATTCCTCTCGCTTTTTCCATTGATCGGCCGCATGGGGCGGTTATTGGCCTCGTGGTTAAAGCGTTCGCTCCTCACGCCGAAGACCCGGGTTCGATTCCCCACATGGTACAATACGCGAAGCCTATTTTGGTGTCCCCCACCGTGGAATATTGCTAAAAGCGGTGTAAAACCATACTCACTCACTCAGTGATCGGCCGCCATGGACAAACAACATTGCTACTTGAAATGAAAATGAAATCTAAATGGCTGTCTAAGAACGAGCATTACACCCTCAATAAATCACAAACCTACGCTCGTGATGGCCATAAGCGGGACTGGTAGTGCACGACAAACAGTAATGTCGATGTTTAATCAAAATTGACTTTTAACATTCTTCTTACGTAATAAAACCACTCCTTGGTTGATCTTCTTGTAAACAGCCTAGTTACCTAGCTGGCGGCCCCAGGTATTGGGTTCCAGTGCTGAACAAACAGGTATAATCCGTGCTGGCGATAATAACAGCAGGGCCCCGTCCCACACAGCGACTTTAGCAATTGGACGGTCATAGCTACCATTCTTCAAAATTGACTTCAACACTCGTAGCACTGTCATGACTTTCTAGAACAGGGTCCAGGTACAAACTGTTTGCTCAGAGCCAGCGTCGTGGCACATTGATGACTCCTCGTGGGGCATGCACCGCAGCCTATCTACAAAACCAACCCTGCTCAATGGAATGAGTTCGTCTGTTGCACGCGGAACAGCTACCTATTCCTAAACGAGGGGTTGTTTCTCGAGTTTGTGTAACGATCAATAAGTTGTTAGATGTAATTTCTGAAACATGTTACATGATGATTTTACATATGTGTGCATGCGCATGAAGAATGTCATCTACATACATTGTTTAATATGGTGCGATAATATAAACAAAGTTAAACGACACTAAAAGAAAAAGAACCTTAACATAAAAATATCAGTTTAGATCTTTCGGGGATACAATTCTTTAAGCCAGTAAATGGTAGGATACTGCTGAAGACGTAAGACCGTTCGGAGTCAAATCCTTCTCGATGCACAAGCTGTTCAGAAGTATAGCCTGGGACTCGAATACCACTCCAGATTTACAGCCTAATTTAATGGAACGGTGCGGCTTTGTGCTCGATAACTGGTTGTAAAACTGTAAATTCAGCCGGAGGCACTCCTCAATTGGCTGACAAGTTTGACATGACAGTATGTAGATGTACAGCCCTGTCAGCGGCCTGCTTATTCTGTGGAGCTCCTTGACTCGCTGATAGACGCATACTGGATACATAATGATATACAATGTCCATTGTGATGCATGTGAATGGCAGAGGTGTCATAAAGGTATATGCTTGAGTGTTAATATGACTGTTTGGGTAGCTTCTCTGTCATGATCTGTTAGTCAAATGTAACCTTGCATTGGCCTATTTCAGCTACATAACGACCTTTTGTTCCAGTAGCGGGACTGTGGCTTACATGACAGCAAATCAATGAATAACAGTCTCAGTCTAGCGCCACCTACAAATGCAGATTCTTTATCGATACCTGGCCCTGAATATGTTTTAATGTTTGTCATCACGTGGGTTCACCAAAAGGGTAAATGTCTGCGACCTGCATCACTGCCACCTGCATCACTTCTGGTTTCCCGCACATCAAGGTCACCCATTGTGGTGCATCTGAAATACTGGTCACAGCGTCCGCGAACTTTGTTCACTCACTTCATCACCACCTGTAGCATCGGCATCACAAAGCATCGTTAGGAACTGTCCCAGCCATCTTAACGCCAAATGTCTCATGCCACCCATATCTACGTACCCGTGACGGTCCGGGAGGACCGGAATTGGTCTTCAGTAACCCATGCTTGTCGTGAAAGGCGACTAACGGGATCGGGTGGTCAGGCTCGCTGACTTGGTTGTCATCGTATCCCAGTTGCGTAGATAGATGTCCATGATGTTGATCACTGGATTTTCTGGTCCAGACTCGATTAACTGCATATAGCTGGAATATTGCTATGTGCGGCATTAAACAACAAACCGACCAACCAACCCATATCTACGTCCAGATGCGTTATAGAACGTGACCTTGCAGTGTGTCGTGGTAAATGTTGGTTTCACTGAGGGTGTTGTTCATTCCAGAACATTGCAGCCAAAGGTCTAATGAAGCAGACACTGACACCTGTCAGGTTGTTATAGCAACTGTAACACGTGTTATACATGAGCGTGTCTATGAAGGACATCGATTACATTTGATACGGTAAATTCACCTGTTTACGGTTAATATTATATTACAAGTCAAGCCGCGAAGAGACGTGCAGGATTATATAATCAGTAAAAAGGTTGAGTTATCAAGCCTATGAACAGTGTATAGTGTGCACGGTCTCCGCTCTAACAACATGCTGAGGTGGGTACAGTGTCATTGAGAACACACTTATTGACTGCGGAGCGGTATTCTATATCGTGGGAGGCTAGCGGACGGATTAACTCATGGTCGATTAGTTAATCCCAGGATCGCTTCCAGGGCATTATCAAATTTATCCGCAGGTTGTATTGCCATACACGCTGAGCTGGTGAATGCATATAGACATATATACTCCAGTACAGGATATCATCAAACAGATATCGGAGGTTGCTGCTCGACGTGAGATGGGAATGTTTGAGGAACCTATCAGATATAATATAGATGTGCCGAGCATCCGCTGGGCCCGACCCACAAAGTGTTCGTACAGTTACGAGCTATTGTATCTCTATAGTTTATTATAGGCTTACGAATATCGTAGTGCTACGAACGCTTTGTTTGGAGTCCTCGGCCTATATTTTCGAAGCTCTCTTAGCGCTAAGATAGTCGTAAGTATCATACATTAACATTAACTTACGACTATCTTAGCGCTAAGAGAGCTTCGAAAATATAGGCCCTGGTTTCATGGATATGCTGCACAAGCGCTTTAATGTAGCGCGAACAGTCAGGCTCGAGCACAGGATTCCCAAGGAACCAGTTTGTGTCGAGCCAATGCTAACCCTCCATGTTGTACTGAAGACGTTGTACTGAAGACGTTGTACACATCTCTAAATGCATGTCTCCATAACGCTAAACCTGACTGACGTCGTGTGACGTCGCATCCCGGCTGCGCTGACCTGACAGGTTTGCGACGTGCCACGTAAAGCGACATGCGTCTTCAACAAACAAGCATCTCTCTCTGTGATCACATCTTTTTAAAGGTGTCAATTTCTGGCCACCAGCTTTGATTATTTGTTGTTCATTCGAAATAAAAGAGTTTCTTTAACTACTCACTCTTGGCATGTGCAATTATGCCATGTGTAGTTATGGCGTACCCTTTTATACCAAGGTATATGTTTGTACATGGACAAAAACAAGCTGGAAACGAAAACATGACAAAATTATGACTTGAGGAACAACATGTTGTATTTTGTTGTGTGTTTTCAGTATATTACACATCTAACAGATCATACGCTTTTATTTAAAAAGATGTTATGACGAAGTTACGATTCCTGACTACCGGGTGTTCGCCTGTAGTCTGCTGATTACAATCTCATACATTTTATATAGCTGTCTTATTACCAACGTTGTCAAAGTCGTCTTCAGCGCCGGAGGAATTACAAACGCCATGGGGTATGATTAGCCGGCTATGATTAATTAATGGTCAGTGTTTCTGAGTCATAGACGTGCTGTCGCAGATCACCTGGAAGCGTCGGTTCTATACCCGTGACTGGTCTCGCGAGGTAGCCATCTGTGCTTCAAGGGGTGGGTGGGTGTAGTCCAGCATGTACGGCCCATACAGAACAAAAGATCTGCATCATGGAATATTTAACTTGATGGGTATACCTTTCATCAGGAGATGGGTATATATGTGCCGTGAAATCA
This sequence comes from Haliotis rubra, assembly GCF_003918875.1. Lineage (NCBI taxonomy): Eukaryota > Metazoa > Mollusca > Gastropoda > Lepetellida > Haliotidae > Haliotis > Haliotis rubra. The sequence goes on along the minus strand of NW_025767408.1, from coordinate 473,998 downwards.
AAGATAGCTGCTCAAATTCTTCTCACATTAAGTAAAATGGTGAACAGCTTTCATTTAGGTCGCAGCTGGATGTTTTGGAGAGAGATGGAATCTGACCTTCACACACCAGGAGTTAAGTCTACATACCTATAACTGCGCAGAAAAGGCGCTGTAGCTCGTGGGCGTGATGCTTTTGTTGGGGTAGAGTGTCGATTACGCCAGGGAGTTCGGCTTACGACACATCTTTTCGGAGTGGGCCTCATAGCTGCATAGAATGATAATACACGTCTACATTATGCACCGTTCCGTGTGATCTATTGTAGATCTATTCAATAAAGACGTCTTCTGTTGATGTATGTGTTTTCATGAAATAGTGTTTTTTACCCGCAGTATTCATGTGTGTGACGGCTGTGTATAGACGTTGAGCCTCGTATAGACGAAACTGTGGCCTGAGCAGTGATCCGCGGAGTTGAGGGTACGATGACATACAGACAGCCAGATCGCCGTCCTGATCCTCGTAAGCTCGTAGCTCTCAGGACTAGTGTGGATGACTGGGAGATTATCCACCACGGAGAGACACAGGCCTACAGCACCTGAGGAATGACACACGACATACAGTGGGTGATAGCAGGAGCATAGATCTACGTCTAGTCTGGCCACATTGATTGACATCCCGCTGTCTGGAAGCCAGCAGAGTTTCAGAGTTTTCAGCGGAGAGCCGTTTCACAAAGCTATCGTAGCGCTACAACTGTCGTATCACCTATACTGTAACATAGACTTACGACAGTCGTAGCGCTACGATATCTTTGTGAAACGGGGCCCTGGTGCAAGTCAACTGACGCGCCGCATTTCGCTGTGTTCAGTTGCGTTCCTCGTGCACGGGGGTTCGGATCCTGCTTCATTCCGGTTGTATTTCTAGAGTTTTCGTTGGTCGTGACATGAGCTCGTGGGTTTAATCAAATTGGTAAACGTGGAACGCCTGCATCACTTCGCACTTTCAACTGATGCAGATCCGGGTTAGAATTGGTCTTCAGCAACCCATGCTTGTCGTACGAGGCGACTAACTCGCTGACTTGGTCGGCACATGTCATCGTATCCCAATTGCATAGATCGATGCCCATGCTGTTCACTGGATTGTCTGGTCCAGACTCGACTATTTACAAACCGTTGTCATATAGCTGGAATCTTGCTGAGTGTGGCGTTAAACAACCAACCAACCAACCAATTTCGCACTTTCCTCCCACACGACCTGTTACAAAAGGGTGACTTTAACCCAGGTCGCTCGCTCACTCACTCATTCACGCACTCACTCACTCACTCCAAGCCAAAGAGACCTTGGTAGATCTGTCAGTTTTACTTAAGATATAACCAAAAGTAACAAGCATACAAGCATTAAGGTACAGGACCTAGATTTTCGAAGCTCTCTTAGCGCTAAGATAGTCGTAAGCGCCATACATTAACATTAACTTACGACTATCTTAGCGCTAAGAGAGCTTCGAAAATCTAGGCCCAGGTCATTAACTAGTCGCACTATTTGAAGATTTTTACCCTGGAACTCGGCTTTTGGTCAGGACAAAATATAGTGGTGATATATTGGGGTCACTTATTTTCGTTTACTGACCAAAACGAGTTTCTGTGTTTGTTTACCTGTTCGTGCAGCAATACATTACATTACTTCCGGTTATACAAGAAACCAGGCAAGATATGAGCTTTATCCTCCAGGTATCTAGAACAAATATCAGTATTTTCAATTTAGAAAACTTTTGAAACAGGTGTGATTGTTTTCCGGACAATCAAAATACTGCACCGGTTGGTTTGGTTCGCGTGCCACAGGAAGATAACATCGGTTGGACGGGTTAGTCCACTCTGTGAATTAGGGGTGTGTTATTCATCAATTATATAGGGTGGACGGCATACCAATCTCGGTCGACTTCGTGAAAAAATATGACGCATGCTATTTAGGGGCGGGTTCATTTACAACGCCGACAATATTGCCTTTGAAACGAAGCTGGGTAAGATCACGGCCGGTTGATCAGAGCAGTGCGTATTTTGACAAGAGGCGAGTTTGCTATGTCTATTAGCTGAACGACGGGCCTTGTGTGGTCGGTCCAGCACACAAACACACGCACGGATCGTGACTTCAGTCACTCGCAGCCAGTTTCCAAATGTGAGCGATGGACTTTTGAATCATAAGAACCCGTGGTCATGCACGGTGCTCAAAACTACTTCTGACTCACGGGACCGTGGAGGCTATATAAACATATTAGGGCTATCAGGGAGAGATACCTGTGTTTGATTGAGTGTAAAGATTGTGGGCAAGATGGGGAAAACCATAATACGTCTATTGTATACGTCTGAGAGGCTTGTCACGACAGATGAAGTCAGAACCAGAGGCCGTGTTTTTGCGACGACAGATGAAGCGGGGAGCCATCACATCTCCCTCGACGGTTAGGGGAGTCATTGAAACAAACGAGGCAGATATTATTCCCCACAAAAAGAAAAACAAGTCGAAGAATTCAATATCGGATATTTCGTTAGGGAAAAAGCAGACTTTCAAAATGTCCTTTAGACCAATGAATAAATTATTGACAGTACAATTTTTGTACACTTTCATCAAAGGTTTTATGAAAGCAAACCCGTAACTGATGTTGGGCCCATCTCAGTCTCAAACTGTAAGTGGATGTTTTGTCATGATCACATTGTAAATCATCTGAATAAGCTTTCATGTGAAGCTAGAAGTAGTCAATGTGAATGATCTGCAGTGCACAGGTAACTATCATGAACTGCACGTGCATTTACCTTTATGACCCAACACTACCGCTGTTACAGGTCATTGGCTCCCTCCCTCTGCAGCGGTCTGCTTTCTGCTGTTTATTTTGTTGACAGTTCCATAGCCACAGTTCTTTAATACAAATGCATAAAATCGGTGATTTACAATGTGATTAGGTTGTCTGACAAAACATCCACTGCACAGTTTGAGATTTGGGTCATTGAAGAGATATTTACGGTCACATGCATTTCATGCCAAATTTTCTGATCAGCCGCAAAAGGCTAGCTGTATCAGCACCCAGTACTGTGTCTCAACATTGCCCAGATGCATTTGATACACTGTCAGGTATCCATTCTGATTCCGCCAATTACTCTGTGAACCTTTCTTGGTTCTTCCTGTTCTTTCCCTGTCTGATATCTGCCCTGCCTCTCTGTAACCTCCATTACAGCACTGTGAGTGGAACCAAGTGTTCTAGAAATCTGGGCGTGTCTGTATCATACCCAGGGTTGGCTCAAGCTGTGCATGTGTCAGTCAAGACATTTAAGTGTTTATTCATTTCGCTTTTTTATCAGTGTGTTTCACATCCCGTTCGTACCCTTTATGCAGCCTGATTGCCGATGTTGTTTTGGCTACCAAAGTGGCACATTTTTCACTTTTTTTGCATTTTCTGAAAAGTGAACAGGTAAATTCTCTTTTGGCCATCAGTTTATTTCAACTGATGATGTTGGCAGTTCAACACAGACTCACAGATACAGGGCCTGAATGCCACAAGTTTGAATGAAAAGATGAATCTTCAAGGTGTGATGAATGTTAAAAGAATGTTTTGAAAATGGAATTTGGTATGTTGGTGTGTCAGATTTTCAAGTTATTATGGTGTAAATTAAATTTTCATTATATGTATGAATTCCATATTCTAAAACGTGAAAGTTTAAATCAGTAAATATGAAGATCATTAGCCAATGTGTTTACAGAATGGTGAATCTGAATAATGATTGCTATTGAGTTCTAAGACTACATGTTGTGAATCTGTGGGTATAGTCACTGGTTTTAAATCAAACAATGCCTTGAAAAAGAAAGAATTATTAAAAATAGGAAAGAATATTGTTATCATATAGGTGGTGAATAGAGGGCTCATGTGGTGAGACATCTTGCTGTACTTGCAGTACCGGTTATTGTACTGTTACTTCTTAAAGTGTCATTACAACACGGTTTTCCAACTATTCAATCTGTTCACTCTCTTGTGCTTACTGTGTTTACTATAGAAATACACCAAGTCTTACACTTCAGGTGTAAGTTGGTAATTGAAACAGTGTGATGTACAATGCAAGCAATATAGTCTGACAAAACTTATGTTATATTTACAATGCGTATGTAGGTTTGGTTTACACATACTAGGGCTGTCAAGTTGGTGACAATTACCAGACTGTGACCATGACAAAAGGATGGGTTGACAGTCCCCACCCACCATCTTGGGATGGATCGTGACTGATCAAATTTCACACCAGAAATATTATAGCCATTCTTCCGTGTCTGAAATTTAGAACGACATTCTCCTGTAATCACCTCTTTTGTGTAGGTCTTTGTTCAACATTTTCTGGGTGGAAGTGTAAATATATGCTAACAACTGAATGTATAGACTTCTAGGTAATATGATATAACCATTTAACCAGTTTTGTCCCACATGGTGAAAGTTTTGGAACATTTCATTGGTCAGGTATATTTACTGTTACAAATTATATTTGCTGGATGACAAAGTTTCCGAGTGGTGGTATTTTATCAGCAAATGACTGGTGCCAAACACTAACAACTGCTTGTCATTGTTTACAGAATCATTGAGGAGACCTACATTTGTGTAGAGGGTGTCTGTGTCCTGGTTTGTAAAGTGATCCAGCTATAGGTCCAGGAAGCATCTAGTGTTTATAACCTACAAACTGGTTTTCCAATCTACTACCTGGTGGGTTACTCTATACAGGCTGACCATTCAGAGATGAACTTCACACACATTTGTTCAAACAAGTTGGCTTCCATGTCTTTGCTTTGCGAACTGCTGCAAATATGATGGATATGTTAGTGAAGGGGGCGTACACTTACAGGACTCTCTTGGTATGAATGTAGGTGTATACAGGGCTGTCTTACTGCTGGTATTATTGTTGGTGTCAATGAAGCCTACTGAACGCCATTGTACTGCTGGTATTCTTGTAGGTGTCAATAAAGTCTACAGGACACCATTGTACTGTTGGTATTATCGTAGGTGTCAATGAAGTCTACAGGACACCATTGTACTGCTGGTATTATTGTAGGTGTCAATGAAGTCTACAGGACACCATTGTACTGCTGGTATTATTGTAGGTGTCAATGAAGTCTACAGGACACCATTGTACTGCTGGTATTATCGTAGGTGTCAATGAAGTCTACAGGACACCATTGTACTGCTGGTATTATCGTAGGTGTCAATCTACAGAAGTCTACAGGACACCACCATTGTACTGCTGGTATTATTGTAGGTGTCAATGAAGTCTACAGGACACCATTGTACTGCTGGTATTATTGTAGGTGTCAATGAAGTCTACAGGACACCATTGTACTGCTGGTATTATTGTAGGTGTCAATGAAGTCTACAGAACACCATTGTACTGCTGGTATTATTGTAGGTGTCAATGAAGTCTACAGGACACCATTGTACTGCTGGTATTATTGTAGGTGTCAATGAAGTCTACAGGACACCATTGTACTGCTGGTATTATCGTAGGTGTCAATGAAGTCTACAGGACACCATTGTACTGCTGGTATTATTGTAGGTGTCAATGAAGTCTACCGAACACCATTGTACTGCTGGTATTATTGTAGGTGTCAATGAAGTCTACAGGACACCATTGTACTGCTGGTATTATTGTAGTAATATAATGAAGTCTATTATGGTATTTTATTGTGCTTTAAGATCTGGCCTGTTCAGTCTGACACCAAGTTTTGTAACATGTTAAGTACCTGTCAGTGATGTTTATGATCCAACCTCGGCTCAAACACAACATGATTGATATCCTGGAAGGTAACATCTGAGCAGACTTTAAATGATGTGGACATTTACACCTGTTGAATCCTGGTCTCCATGCAAACACAAGCCCTATGTGTGACATAACAGACACCAGCTGATCCCTGGTTCCCAGGGAAGGAATTATTCTGAGCTATGATAAATGGTGTTGTTGAGGATCTGTGCTGGGAATACAGTAGTTGGTACTAAGCCCATGGGCTCATCTTCTGGCTGACACAAACGTCATGTTAATTGCTGCTTTGAAGGACCAGTTTCCATGGTGAAACGGCACATGAGATAATTCCCTCACAACATGCTTTTGCCATTTAACTGAACCCTATCCGTCATTATGACAGTCACCTGCAAGCTAATGTGTTTAAGGCTATGTTTGTATTTTATTGACCCATTATAAGGGTAGTCATGGAAGGGAGGAACACACTAAACACGTGTCTCCCTAGTAATTTATTAGAGTTGTTATTACAGAAAGGTAATGGGGAAATGCTGCTTGTTGATGCCCTAAATGCTGTGTTTATTGGATAGTTAAGACAACTGATGGGTCCCCATAGCCAGGTACATGTGTCATCTACCTAATGGTAAAACTGTGAGTCCATATGTAAATGTGACAAATCCTGGAATTTTGCTCATCTCAGATGAGTTCACTTGTGGTAATTTTGAACCCTGAGTGAGTGAGTATGGTTTTACGCCGCTTTTGGCAATATTCCAGCAACATCATGGCAGGGGGACACTAGAAATGGGCTTCACCCATTTTACCCATGTGGGGAATCAAACCCGCACCTTGGGCATGACAAGCAAACGCTTTAACCACTAGGTTACCCGACCGCTCCTTGAACCCTGACACTGAGAGTTGAATAGTGTTACTTTGATCTGGAGAAATGGTTGTGTTCCCAGTCCTTGGTTTACTAATATTTAGTTTTGTCCAGTTGTGTGTCTTGGTTAGCCAGCACCAGACACATACCCGTCGTAAACATCTTACTCAAGCATCACTGTGGGTATCTCTTGAATTAAACTGACATGTTGTGATATAGGTGGAATAGCGATCAACACTGCATCAGTTCAGTCAGCCACTCCATTGGATCACATAACATCATTACATGACACACCAGCTCTGAAACCCTTCTCGCTAACTTAGTTATTGAAAACCCACAAAATATTAAAAGCAACTGTTTTCTGTATTGGTTCTTTATGTAGGCCAAGTGGCAGAAACCAGTTCTTGTTTCTGTTTAATGTTTTGTTCCCAATGTTCTTGTTCTCGTTCCACTTGTTTCTGGCTTTGTTCTAAATGCTCATGTTCCTGTTCCTCATGTCTCTGTTCTTGTTTCTACTGGCCCTGTTCTTTTTCCTAATGTCCCTCATCTTGTTCCTAATGTCCCTGTTCTTGTTCCTAATGTCCCTGTTCTTGTTCCTAATGTCCCTGTTTTTGTTCCTCACGTCTCTGTTCTTGTTCCTCACGTCTCTGTTCTTGTTGCTAATATCCCTGTTCTTGTTCCTAATGTCCTAATGTCCCTGTTCTTGTTTCTAATGTCCCTGTTCTTGTTCCAGGCCAAGCGGCGGGAGCAGCTGTTCAATGCCCAGAAGGAGCTGGAGGCCAAGTTGCGGAAGGAGGAGGACGAGATGTTCCGCGGCTTCCAGTCTGTGAGGAAACAGGAATCAGAGAAGATCTCCGAGGAGATAAACAAAGAATGGGAGGTGCGCCTCAAGGACTTGACGGAAAAGTTTGACAAGCAGATGGAAGGGAAGAGGAAGAAACTGAAGGATAATGAGAGGAAGGTGAGTGAAGGGAAAACAAATATTTCACTAGCGGAGGATCACCGAGAAGCTTCCAACTGAAACATATCTTCCTTAGAGAAATTGAAAACAACAGTATATAGAGCAAATGGTAGAATGAATATCTATATAATACATTATAAACTGAAGGCAATGTGTTTGCATCATGGTTGGATCATTCACAGGTTGTGTCAGAGAACTTGGTTTGATTCTGTTACTGCAACACACTATGGAAACCATCTTCTGGTGGGTCTCGCTGTGACGTGGGTGGTATGTTGCCAAAAATGGTTCTGTAAAAGTGACATTAATCACTGTTTGATATAAATGTGAAAATATCATTAATCACGGTAATATATGGTATGTGAAAATAATTAGTAATGTTATTATAAGTACATTGTACACCCAATCCTTTATGATGTGTGGCCAGTGATAGTTCTGTTGCCCGTGCAAGGCAATGTTGATGAACTGTTGGGGTGTCTGTTGAAACTTCAGCCATGAATCGCATGTTCAAAACACATGCCATGCAATGCTACCAGCAATGTCAAAATGTATTTACTGGTAGATTTCCTGACTTAACCACATTTGATCAAGTCTTGAATGAATACGGCCAGTGGTACCTGTGTAGGTTTGACTTCAGATCAGGCTAATAACCACTGTATTCACATGCAATCATTTCCTGCATTATTGTCACCCTCAACAATCAGGGCTGTAAACATGCTTCTTCCGTGACTGCAAACTTGATTTAAAGAATTTTTTGAAAACATTTAGATAGTTATCTGACATTTTATGACTCCTCGCAAGCAAGTACTTGTGACTCCCCTGTGTCAAGGTCTGCCGTATTGGGGATGTTGCTGTGTCACCTTCATCTGACAGGTTAAGTGTGTTTTGAATATCACCTGACCCTCAAATAGTGCAACACCCACACATTCCCAGATTGTCAGCAGCCAATAATTCTTATCACAATGATCAAAGGGCTGTATCAAGTTTGTGGAAGGAGAAAGCCATAATACATATGATTCATAAATCATGTTGACTGCTTCCCTTCAGGCTTTACCTGCAATAAACCACTTAGTCTATGTAAAACACAGCATGAGTGAAATGTTTCCAATAATGTCTTGAGCTCTCGTTGTTCAGTGATCTTGTGTATATGGAGATCTGTGATTTGAATGTTTCATCTAAAGTGCCATCTTGTTTTTGCCTCTTTCTTCTATGTCAAAAACTAGTCAAACTGTTTCCTGAATTGAACATAAACCGCAAAGATCCTCATTAATTTCTCACAGTACTTCAATGAATATTGAATTTAGGGTACTACATTTGAAATTGAAACTCTCAGCACAAGGGAGAAGAATTGAGAAGAAAACATATACCGTCCCACCGTCCTTGACCCTGTATTTTTGTGAAGGACGGTCTATTAAATAAGTATGGCCGTCCTTTGGTCGGAGGAAATATTTGAAAAAATAAACTTAACTTGGTTTGAACTTCGTCTCATCTATTATTTTGTTATTGTTTTAGTTTTTGGACAGGCTGTGTTTGTTCAGGACTGGTAACGTTTTTGGACAGCCAGTCCTTGGACAGGCAATATTACAAAACTATTTTATACACTGGTTCGATGGGCATTGTTTCGGATTTCTTTAGGGTATAGCTACAGAAGCCATTTCTTAGGTCACTACAACTTGGTAATCAGATCCTTAAAATATGCAGATAACAGAATACACAAACACTCTGTGACTCTATACATGCACCAGGGTGACTTTGTTGGCCTCAGTATAACAGGAAATAGGCATGTTAAGTATTTTAACTCACAAGTTTGAAATAGATTATTGCAAATCTTCAAATGCAGACATGTTAATTCAACAAACACTAAGCGCAGACAGGTCCTCATGAACAAGTTTGCTCTAAGAAGATTTATGTTTGGTTTGCTAGGATTATCTAGATTATTATTCTATTTTTAAACATAGTTCCATGGGCATGAAAATCCTGATATTTGCAGTTTTGCAGTCAACCAAAGGGAGACAAATTTTAAAAATATTTAAGAGTGATCTCCCTTTTGCTAATTCAAACCAATTTAATCAGACTTTGGTAGCTTAAGGTAATACAACAATGACTTTAGACTGACTACAGGTGTTTTAGGACTGAATCTTTGGAAGTTTATGGAAAGTCACAGCTGGGAATTTATTTGTCATCTCTCATATTATTGTGGTCCATAGATGTAGCAAGTTGCGTTTCTCAAATTTTTACTTTGAAAAGGCTTGAGGTCTTCAGGTAAATAGTCAGTTCAGAGAGTCAGGGTTATGAGTCATCCCAGCTTGGCATAAACAGGGATTTAGATGCAGGAGACATGGATGTCAGTCCGTGGCTGTTATATATTTGTTGGAGTCTGAGCCCTGCTTATATGACTCATGTTTTACTTGTCCAGACTTTCCACTCAAGGTGCCTTCATTTAATGGGCTTGCTTCACAGCTAATACTTCTGGAGTGTTATTGTCTTTTGTTTTTCAGGGTAAACTGTTTTAATATGTTTTGTGACCTCCTATCAGCTCTGACCAATATGGTGTAATATTTATCTGTATTGTATTTATATATACGTATAAGGGAATGAAGCAAACAAGTTAAGTAGGTGTACTGAAGAATATGGCAGTAAATGTAGACGTTTATCTGAAGATGCTAGAGTGGTATTGGCAGTATCTAGCTGTAAGGTAATGCCTCTTATAATGGTCCATTTGTCTTGGGTACGGAAATTTAGAATTGTGTTCCTTAGTGGTGTCATATTCCCTAGTGGTGTCATATTCCCTAGTGGTGTCATGTTCCTTAGTGGTGTCATGTTCCTTAGTGGTGTCATGTTCCTTAGTGGTGTCATGTTCTCTAGTGGTGTCATGTTCCCTAGTGGTGTCATGTTTCCTAGTGGTGTCATGTTCCCTAGTGGTGTCATGTTCCCTAGTGGTGTCATGTTCCCTAGTGGTGTCATGTTCCCTAGTGGTGTCATGTTCCTTAGTGGTGTCATGTTCCTTAGTGGTGTCATGTTCCCTAGTGGTGTCATGTTCCTTAGTGGTGTCATGTTCTCTAGTGGTGTCATGTTCCTTAGTGGTGTCATGTTCCCTAGTGGTGTCATGTTCCTTAGTGGTGTCATGTTCCTTAGTGGTGTCATGTTCCCTTAGTGGTGTCATGTTCCCTTAGTGGTGTCATGTTCCCTAGTGGTGTCATGTTCCCTAGTGATGTCATGTTCTCTAGTGGTGTCATATTCCCTAGTGGTGTCATGTTCCTTAGTGATGTCATATTCCTTAGGGGGCGGTGGGATAGCCTAGTGGTTAAAGCGTTGGCTCGTCACGCTGAAGACTCGGGTTCGATTTCCCACATGGACACAATGTGTGAAGCCCATTTCTGGTGTTCCCCACCATAATATTGCTGGAATACTGCTAAAACAGCCTAAAACCATACCCACCCACTCACTCACTCACTCACTCACTCATGTTCCTTTGTGGTGTCATGTTCCTTAGTAATGTTATGTTCCTAGGTGGTGTCATGTTCCTTGGTCATTGGCTTGATTCCAGTTCACTCTTACGCTTGATTAATAAGCTCTGAGTGGTAAATGTCAAAGAACTTGCATCTCAGACTCAACCTATATGAAACCTTTGTTTGTCACAGCTGATGACAGTCCAGTTTGAGAATGAAAAGAACGTCCTCCAGAAGACGATGTCAATGAAGAGGGAGAAGAAGAAGAAAACAATGACCTTGAGGATGAGGGAGAAGGAACAGAGTACAACCTCTGACCTCGTCAAGCGACAGAGCGTTCAGATGCTGAGTCTTCTTGCAGCCAAACAGGAGGAGATGAAGAAGGAGCTGGCAGTGGAGCTGCAGAAGGAGCTGGCAGTTGAGCTGCAGAATGACGTTCAGGTGAGGGGTGACCTTCGTGGAAGTCTGTGAGTAGTTGCACCAGAGGACAGGGATCCTGTTCTAGTTCAACTGTTTAATGATTTGGTTTACATGGTTTTTTAAATTGTATGGCTAGTTTATATAAATAAATTGACAAAATTAAAGCTGTAAAAAACAAGGTCATCGTGTTCCTTTCATGCCCTTGTGGATCCACATGATATTAATTAGATGACACTCTGTGGAACAGAGGATTCTAAATAGTTCCCAAAACTTTTCAATTCCAGGATTTTAGAAAATCACAAACATTAAAAATTGTAAAATACCCTTTGTTGTTGTTTAACTTCCTTTCTTTACAAAATCTCGAGTTGATCACTGTAGCAGCTGATGAGCATGTTGTTGTTTCCAGACAGAGCAATCGACAGGGCAGGTGTCTGAGCCACCAGTGGAAGAGATAATAGAGGTGCTGCAGACGCCAACAGTCTTCGAACCACCGTCACCTAAACCACCACGCTGTCGGAAGAGAAATCTCTACAGTGACGTCAGCGTCTTCAGCGATATTGATGAGCAAGTTATTGAGGTGAGTTGAACCTCTCACCCTCATGGGACAAATATAATGGCTTTACAGTGCCCAGCATGTGGTGAAATCTCACCAAAATAGAACATAGTAAATTGATGTACAACTTACAGAGTGCTGAGTGATATAGGTGATCTTGACAATATGCGAGTGATCTTGACAACACAAGGTTGACATTGAGGTATACCTGTCATATCAACGTGACGGTAGCCATGACAACATGTTTGTGACCTTGAGGTTAAGGTTTGACCTTCAGAGTTAGAGGGAGAAAATGTGTCCTTGCTGTCTAATAAGTCAGGGGATAAGATGTCATGCAAGTTTTGTTGGACTCGTGTATCATCATCTCTTCCACTGCAGAAATGGTCAAACGGACGATCAAGCTGTAGACCCAGGTTCGATTCCCCACATGGGTACAATGTGTGAAGCCCATTCCTGGTGTCCCCCGCTGTGATATTGCTGGAATATTGCTAAAAGCAGTGTAAAACCTTACTCACTCACTCCACTGCAGAAACACAATCCAACTGCACTGAAAACAGTAGGTCCATGATTAAGAATGAGAATGAAGCCACAGGTTCAATGTACTACCGTGTTTATCGGCACCCATCACCAACAAGGCGGGGGTTACGACCAGACTGACCCATCCATCAACCCTCTTGTCACATACATGTTATACTGTAGCACTTTGCCAATAGCCTTTCCATAGCCAACAGTGGCCAAGAATACACCTGTCAAGCCAGCTGATCAGTCTCTCCCGATCAATGACACCTTCATGGTCTTTGCCGATAAATCATTGACTGTGTGACAGTGTAATTAACACCGACAGTCATTTAGCTGTTTGTCATATTGATTATATAATGACGTTTATGGTGAAACCCGGTTGTCACTTTTGACTTATTGACATGTTCCCTATAAACGAGATTGCATGATTACACTAAGTATAAGGGAGACATAATATTTGAAGACGCTTTGTTCTGATGGAGAAGATGAACGGACCATGCGTGTACAGACTCGCTGTTGGTCGTGGGCTTTCCCTGTATAGTAAACATATACCTTATAATCATCCTGCATTGCAGTGCAGCTGTGTCCATTAGAAATGCCACAAACCTGAGGGTTTCAATCCCAGTTCAGGCCAGACCAATTTTATTTCTTGTTTTACGGATTTTTGTCCCCAGAAAACCTAAAGGCAGGAGGGAAAAAATAAAAAATAAAAATCACTAGTCAAAATAATTTTCCTTTTAAATGCTAAAAGTATTTTATTTTTGGCAATTTATGAATTTTATATGGGGCAAAAAACAATCAAAAAATTATTTGTTGTAAGTTTACATTTTTGGCCAATAAAACATGAGGATTTTATTTTTGAGCGAGGAAAATTATTTTTTTTTTTTTCTTATTCTTGAAAAAATACAACCACCGGATCCATAAAACAAGAAATAAAACTGGTCTGGCCTCACAGCGATTCTGCTTCTAGATTTGTTAGGAACATGCCTGTGTTCAAGGGTCAAAACAAAGGCTTAACAATACCATTTATCCTCAGACTGGCGGATGTTCCCGATAGAGCGCCGCCATTTTAAAATAAACAAATCTGTTAGAATTAATGAGATTATAGTTTGTTTTCATCAAGTTAGAAAATCAAGACTACTTTCTACTCGTTGTTAAATATGTATTGGAATCATAACCAAACGGATTTTGCATGACACAACTTATAACATAGCGATTTCTTCCACGGAGGCGAGGTGGGGTCGAAGTCCACAATACTGTAGCGATAAATTTCTTGCTACATTCCCATGGTTAATGTCCACTCACCAGTATGTAGATACTAGTCAATGTAATAGTCTTTATATTTTTGTCTTATAATCCTAATTAGTTTATTATCACACTTGTATGCATTTTGAAACTAAATGAAAAGCAGGCGATCTGCTGATACTTATAGTGAATTTATAACAGAACTGTAATATCTAGACATTTTATAGTTTGCCAATGTGAATCATAATTCGCACACACTTCCTAGTGCATGTTGTCTGTCTCATTACACTTCACGGCGAAAACAATGATTCTGTTGAATGCTACGACAAATGAATAAAAACAAAATGCAAATATTAAAATTAAAACAGATTAAAGTTATAGGAACAATATCAGGCCATTACCTTGTTAGGAATGTATCCATCAATATCCACACAACTGTTCCAAATGATGTGTCTTTTAACAGTTTAATATCTGAAAAGTGATAAATCTTTTCAGGTATTGGTGTATAGTCTCATTGGTCACCCAAGATAGCACACCTGGCAACTAATTGCATAATGTCCGCCTTTCTTTAAAAACAGTAATTTAGTTAGCCAATAATGGGCAATCAATCAATGTATTGCGGTTAATCCTTTGAAAGAAGGGCGTTGTTTTCGCATGAACACCGACCACGACAGAGTGTATTCAGTATAGATTAGTAAATCTACATACATAAACACTACCTTTTGACAATTCAGCTGTGTAAGATAAAAGTAATTAATCAATCAGCGTGTTATCGGTTAATCCTTTGATCGATCTTTATAATGTTGAATATTTACTCCAGACACAAGAAATGCCAAATGGGAACCTTTGTCGGGTAATCTAAGTGTGTTACCACTAATTATACCTGTTATAAATTCATTAACTGACCATCAAGTGAATGATGACAAATAACATGTGTAGGTTTATACCACCTAACCACGGGTTACAACTTGAGGGAGTATTAATTGCTGTATTGCATGTGAAAACTTATGGGCCGACACTGTTTTGAGAATACAAACAGATTTTTACATGACATGATTAAATATCGAGGTAAAACAACACAGAAATGGGATCAATTTGGATCAGTCATTATACAAATAGGGACCCCTACTGACACCAATCGATTTTGACAGAATGCGTCTATGAAAACAAGTTGTAACTTCGGAAACTAGGCAAAGCAGGAGACAAAATTAAATGACAGTAGATTGTGAGAACATATAGCTTTCATTTTCCACAACAATTATCACGATTTCAGGTTTATCATTGAGACATATATGTCTTAGGCTTTCTTCCCACGTCAAGCTCAGATTGTACAACTGGAATACCTGTCAAGGGACGTTAAACCTCACCCACTATAATAAACATGTCTCTTAATATATCAGGAATCTATTCAGAGATTTGAGAGTCTGTAAGAGTAGAATCTTGTGTTATAAGTTCATTATTTTTGCTGATACAAATTTCTTTCAAAGAAGTTGAACGACAGTTTTATGTCCATATCATCTTTTTGAAGAGCAGTTAAATCAGCCATTAACAAATAAGTCTTCTGTCACGAAAGCATTGGCTTGTGAATTGTGTACGCAACAGAATACCATCACATACACTGTCTGCTGATATCATCTGTAGCCACCAATAGATTTATCAGAGCAGAACCTGTTTCACAAATGCACCATTCCTGCAGAGTTCAAACATAGCTTGTATGCTCCAAATCCTTGTTTCAGTTGGCCCAAGCTACTTTGTTAAACACCAGCGCACGTCTTGTAGTCCTTCGGTTCAGCCTGCCAGGGTGATTAAAACACTGATTTGTCAGGGTGACGTAAATAATGCTAAATCTCAACACCTGGCTTCCAGTAGACAAAGTTATAAATCTGTGATTGGTTTGATCACAGGAGACTGATCATGGAATATACAGTGGCTTGTTCATGCATGTTTGGTTATGTTGTTGATGCAAGGGATGATCACTAAGGCAACAGGACAATCAAGACGAAATGTTCCCTTTCATGTGTGGAATTTCTCAATTATTAGATGTAATTATGCTCATCTCAAACGTTTTGTTGTGCATTTTTTTTTTTGTAAATTGATTAAGACCTCAAGAAGTTTAGTGTTGGCATTGTGATTTCTGATGTATACTGCCCAACATTTGTCAAGGACCAGATCAGTAATCTTTTGTTTGATCCTTAGCAAATGTTGAGTAGTATATATAAATGTATGTGAGGCTACAATGAATACATTAACAGAGTTTCAGCTGAGTGTTTAAGTAATATGAGTCGGCTGAATTCATTTTTAATGAACTAACTGTCCATGGCACCTGGGAACTGTTGACGGATGTCACACCTCCACATGACTGTGTATATGGTTATCTCATGAGGGAAGAAACGTCTATTTCTATTGTCTGCAAGGTATTTGGAACATCAGGTGAATTAAATGTAAAGTGAAGTGAGGCCGCTATGAGTAGGGTCATAAAAAACTTGTGTTGGAAGGGCCATGAAAAGCATGGAAGGTGTGAGGGGTTGGCAGGCTTAAGACCAAACTCACCCACACCCACACCCACACCCACACCCACACCCACACCCACACCTTATAAGACATACCTAGTCTTAGCCGTTTATCATTATGATGTTACTGTACTGAACAGGATGTTACTGTACTGAACAGGATGTTACTGTACTGAACAGACACTTCATAATTTGATGAGATGTGTTGCAAGCTGTCAGTAATGCAAGGATAGCTAGACATTCCTCCAAATGATGGCAACAAGATTAGTAACATAACCAGTGCCATGACAAACACCATATAAAAACGACTGAATTTTTAAATCATTGCTGAAGTATTTCTGTGTCAGTTTGGACTATAAATATGCACTGGAGTGGTTCTGTATAATGCTACTAGTTTCTGTGTCCCCATCCATTCATTGTTTAGTATCGGGCATAGTGTCCTGTGTTACTTCTGCTGGCTTCAGAGAATCAAGAAATTGGGATTTTATGATGCTCTGCTTTGTTCCTAACCATATAGTAATATACAGATTATTCCTGTGTCTTCCAGTAATATACAGATTATTCCTGTGTCTTCCAGTAATATACAGATTATTCCTGTGTCTTCCAGTAATATACAGATTATTCCTGTGTCTTCCAGTAATATACAGATTATTCCTGTGTCTTCCAGTAATATACAGATTATTCCTGTGTCTTCCAGTAGTATACAGATTATTCCTGTGTCTTCCTTAAAACCTTCTGCTGAGTATGTACTATGATACATCCACCATGTAGCTGCAGTGTATGTACCTCAATGTATGTACCCCTTTCCCCCCAACAGGTGGCTGAAGGTGAACAGCTGACCTACACGGACCTGGTCAAGGAGCTGACAGAGAACCTTATGTCGGACCTGGAGAAGGCCAGGTAAGCTACAGCCACAGGCAACACAACTGTAGTAGTCTGATGTTGTGGGGTCAGTAGGTGTTGAAATAGTCAGAGAGGGGATCTCTAACTTCATAACAATTAATGGGAAACATATGGAAAAAGAGAACACAAATTCGGGGAGTGTTGTGAAGAACATGATTGATATTTAATTTTAAAATTAAATGCTTGCAGCTTTTTACTTAGGTAGGAGGGATTTATCCTCTCAATCAGAAATGTGCAGCCTGTTTTCTTTGTGGCTGGGTATGAAAGATTTATTATCCTGCTCAGAAATCTATTTCTCTCTCAAGCAGCATTAATATTATTTCATCAACATCTCAACATTCTAACTTGTATGACAATAATATTTGTATAGTATACATCTGAAGCAATTTCACTTATTTGGGGAAGCTACCGTATAAAAAAAGTATATTTATGAAGGTCATCCTTTTCATGCTCAACTATAAATAGGGGCTATGGGATTGCTGGATAATCTGAAGGCCCTGTGTTGGACCCCCACATAGTTACCTTGTCTGAAGGTCAGTGGTGGTGTCATACTTCAGCCATACTGGTTTGATGGTTGAGATTCACTCACTGCATTCTCTATGGTGTATCCCTGTGGTTTACTATGTACATGTGCTTGTGTCGGTTGTCCACCAGAGCTATCTACCGCTGGATCACCGTCAAGGACCTTAATGTGATGGAGTTTGATGAAACCATCGAGGAGGACACACCCATGGGACTGCTGAGGGGCATTAAGTTTGGAACCGAAACCTACCATGTGCTGTTCATGAGACTCTGCAGGTAGGACATGTTATAACCACCTCCGACACGTGAAAATATGGGTTAGAATTGATCTTCAGTAACCCATGCTTGTTGTAAGAGGTGACTAACAGGATCGGGTGGTCAGGCTGGCTGACTTGGTCGACACGTTTCATCGTATCCCAGTTGTGTATATCGATGCTCATGCTGTTGATCACTGGATTGTCTGGTCCAGACTTGATTATTTACAAACCGCCGCCATATAGCTGTAATATTGCTGAGTGCAGCGTAACACTAAACTCACGCATGCACTCACTCTAACCATTCCGCCTGTTTCCTGGGTCTGGTGCTCATCGTTTTATATATGTGTAAATTTGATTCCTTGTGACAGTGGTTTACCACATAGGGCCTTACTCCTTGTATTTGTTGGTTTATATTTTGTCTTTCAAAACCTTTGGACAGTAGTCAAAAATTTGATGAAAGTTATGTTGTTCTGTTTAAAAACAATTTCAAAGAATATTGGTTTGGTAGGATTATAAGAAAAGAACTCAAAGTTTCTATTTCCTGTTGGAATTTGAATTAATAAGCATATGCTTACATTAATTATTGCCATGTTAAATTAAATGAACAAATTGGTTAATTTAAATTTTGTGTAGGAAGATTAATTCACATCCTATGCTGAAGCAAAATATTGTCAGAATGCTAAAACCTTAGGATGTGAACAATATTTCTGCCACACTGCAATATATAAGTTATATAATTTGCAATTTAGTTTATAAGCTGGTGGCCTGTTTGTGTAGAGCAGCTTATGACAAAGGGTGAACTAACAGAGAATGTGGTTAGTGCTTTAACCAAGCTACACTGTGTGACACTGTTTGTGTTGTGTTGAAGTCACTGTGACACTGTTTGTGTTGTGTTGAAGTCACTGTGACACTGTGTGTGTTGTGTTGAAGTCACTGTGACACTGTGTGTGTTGTGTTGAAGTCACTGTGACACTGTGTGTGTTGTGTTGAAGTCACTGTGACACTGTTTGTGTTGTGTTGAAGTCACTGTGACACTGTTTGTGTTGTGTTGAAGTCACTGTGACACTGTTTGTGTTGTGTTGAAGTCACTGTGTGACACTGTTTGTGTACTGTGTTGTGAACTGTTTGTGTGTTGTGTTGAAGTCACTGTGACACTGTGTGACACTGTGACACTGTGTGTGTTGTGTTGAAGTCACTGTGACACTGTGTGACACTGTGTTGAAAGTCACTGTGACACTGTTTGTGTTGTGTTGAAGTCACTGTGACACTGTTTGTGTTGTGTTGAAGTCACTGTGACACTGTGTGTGTGTGTTGAAGTCACTGTTGTGTGTGTTGTGTTGAAGTCACTGTGACACTGTGTGTGTGTTGAAGTCACTGTTGTGTGTGTTGTGTTGAAGTCACTGTGACACTGTGTGTGTTGTGTTGAAGTCACTGTGACACTGTTTGTGTTGTGTTGAAGTCACTGTGACACTGTGTTGTGTCGTGTTGAAGTCACTGTGACACTGTGTGTGTCGTGTTGAAGTCACTGTGACACTGTGTGTGTTGTGTTGAAGTCACTGTGACACTGTGTGTGTCGTGTTGAAGTCACTGTGACACTGTGTGTGTTGTGTTGAAGTCACTGTGACACTGTGTGTGTTGTGTTGAAGTCACTGTGACACTGTTTGTGTCGTGTTGAAGTCACTGTGACACTGTTTGTGTTGTGTTGCAGCTATTGTGGCCTGCACTGTGTGGAGATCAAGGGCCACTCGAAGAGTGTGGGGTACGAGCCTGGCATGGAGATCAATCCTGACACCTTCCAGAACACGTGGAACGGCGTGCTGATTGACGGGGACTGGAGGCTCATACAGTGCAACTGGGGAGCCAGGTACAGGAGTACTATATTACCTTATGTGGCATACAGTATTCGTCTAGACTTCGTCAGTCTGAATTTCTTCCAAAAGAATGACTTCTTGATTAGATTTTTTAAAGTTTTGTGGAGAGATTATTACAAAGACCTGATCGATTAATCTGGTGAATGTCAGAATAATTTTTCCAAACGTCCAACTACTTGTAATGATATGTCTGAAATATTGCTGATGTGACATAAAAGTTTTTGGAAGCAGCTTTTGGGACAGTACAGTTAGGATCAACATTGTTTCACTATTTCCAGTTGTTTCTGAAGCATATTCATTGTCCTATATTATCAAAGTATCTTTAACAAAGTAGCAAATTTAGTAAATGACAACATGATTAAAAAATAATTATTGACCCAATGAATTTTACTTCTCACATTATATGGGGTTCGTAGCCTAGCAGTAACAGTGTTCGCTTATCACACCGAAGACCCGGGTTGGATTCCCATGTGGGTACAATGTGTAAAGTCCATTTCTGGTTTCCTCTGCCGTGATATTGCTGGAATATTGCTAAAAGTGGCATAAGACCACTCACTCACTCATTTATTTTGATGGGTTTTTTAATTGAATCTCGTGTCCAGTTAAAGTATTTGTCCCAGTTTCTTACTGCTCTTCCTCCTTCTCGCAGACACCTGGTGCTGAACAAGGACAAGGACAAGGACAAGGAGAAGCCCAAGAAGCGAGACCAGATCCGCTACCAGTACGACGAGCACTATTTCCTCACCGACCCTGATGAGTTCATCCAGGAGTTCTGGCCATATGAGCAGAAATGGCAGCTGCTTGTGACCCCGATCACTCTGCCAGAGTTCGAAGCCTTGCCGTTTGTGCGATCAGTGTTCTTCCACTACGGGATGAGGTTTGATCAAAGCAGATTGGCAGTGTTGGAGACTGATGACAAAGGTGGTGTGAAAATCAGCATCAAGATCCCAGAGGAACTGGAAAATGATCTTGTGTTTTTCTATCAGCTCCGATTTGCTGATAAAGAGCGCAAGCATGAGCTGTCTTACCGCGGAGCTAGCCTGGAGCGGTTCGTCTTCCAGACCATGGTGGATAACACAGTCACCTTCAGTGTCCATGTCCCTACAGTTGCTGATTATTTCTTTGAGATTTTTGCAAACAAGATCGATGAGACCAATCGGTGTGTTGAGGAAAACAATGCAAACTTTGCTCCATTCCGCCTGAAGTGTGCGTGTAAGTTTAAGATCCTGTGCACAACTATGTCCGGAAAGATGCATCCGCTTCCCAACTGTGCAGCTGGGGAATGGGGGCCCAAGAAGGCCCTCCGACACTTCGGACTTACAGCTGTGCCTTTCGAAGGGCGTGAATCTAGTGACAATGTGGAAACTTCCAAGGCAGGAATACTCACGGTTGAAGAAAAATTCAGTGTGAAGTTCAATATTCCAAGGCCCTTACAGTTTGTGGCCAAACTGAGAATGAATCAAGTCGAAGATCAAATTTTTGATCCTTTTGTGCATCTTTCTGCCGATGCCAAAATCTTGACATTAACCATCACCCTTCCACAGACAGGACAGTATGGCATTGACCTGTATGCTCGTCCGAAAGGGGTGTCAGATTCCAACACCTTATCCCATGCTTGCAAGTATCTCATTAACTGCACCAAGGTCGACACTCCGCTGGAAATTCCCAAAACCTCCTCCTCCTCCTCTAAGAATAAATGGGGACCCACAAGTTCCTTTGACGAGTTTGGGCTGAAGCTGGTTTCACATAAGGATCCTAAGATCCGTATATCTGATTCCAATCTGTGTCATATTGAGCTGGAAGTTCCTCAGAATATCAACCTTTCCTTCCAGTTCCTTAGGGAACCCGACGAGGATAACCGAGATTATGTCCAGATGGCCCGGCTTGATGACCGTCCAACAATCATGCGCTTCAACATCACTCTGACTCGCAGCGGCAACTACATGCTGTCATTGTACGCTAGACGAGACAAAAGTGATGATCGCTCACTTCCAAATGTTTACAACTATCTGATTCAGCACTCCAGGAGTCCCATGGAATCAAACGGTGGAATACATGTGACCAGGGAGAAATCTTCCTCCATATTCAAGAAGGGACTCTTCTCTAAGAAGGAGAAACATTCGGATAAAAATTCTGATCGATTCTCTGACAAGTCGTCTGATAAGTCTAGTGACAGCCGATAATGGACATCTGTGAGTTTGTGTCTGTACATGCCTCATCATAATGACCTGATATTGACCAGTGTCAAACCACAAACTGTCCTTTGCCTTGTAATGTTAACTCTTCCCCTAAACACGTGGCCAAAGGAATGAGTTCTGTCAGCTGATGAAGTTTAGTATAAGCCTGGGTGGTTTGTCGCATATTTTGTGATTCTACATGGATGTGGGTGTGTATATGAGGAGGCCAAACCGGGCAGGGGAGTGAAGTCAACACCAGTGCCTAGACCTGTTGTATTTCATATGTATATGTATTTAAGCTACAGATATACATCTTAATGCATTATCTAGCACTGACAAGTGAGGTGAGACATGTATGGTGTTAATGCTGTATGGACAGGCTCAGTATAAGCTTGCAGGTTTGAAATCTACCAGTATAGTCGTTCGTATCAACCAGCTGTTCTGTTTGATTCTCTGTATCACATGGCTGTTACAAAATGTACTAGTTTGGTCCAATTAACTTCACTTAAGCCTCAATTGTTTTGTAATGACAAGACTTGTCCAACTCTTGGCCTAATGGGATATTGACTAAGTGTGTGCTTAGTTTTGTTTTGTTTTTTTAATAAGCATTTGAAACATTTTCAAAATACAATAAATTTGACCAACAAATATTTTTGAACACCACCATTACGTACATATTGACCTTTGTAGCACAGATCAGTGATAGTGAATCAAACATTGTGTCAAACTGAAAACAGAATTTGGCTCAACCATTAAAACATGATTTTCAGTACCTAACATATTCTGTTGAGATGTGCTTCAGTTGTTGAAGTGCATGCTTCATGTATGTAATCATTTGTTTGGTGTACAAAGCAATACTTATTCCAGTAGTCAAGTAAGGCCAGTGAGTGACATAGCTTGTGAGGTACACACGTACATTTCATCGGATACCGACGCGTGACAATAGTACGAGACAGTGACGGCGTTACTGCCGTTGTCATACCTTGATGCCTGCAGGATAAAATTGGGCTTCATTAACACATTACATTGTCATATTACATTTTTTTCTGTTCTACCAATAATATTTCTTGTTTTATGGATAAACCTGTCTATATTCACAAAAGTAAATAATCAAATTTTACAATGTTATGTCAGATTAAAAGATATGCAATTATAGATGCCTCTTTGGTTTCAAAAGACCTCAAGATCAGGTCTGTTGGATATAATTTGCAAATCTGAACAGGAAAATCCATAAATCAAGCAAGAAGATTGTTTTCATAGGGCAAGCATCTTCTCTACCCATTCTCTGTCCAGGGAAGTGTACTTGATGTAGTGGCAACCTAGGGCAGCCCGGGGCAACTTTTTACAGTGAGGCAAAACAATTGCCTCAAATTATGCAGGAAATTGAAAGTGTAATTTTCAAGTTGATGTTGATTGGATGTTATATGATACAGTCAGTTTCAGGCTGCAGCACAGACAGACTGCAGACAACTGTCACGACACAAGGGAAGATATGTACGACATACAGTATGTCACAGATGCTGTGTTTTGAGGAGTAACTGCAGGCCGAGATGTCATCGGCTCTGTGGGTTGAATGTATGGCACTGTTGACCCGTGTTGACCAGATAGGTCAGTGGTCTGGCCTAGTGAAGCGACTGTCCATTCATATAGTTACTACATACTGATCTGTTATATACTATTCCTAGTCATGGAATGTTGCAATGGTAAGTGCATTTACAGACTACCCACGATGATCATTGTACAAAGCGATCAGCTGTTGGTTCGATATGTATATTCACCTGATATAGTCATAAGTTGACACAATAGGTTGTAGGGAGCAGTCTAATTCCTTTCAAGATCAGCCTCTAAGTAATGATATTGATTCCATAAATTATCCATGCATGTTTCAAATTTTCATACTGGATTATTAAGGGTTGTTTTGAATATGTTATTTCATTTTTTTTCAATCAAATATCTTGCTAATATTCTGTTATATTTAATCATTTCTGAATATATGAATTGAACATGTTAAGCCATCTTAAAAGGTAGAATCATTCAGACATAAATTTGATCATTCCTATGAAACAAGTTCATTTCATTCAGCATAATCACATGTAAGACATACAGAATATAAACAGATATAACTTAAAGTTTTTGCAGAACAGAATATCAGTTGTTATAACCATTGAATAACACAGAATTGTCATCTTGTGCAAAACATGCTTCGATGGTTTCATGATGTTGAGAGATGTTCCTTGTTACTGGCCAAAATTGTCAAATTATTGTCCATATATGAACTAATATATATTATTTCACAAATTATATGCTAATGTATGCACTGTCTGTGCATTGTACCAAGTAAATATTCTATGGATAACAATTTAAGCAATGAACATACATATACCCAATTGTTTACACACAAGCTTTCTCATGAAATGGTGTCAGATGACTCAACTACTGAGAAAGGTATTTAAATGCAAACATTGGCTGCATTTGTGCATGTTCCTATTTCTGTTCAAAGGGTGTATGAAGGTGTATTTGCGCTATCACCTAATCAGCAATTTGTCACAAATTAAGCTATATATTGGTACTAAAATATTATTTTGTTACAATATGTTATCTATTTATACAGTTTCAAATATTGTTCAGCAAACAAAACATTGCTAAAATAAAAATGTATGAAATTGAACCATGTTTGTTGTTTATACAAGCTGAATTTATACTCCACTGATGTCGGTAACATGTTACCCACATCGTGGCAGCTTGGAAATACTTGAACCTGGACCAGAAACCAGTGGCTGAAGGCATGAACATCATACACGATCCTGGCGACTTGCAAAAGTGATGTTAGCACTACAGCCATCTTCAGTCTTCGCCACAGTATGGTCTGTCCGAGTTATGATAATGACAGTGGTGAGATCTTTTGTGCAGGTGGGCCCAGGAGATTGAAGTCTTGACAGACCATCAACCATATCACCGAGCCTGATCACTCAGTCCACATTCCTCCTACAAGCATGAAGCAGTTGGAATCCTTGAAAACTGGAACCAAGTCTATACTAGCCTGTATCTTCCATCAAGGCAATCAGCTTCATTTCAGTCTCATAGTCGTTGAATGTCCAGTCAATGTTCCATGGTATCTCGTAAACAAAAAGCAACTAGAACTAACATCACTGTCTCATATACGGTTTATTTCAGTCAATCACCCTGCCAGTTATTTACATGAATAGCATAGACCAGCAAAGTTTCTCCTGGAGAGGGTTTTCCGTGGTTGTCATGACCTGTTAACTAAACAACAAACACACAGAGCAGCCCAACATGAGCACGCTGAGGGAGGCAGCAGGATCTGAGGAATGACTACAAATCACTGGAGGAGGGGACCACTGACAATTGCATGAGAGCTGCTCTGTTGAGTTTCATCTATCAGTATCCTGAATTTCAACTGAACGTAACTGGTCACATTAAAAGACAGACACAGATGACATTGTTTGGTAGCCTGTCTTTCTCCTTGGGAAGCAACCACCACTTTTGAAATCATAATAATGCCTTGTTTAGATAGAAACATTTCCATGACTAAAAATCAAGATAGATTGTTTTGAGAGTATTTGAAGATTAACATTAGTAAAGAATCAGTGAATACAAATAAGAAAATTCCTTGACACATATGGTTAGTATCAGTAGGAATGAAATGTACATCGTAATGAACAACTCGGCAAGCACCCATCAACACAAACTAAACGTGCATGACACAATCACCGACCTTGCACACCTCAACCTGACCTTGCAGTCAAGACTCTGCCAGTCCACAGTAAAACAGAACAAACCATATGTACATTAGACTGGCATCGTGACAAATATTTGTTGTAATGTTGAAGATAATTATCAGTTCAAATTGTATCCATAATACTGTTAGTGAGAATCTTGGACAGTGGAGGCTAGTATTGCCCAACACCCTCATTACAATAGCTGCTCAACGTGGCATTTCAACTGTGACCTGTCTGATTTAGAAAAGGATCTTTTCCACAATATTAAATTTGCAGATACCAATATCTTGCTAAATCAGGCAATATAACTAGGAGAACCTGCAAGTCTAGTAAATGAATACTGTTTAATCTGTATCAACATGTTTCAGTTATGTATGGTACGGAGACAGGGAGGGATGGATTTGCAGAAACATCTTTGACCAGCAACCTTGAAATATGGAATTCCTCCATTATTAGGTCATTCCTCAGCTGGAACAGTCTCTTTTGACCAACTGACTATTTGAATACACACAATGCCGTAACGTTATATTTGGGATTTCACTTCAGTATAGGTTCCAGTACTCTTGAGGTTGAGTCTCATCCGAGATACGAACACAAACTCTGTCAGCATACAAAGTCAGCTAACTAATCCTTTGTGTACCCCTCTGACAAAAGTAACTTAGCACAGCCTCCATGGTCTGAAGTTATTTAACTGAAATCCAGGCTCTCCAGGTAGGATGGAATTCCCTGACCAGTCAGGGCTACCTTGACCATTAGGACATTCAAACTCTGAAGCTGACTCTTTGGACTAGAAGTTACAACAGAGCACTGAATTCTACACACCTGTCTCCACTGTGGACTGGCATCTTGCAATCAGATATATACAAATGACATGGCTTTACACCATTATGGAACATTATGATTCAAAAGATTACACACACATAAATCACAGATGATCAACATTCACAAAATCCTGCTTCTAGTAATATATCAGTCAAACCCGATCAATGACATATATATCCAGATACCGTTGCAGTATATGAAACAAACAAGTGATACATGAAACAAGGATCTAACTGTCTAACTCTGGAACTTACGTTACTTCAATGAAAGACACTTTGGCAATAACAACTCCTTATGCTGGGTTTGTGAACAAACTGAGGCTCATTCAAATAAATTTGGAATTAATATCAGTCATGAAACTCTGACAAAACCAGCTGATTCTATTCAAATAATAATGACCGATAGAGCCGGAAATTATAGAAATTTAAATTTAACCGTTATAATTCCTGAATCCTGTGTGTTTTGGCAATATTGTCCAACATTACAAGTCTAATATGTGCACTTTTCTTAACAGAAATAGTCTGGGGCATATGGATATTTACAATGAAGCACTGTGCATAGCACAACTGTTTTAGTATTAGTATTTGATTCAGTAACTGACACACATCCTAGAATTGAATTGAGCAAGTAAAGTGTTAACATACACTTCCCAGTTGACAAAATATCATCATACTTCACATCTTAAATAATTCAGGTCAATAATAAAGATAATTGATATACATTAATGATTGTCCAAAACGTTCCCTGTGAAATTATATAACAAATTCCATCTTGGGATTACAATTTCAACAATTCTCTTTGTATAACCTGTGTTTCAGAGATATCTCCCACTACAACTGATGCCATTCCTGTCTGAAGATGAGCACCAAGATTACTTTACACTGGGCCGTTTCATAGGAGAACGGTGTTAAACAGGAACTGGACTAGAGCAAGCTGAAATCTTGGAAAATTTTACCCAAGCACGATATGGATCCTGGTCAATATGATATTGGCTGCAAGATGTGAGGTTGTTTACAGACAAACTAGCCACCTGGGCAGCAAAAAGATCTTTTATTCACACCTTACTAATAAACAAAATCTACCTCTGCAGTAAGATCTGTCAAAACCACAGAAGTAACCCATGTTATATATACTTTCTCTGTTAAGTACAGATTCTAGCACTTTTTGTTGGGTTGAGTCCCATCCAGCAAAATATAACATGTTTCATTTGATCACTTTCTAAATGGCATTGTGTATTCAAATGAGTGAGTTTGGTTTTACACAGCTTTTACAAATATTCCATCAACATCACGGCAGGGGACACCAGAAATGGGCTTTGCACATTGTACCAATGTTGGGAATAGATTCTGAGTGTTTGGCATGACGAGCGAATGCTTTAACAACTAGACTACCCCACCCCTTCTTTTGAGTATTCAAAACCACAGAAGCTTGCTTGCATCAGGTGAACCCTGACCACCCACTCAAAATTAAGGACACATGGGTTCTTGAGACAATAAAATGTCACTGGAAACAAACATGGTTTTGATAATCACCTGTTTGGGTGCTGATGCCAAGATTATTAGAAACAACAGTATAAATACAGCATAACCAATAGTGCTACATATTTGTTTGCTGTCAGAACATCCTTGTTTTCAAAATACACTACTCAGATTTTTTTGTGTGAAAGCCTTGCTCACTCTTTCTCAATGGTTTGTTTATAGGCTGATTAGAAATTTCACCTGATACAACGCATGTAGGCATTTTCAGTTCTTCACACATACAGGTACCACATGGGAGACAGATCTGGGTTTTGAGATTGATCAGCAAAGTTACGAGTAATCATATATGCCTGGAGGTAATACCATCCCATAGTCACAATTATTTTGGAGAGAGAAGACTAGCTGTTGTGTAATTCCCACCTATTTTATCATCAAGACAGCAGATGAAAGCTACCGTTCACATGTATAACTCAAACACCATCTCAACTTTTGTACAGGTGAACAGGTTAACCAATCTTATCATTCTACACTGAATTAGCTGTATGTTCTGAAACGTAGTACTGCCTTATATACTAATACACAAAAAAACAAATTGCTTGTGTTCAGGCAACTGACTGGCTCCTCGGTTCACATGCAGTCCAAACGATTTTTCATGGCTGGAAACAGATTCAGGAAAGACAAAAGAAGGTTTTTTGAGAACCTTTGCTTTGCCTCCAAACAAGCATTATTCAGGGATGAGAATGTATTTAATGTTCTGGTAGACGAAATGATACAAGTACACTGTAATCACAAAAAATACCCTTGAAGTAATGATATCAACAGAAGATTCTCAGGTACTGAAGAAAATAATTCATAAATCTTTTCCCCCACTTTATTTCTTCATCCCATGCGATACCTATGCTGAGCTGTGTTCTCTGCATCCGCCATATAACCTGTCCCCACCCATCCTAATCTCGTCCAGGAGTATAACAAAGTCTTATTTCTTTCCAACTCAAAGTGTCCTTCTAAGAATAACCTCTACAGTTAACATCACAAGCTTATGAAAATGATTTATGAAAAGACAGGGATTAATTATTATGATACATACATAAATATCATTTCTATGAAACATTTGCTCAGACTGTTTTTTTTACATAAAATTGGCATGCACAAAATCTTCCAATATCACATCTGTTTCCATGACCATGACGAAGTCAGTTTACTAACATGGCCAGCAGACCAACCTGGATACGATTTTGGTCTTAAATAAAAGGTCATAAATCGCAAACCATATTCAATAACTGCATCCATTCCGTCTTATACACATCATATATGATAAAGATCTCTCAATAAATAGTTATCTCTGATATACAGTAAAGTAGATGCTAAAGCACACATTTAGAAATATACCGTACTTAATATTACTTATTAGGTCAGACATTTTACATCTTGGTTTATGCAAAAAAATCCTTGTGAAAAGAAAAAAACACAACAAAAATGGTTTTTAATTTGCCCTTTCATATTGGGGGGAAGGAGTCTTTAATAATCTGAATATTGCCATGTGTGCAGGGTTTGCTCATATTCAGGACCATATGTATAAAACAATAATGGCACTAAGGCTTTTGTAAGTCTTATCTTTTAAGTGGGTGTTGTAATGTCCTTAGTACTAAGCTAGCTTCGTGTAGGTGGCACCTGGTCTTCTTGAAGCAAACTAATTTGAGTTCACCACCATGGTCACTTAAGTTTACATCTGGCAGAAGAGGATAAACACTTTTCAGATAATCATTTTTTCCCACTGTAAATTTACTTTAGCAGGTAAGCACCTCCGAAACCAAGCATAAAGAAAATCATCTCCTTTCCTTAAATTTTGATGCAGATTTCTCCTAACAAAAAGTGAAAATCCATGTTGCCACACTATCAGGTGTCTGTGGAAGCTTCAGGTATATATGTAGAATGTCCACTTGTCCCCTCTGTTGTTGGCGAAGGCAACCTGTCGGGTGGATCCACTGACAAGTTATCTTGCGGCGCTGAGTCACCTAAACTGGCAGTGTTTTCAACTATATGTTGTATAGGTTGTACACTATATACATCTTTCACTGACGTCTGAGAATTATCAGAATAGGAGTCCATGCTCAAAGACATTGCAGGGTTTGCACAGGTAGGAGGGTGATCTGTCACCATGGAGTTATCTCCTCTTGGCAGATCGAACAGTCCTGAGTCAGTAGCCCCCGACGTTGGCTTTGTACCCCTCGAAGTTGAGTCTGTACAACTTGATGTGGAGGGATTGTCTGAACTGCTCCCTGGTGAAAGTTCAGACACATGGCTAGAGCTGTTCAGTGTTTTATTATCATGAAGACTTACTTCATCTTCAGTAAAAGAATTAGGTTTGTTTCCAGAAGCATTAGCTTCAGTTTGAGAAGCAGGGGGGTTGTTACTGGAAAGGTTTTGGGAATCGGGTCTTGGAGATGGACTTGGCATAGGATTATTAGGAGGATTTTGAGCAGAATTGCCCCGAAAGCGTAGAAAATTCCTCATGAACGTCCCTGGTGTGTAAACACGCACCCTATCCACAGAAAACTCCCTGGTATTGGCTGTTTGACCGTCGGTAGAAGGTCGATTCAGTGCTGAGAGAAGATCATTCACACGTCTCTCAATGCTTCTCTGGTCATCTGGGTTATCCACTGCCCCTTCCAGAGGTGGCTCCAACCCTTCACTTGGCCCCTGTCCAGTTTCCTGACCCTGAGGGACATTCTCAGCACTGGCCGGACCCGCATTCTGAACATTGTTTATTCCAGCGACATTATTGTTTACAGGTCCGAGGTTGGCTCTAAGCTGTTCATCAATGTTAGCTGCAGCTGCGGCAGCAGCAGCAGTAGCGGCGTTGGGTTGGGCGTTGTTGTTGTGGGCGTCCTGGTTGTGAGGCTGAGCCAGCAGCTCCTGTATCCGGGCCTGCTGGAGGATGGCAGGCAGCTCGTAGTGGTGGAAGAAGTAGATCATGGAGTGCTGGCAACACACAACACAAGCAGTCAGTCAACAGGGTTAACTGGAAAACATAATGTTAGCTATAACTAGTGTTGGGAATCTGAAACCAAATCCACTATCGATTATCGGAGGATTTGTGGTGAATGATTATCGATTATAATCGAAATGTTTACATTTTTAATGTAATTTAGCAATTTTAAGGGTTTTTCCCCAGATTTTTTCCAATTAATGTTTTTTATAACTAATACTGTCATGCAATGAAATGCACGCATGCAAGAAAGACACTGGAATTGTAATTCTACAATAAAAGTGGTTCAAGTTTTATAATGCACATAGCTTTATGCTGTTGAGTGCATATTTGTTCATGAATATTCATCAAAGTTAATGGTTAGTTTACTTCAATTGATCAATCAAAAATTATTTTTTTTACAATCGATAATCATTTTTAATCCTTCTTTCGATCCATTTTCGATTATTTTCGATCATCGGAACACCACTAGCTATAACAGCAGAAAACAAAGTGATGCAGTAAAGTGGGTTTTAAAATTACTCTGAAGATTATTCATC
This sequence comes from Haliotis rubra, assembly GCF_003918875.1. Classification (NCBI taxonomy): domain Eukaryota; kingdom Metazoa; phylum Mollusca; class Gastropoda; order Lepetellida; family Haliotidae; genus Haliotis; species Haliotis rubra. The sequence continues at coordinate 442,442 of NW_025767408.1, read as the reverse complement.
ACACCATATCTGCATATATTGGGCAACACATGCAGTCCTCAGTGTTTACCACTGAAACAAGGACCATCTACTTGAATTTGGGATTTGAACGGAGCATGATTCATATTCAGACAATTCTACACCAAGAACTGGCGATCATCAACCTTCCCTACAAACACAGGATCAAGTAGGCCTGTTGTTAAACAGACTCAAGATGTACCTATTTATTAACACATCCACCAAAGGCATTTCATAGGATGTGTGATGGTAATTAGTATTACAGCAATATTCAAACTGATTACATCCCAACCAACTCATTGTAAAGTTTCCAGAGATTGTTAATCAATGTTTTGTGCTTACATCCCATGAGAACATCAAATATGACACAAGTGAAAGTCTTATTGACTAAGATTGCATAATGAGTTTGTAAAACAGCATTTCCTGGATGTCCAAGTTTGAACTGACCTGTATGAACAGCCAAGAGGTGAAGAGGGCCAGACCACTGTACTGCCCATTGAACCGGTAGTGGTACGCATAAAAGGCGAAGTGATACATGTAGAAGAACCTGCAACAGAAACTAAACCCCTAAACAAACTGATTGTGAAAGCAATGACAATGTAGCACGTGTGGTAGTTATCTGTATAGACGACACTACAAAGGACACAATACACTACTGACAGGAGCAATAACACTAATGCTTCACATTTAACTTCATTGCTGACAACCAAACATCTTAAAATTGAACTCCGTTTTCTATTTCAGCAATACAGTCCACAGAAGTAGCATAGTTCGGACAAGTAGCATATGTCCGAATCATTAAATTCTGAATATTGACAGATTGGTTGAGAAACACGCCAATCCTCAAAGCTATCTCAAGAATAAGACAACATCAACTGGGGCTGCAGAACATGATGATGATGATCATGATGATGATGATGATGATCATGAAGATTTGGAGATTTTACATTTACTTACTGTAGAACAGGACATTAGATCATCTATTATACTGCATGACAAGAAGTTCACATAGTTAACCACTTGGTCGCTGGCTACAAGGCCAAACATTTTCTCACCATAATGCCATCACAGCACTGGTGACGATAAGGACCATACCTAGCCTACACAGTGCTCTACCACAGGGGCGGTTACCTGAGCCAGTGTCTCTTGCTGATGTTGGTGTGGCAGCAGATAGCGTCATACTGGTCTGCTATCCACACTATCAGGATGATATAGAACGCAGTCGTAGTGTCGTTGAAGAACTCAGACATGATGGCTTCCATACCTGGCAACACAACAAGAAACATTTTCAACAGTCCTATTATTTTTACGGTGATAAATATAATGACTCAACGCTCTGAATCAAATGTTCTCTGATTTTGTGAATCTTCAAATATGTTATAAAGATAAATTCACATTTGATTTATGGAAATTAGAAACATTTAAAAAAATGGATATACACTGGAAGAATACAAAGACTGGGTTTCCTTAAATTTCAAATATCTGCTATGAACACTGATCAATGGAAGTTGTCATGAAGTGGCCGCAGTATTGGTACTGACCAACAAGAGCCAGGATGACCGTGAGCAGGGGAGCAGCTGGGAAGGCAACAGTCACATTCATCTCCAGCATTTGCAGCAGGTCAACTGAAACATACAGCCACACTGAGCATCTGATTCAAGAACCTTGGCATAAGATGTTTTCCTTGTTCCAGTACATGACACTGTTGAAACGTATCTCATGAGAAGACTAATATTTATATGATGCCAACCTGGAACAATTCGCTTCAACTGTATTATTTGTTACTTACCTATGAAGAGGAAGATCTGGTGGTGAGAATACCTCAACAGTGTTGACACCGACACAGTCTGAAAGAAAGATCAAAGTACTGAATGGATTTATCTACACACACTTTAAATGAAACTACACTTGACTTGTAGCCAAGGACATGTAGCATATGTGTCAGGAATCTCATATTGGATAGTTTTGACGAGTTCAGTGCTAATGGATGCAAAGATGAGCAGAAAGAGTGAGTGAGTGAGTTTGGTTTTACGCCGCTTTTAGCAATAATCCGCCAATATCACAGCGGGGACACCAGAAATGGGCTTTGCACATTGTACCCATGTGGGGAATTGAACCCGGGCCTTCGGTGTGACGAGCCGACGCTTTAACCACCAGGCTACCCAACCGCTGAGAGCAGAAAGATAAAAATAAAACATTGACTTAAAACTGCTTGACACTTCTTCCAAATTTTGTTGTGGTCATGTACTTACGAAGACGAGCATGATGAAAGCGGCAGCGATGTAGGAGCTCCGTGCCATCCACATGCTGACAAACCGGTAGTGTTCCCCTGTCACAACATTCCTGAGGAAACCTGCACACAAATGCTGTTGTGTTAACATCGATATCACACATTGACACTGTACTCAATTACTGGGGACAGATTCAAATTCCTGATTCTTCCAAATGCAACATACTGTTACAAATGCTAGTACATACAGTCAAATCCCGATGAGTCGAATGCCGGTGTCTCGAATATTATGCATAACTCGAAGTACCTGTCGGTCCCGACCATTCCCTGTTATAGTTGTCATCATTTGATTTCCGGTTACACGAATTCGTCTCATAAATACACACGATGACTCGAAAAGGAAATTTGGTCCCATGAGATTCAAACAACAGCAATCTTGTATACATAAGCCGAAGTCAGTCAATGAGAAGTTGATTGGTGTAGCAAACTGATCCAATTAACAAACCAGCTCGGCTCACACCTTTCCGCCATTGAAGGGTGAGTTCAAAAGGCAGATTAGTGATTTTACGGAAATCATTGTCTGTGCTAATCAGACTGGAACTGATAAGACGCCCCTATTAGTGATATGGAAATCATTAGATAAACAAATGCTTAGGCGGAGGAATTAGGACTGGATCATCTTTTTTCTACCCTCATAGACATACCTATGTCTCGAATACATGGATAAGTCGAATTTATTACTTGGTCCCCAGCGATTCGACTCATCGGGATTTGACTGTATGTTTCAAAATGTCACACGGAAAGACTAAAGGATTTGAAATCCATTTTCAACTGTCTTCACTGATATTACAGATCAAAGAATGCCACTTATAGCCATTGCAAGGCAATATTGTCATATCATTACTTTGTTCCTTATCACTGAAGGGCTACTGTGTACTGTTCCATGCAGCTTTAAACATATTTATAGCTAGGATGGGCACACTGCAACCTTGTGGGGAATAAAACCTGGCCCTTATGGGCATGCACTTTGACCACTTAGCTATCCCACTATTCACTAAAGTCAGAGAGACATATTTTTAGTGTGTTTATCCTGAAGCTACATCACCCTAGCCTGCCAAGTATTACTATGTAGAGAGGTAGCTCGGACACACCTTTGTTTTCCTCCTGCTCAGCCAGCTGCTTGATGCTGGACATGAGGATGTCATCGTATCCAAGGAACTCCTCCAGCAGGAAGCGGCTGAAGCTGTCCCCAAAACACTCATCCTTAAGGGGGTCTGCAGCAAGACAAACATCGACAAAAGTAGATACAATCTGGCATGATCAAACTCAATTTGACAAAATCAAACACAGTCTCACACAGCCTTAATCTGCTATACACAGACTCCATCACACAGACACACACATATATAATAGAGACACCAGTGGAAACACAGAATCAGACAAGGATAAAGAATCACAGACATGCTCATATTTGTCTACACAATAGGAAAATATATTCACCATAATATAGGGAAAAAAACACACCTATTAGGCCCAAAGCATCAATCAATCATACAACATTATCAAACATGTTCACTAAACACACAGCATTACATAGACTTAAGCAAACATTCAACATTCAGCAAAAATAAAAAGTCAGAGAAGTTTTTGATTTTCCATTAAAAAACATAAATAGAATTAAAAAACTGATCTAGGTGTTTCCAAGAACTCAACAACTGCTCAAACTGAGCACTAGTTAAAAGGATTTACAGCAGCAGCTTATAAACATTCTTACAATTGACTAACTGAGAAGAATATGACGGAATATGCAATGCATCCAGTACTAACCGAGAGTCACAAGCATGACGGTGATGTTGAGCCGCTGCCTTGTCTTGGGTGACAGTCGGAGAAAGCCATACTCCAGGGCATACTCCACAATATACTTCTCCTCTGGCCACACTGAAAAGGATTCCATCCGGTTACAATAAGCTTGAGAAGACAATACATATGAGTATAGTTTGGCTCCTAGACATGACTTAGAAATGCAGACACACCATACTATGACAATGGCACAAGATGTAGTATGGGCACACAACCATATCTTGTTGGTTGTTCAAAGATAGTACTCAGCATTATTTCAAGTTTATGATGATGACCGTTAAATAACTGAACCATACCAGACAAACCAATGGCTAATGTCATGAGCAGCATCAGGGTACAATGACAAGAATTAACGAAGTTGCTGAGCATGAGACTCGGTCCATTTGGTTGCCTTCTTGTGACAAGCATAGGTGGCTAGGGACATATTGTAATCATAACTCCGAATAGAGTGAGTGAGTGAGTTTAGTTTTACGCCACACTCAGCAATATTCCAGCTATATGGCGGCGGTCTGTAAATAATCGAGTCTGGACCAGACAATCCAGTGATCAACATAATGAGCATCGATCTGCGCCATTGGGAACAGATGACATGTGTCAACCAAGTCAGCGAGCCTGACCATCCGATCCCTTTAGTCGCCTATTACGACAAGCATAGTCGCCTTTTGTGGCAAACATGGGTTGCTGAAGACCTATTCTACCCCGGATCTTCAGGGGTCCTCTGAATAGAGACAATCAGACTTCTATTCCAGGGTTACCTGTAATTCCCTTACAATTAACTGTAAAAATATTGCTACATCAAAAACAACCTACCAGCTTTGGCCAACATTTCTAATTCACTGAGAGTGTCTTTGAGGTGTTCCCCTGCAGCATCCTCAGGTATGTTGTCATTGTTGTGATCTGCAGTGTAGTTGCTGAACTCCCCATCGTCCACCACCTTGTCCACTACCTCGTCCAGGACCAGTGGTTCTGCCTCTTCTCCTATAACACTTCCATTCCCTCCCAACATCTCATTCCCCTCATCCTCAGTCAACACTTTATCTGTCAAATTTGTAGCAATTTCGGTTTCATTATCTGCACTTTCGTCCTGTACTACCCCAGGATAGGCAATGCCATCAGCTATGTTGTCCAAATACAAGGAAAAATCAGAGTATTCTTTCTCATATGAGTTTATGATGCTGTAGTTTGCTGAGGCATTCTTGACAATCTCCACTCTGAGGATTCCATGTCTTGGCCACGACTTCTGAACACTTTGCAGACAGTTAATGGGAGTCCTTGCAAACACAACATGTATGTACACCAAAATACCCAGGACTGTCAATGCCTGCAACAGAAAGAACAAGAAAGGTGCTGACAAACCTATCATATACACTTATCTTGACTCATACGCTATAGTGACTAGTATGAATCAGGGCAAGGTAAAATAAATATTATTAGATTGAATGCCTATTGCAAACCCACAATTATTGGTTTCTTGCATGTCCAAGGGATGCAAAACCATACTGTAAAATCTTGGGCTTTCAACAAGCACCATGCCCCTCTTTACAATCATTAATCATGTAGCTAAACAACTGCCTATGTACCTATGACCTTAAACACTTAAGTACTCTTAGTTAACTTATGAAATAAAGATCTGAAAAAAGATTTACCTTTGAATATAAAAAGGGTAAAGGTTCTACAGAAATGGCCATCTTGTCTGCAGCTATTGTTTCCCTATTGGAAATCACTTTTGCCCATGAATACTCACAGAGCAAGAGATGATTGACAAGCATCAGTATCTCTGGTACTGATGATTATGTCCAAAATGATTCTTTTATGACAAGAGAGCACTTACAAAATGTCAAAATGTCAGAAACAGGATCACTATCGTAGGTAAATGAGGTAAAATACATGAAAGAGTTTCTCAGTTTAACATGCCCACTAACTTAACGTCTGAGATGGTGTTGGTCCATAGATTTGCACTAATTTCATGAAATGTTACCCACCTTCAGCAAAATGGCACACTCTAGCACACGTCTGACAGGGCGGGGAAAGGCCCTGGCATATGTTATTGCTATTCTGTAGAATAAGGCATGGAACAGCCTGTCTCGGACATGTAGGATGGGGTTGGGCTGACCCCGCCCACCAGCTCCGTTACTGTTGCGTCTCCTGTTGGCATCATTGTTGATATTGTTGTTTTCCTGGTCGGCGTTGTTCATTATCAGTGACTATGGAGACTACTTGTGTTTGTTGTAGTTGTTTAGCTCCCCATTACCCTTCAAAACAAGACAAATGTGTGAGTAAACGAGTGAACTTGGTTTAACACCACTTGTACAATGTGATTGCATGTAATCATACTGTCCAAAAGCTGTGAAAAGCTGTACTCCCATGGGAGCTGAAAGAACAGTTTGAATGTAAAGTTATCTGTTGAAAAGCATAACATTGTTGAGATAGAAATGTTTTGTGTTTTTGGTGCACCAAACAGTCAACATCAACACAAGCAAAGCTCTTGGTTTCTATAGGAGAGAAGATGGTAAGAGTTCCTCCCATTTCCCCATCCCAAATAATACTTATAAATATACTAAAATATACTAAAATTATCCAAAATTTAAGTAAGGGTTAGGTTTAGAGTTAGGTTTAGGGTTGGGGAACGGAAGGAACTCTTTCCAAGAAGATTTCGACCATACATTCCAGCCATTTCAATTTTAGTGTTCTTTTGCCGCTATCCAACAGCATCCATCCTGAAGAATTTGGGCATGCAACATAACGAAGCAGCCACATCTTTGCAGATGCAAGCATGAGCTCAAGAACTGCAATGGACTAACACTGGGACAAAACTGACAACCTACAAAATATCACCTTGTGTCAACACTATTGACACATTTAGCACTGTTTAGTCAAGTCATCACATTCTATTGACAGATATTAATTTCTAAACAATACAATCTTAGTTCGAGTGAAAAGCATATGGCATTCCAATAATGTATTGGAATAAATGATAAATGATACTCTGAAAACCATGTTATGTAAGATAAAGGATGTGAAATAGGAAAGTATGTGACCATCAGCCACAGGAACCCTATTTATATATGTGACTTGCGTGTAGATCTATGGTCTATGTTTAACCTACATGCCGATAACGGGTTCCTGTGCCATCAGCATGCCAATGACTCATGCACATCATAACAAGTTACTGATGTGGGTTAAACACACAAAATGATAGACTTGATCAATATTTAACTTGATTTACGTACACACACATACCCCATTCAAAACATAATTAAGAGGCGAGTGTAATAGCAAAGTATCACTGAAGTTTTGCTTGGTTGTAGATATAACCAGAATGAGCCACTCTTCAACAGTTATGCTATTATCTAACATGTCATAAATCTGATGTCAACATGTACGAAAATGATGTAAACCTGCCAAAAGCCAAGCGATATTCTGGTAAAGTATCTGTCACATAAGGCAACATTTGTCTATAGAAGATATATTTAATGAAACCGTAAACCATTAAGAATTGCAGACGCTTTAGAAATAAACCTGTGTAAAACAAGATTCAAAGTGCGTACAGTGTGTACCAGAGAATGCCAGGTCAGGAAACCATTTTTCTTGTACAGCCTTGAACCTCGAACCGAAATGGAATGTAATGAAAACTCTCTTGCACAAAACATATCAAGAAAGAGATCATTATCGCATTGATAATATTTATTTAGATTATCAACATATTTATATCGGAACAAATGCGCTTCATTCACAGCTTTGAAGCGATTAAACTTCTGTTCGAGATTACAGGTAAATTCCAAGGGAGGTAACTCACAAAGTGATTTTAATTAATGACAGCTTCAACAACTTAGAGAGGGTGTTTTGTTAAGATTTCAGAAGCAGTGGACATTCACTGACAATACAATGTCCAATGACATTATTATCATTTTGTCAGCAGTTTGAATTATTTCATGTAACAGAAGAAGAGCTGTTCTTTTTACCTTGGTGATTTACAATGGATCCAATACCAGCGCAAACCAGAAGTATTTCTCCAAGTCCCAACCCACTTTATGGATTGGAATCCGTCTTGCAAGATGAGCCGATCGGAGTTGAGAATGAACCGACCGTTCAACAAGTTCCTGCTAGTGTTCCAGATCATCAGGAACTGAGGAGAAGATCTCACACAGAGCCGAGTGATAAAGATGATGTTGATTTTAATGAAGCTGATCAGATTAGTGAAATTACTGATCTGAACTATCCTCGAGTCAACTGCCCGGAAAAAATCGTATGTATTGTTCTCATCCTTTCCTAAGAATTAAAAGCTGTGAATGTAAGAAAACACATTAATTATAATTGTTGAGTTGATGAAAACATAATAGTGGCTATCTGGAGTGTTGATGTCTTCAGACCCTGTCATGTGCTCATTCACAAACTCCAGTTTGATAAAACATATGTTATATTTGGGATTACACTTTCTTAGTAAAGTACAGGTTCTAGTACTTTTGTTGGGTTGAGTCCCATCCAGGATTCGAACCCACACCCTCAGAGTTAGGCACCTAATCGCCAAAACACAAAGTCAGCGGCCTAACCCGCTCATGTTACATTTGACCACTTTCTAATTGGCATTGGGTATTCATATTACAGTTTGATAGTTAGAATAGATCTAGGATTCAAACCAACAAGCAGCTGAACCTTGTAGTAAAGGGATGCAACTCTGCATAGCAAGCTGTGAGACCATGGACCATTAACAAATCTTAGAGTCCCCATGCTGCCTAGTGACTATATCATTAAGTTATTTGTTATGGTTGTATTGATGTTTTCTTTCAGTAAGTTTATTACAGTTTCCTCATGTCATTTAAAAGGCTAGTACATCAACCATTCTGAAATATTGTTTTTCAACAATAGGCAATAACCTCCAAGCTTACTCTGCTTTTCTCGCCTTATTCCATTAGGGAAGTTTCTGTTGTGTATGTGACCAGACTTTTCTCTTGTTCATAAAGGAATATGTTTATTCTGAAATGTGAAGAAAAGAACCTAATGCAAGCCTTTTGGTGTGCTTTACCTATTGTTTTGCATATTCATATAGATATGGGATCACAAGTGTGACAGACACTAGAGAGTTGTGTGACAATTACACATCAGAGTGACTTTATTGCTCACTCTTAGTAGAGCTTCGATGACAGTATGTGGATCTGTAGAACTAATTTATGTAAAGAATAAATATGCAAATAGAAATACACTAAAGGTGTGATTTATTCTCAGAAATTGTGTCAAAATTGTTTTAAAAACACCCAGAACTGTCAACAGACTGTCCTTTCAATGGGTCTCAAGTGTCCCGTTCATGGCAGATGTTGCAATTTGCTGAGCAGGTTTGTTTTCTGTGGGCACACCAGGAACCTATACTTGTGGGTTCAGATCCTGATTCATCTTGATTATGTTTCTAGGTTTGCCAGCACCATACCCATGTTCGTGGGTTTCCCCTAACTGGCCAACATCTGAGAAACTCATCACTTCCAGCTTTCCTCCAACATTAAACTAACATGTCATGATATAACTTGGATACAGTTCAAACGCAGCTTTAAACCCAACTCACCCAATCACTTACTCTTGTGACTTAACCATGTAAATATTGAGATTCTTGAGAGGCATTTAGAAGTTGATGAATATATAAGACGAGTATATGGATGACAACTTCTTCTTTATTGTATAACACAACGCTTCTGGGCTACTTCTTGCCCCTTCTTCAGGTGATATGAAGAAGAAGGGGCAAGAAGAAGCCCAGAAGCCATGTTATACAATAAAGAAGAAGTTGTATACTTGTCTTATACATGTAAATATTGTTCTGATGATTTCTTTTGCTTTTCATTTCAGGTAATATGCCTTGATATGTCATCAGAAATGAACAAGTTAAGCTTCAGATCAAGATCAGGGTAATGTTTATTACAAGTTAATGTTGTAATTTATCAATCATTATTGCAAAACTGACTACCTCTTTGATAAAGATTCGTCAGATACTAAAATGGAAACGTGTTCAAATCTGTTACTTTAAACAGACAAGAATGGATATTCTTTGGAAGGATTGTCAATTGTAAAGTTTGTTTGTTCTTTTTAACTCAGACCACACACTCATCACATTTTACTGTACATCCTTAAGTGAACTTGATGTTCAGTTGTTCATATGTATGATGTGTTATCTGATTTCAGAGATAAATTTGCACCACTGAAGTTAATAAAGAGAGCTCTTGGGTTGTTCCTGCAGACCAAGTTGAGACTGAATCACTACCATCAGTTCGCACTAGTCATCATGCAGGAGGAGGCATGCTGGGTAATGTTTGGCACTGGTTCATAGTTTTACTGTTAGATGAGTTTTATTTTTAAAATCATTCAATGGATTTGACAAGGTATATAATAAGCCTTGTATTTATTATCGAAAAAGCTTAAAGTAATCAGTATTTGAATCAAGTTTGTTTCAGACCACTCCGTCATGGAAACCCTTTGTTGTGTGGTTTGGCCACTAGTACATTTCTGTTTGGCCATTTTGTCAATCATGCCAGTTTAAAAAATGTACATTTCTGTGTAATTGCCTTGGTGAATATCTGCCCTTTCCAGTTTTGCCAATGATGACAGTAATGTTTACATCCTGCTCTTTCAGGTGTGTGATTTCACATACAGTGCTCGGGAAATCATCCACCATCTGGAGGAGTACAGCAGCACATCAGAGTGTACATCCTTTGACCTCTCCTCTGTGTACAACACTCTGTAAGTCAGAGTCTGCAGTTGTCTCTATGACACTTACATCTCACTTATGATCCACAGCATCAAGATTCAAAGCCAGAAAAAACATTTCCTGCTGCTACAAAGAAGTATTTCATAGATATGACCATTTAACAATAGCCATCTAAGAATATATGTTTTGTTATATACACACGAACAAAATTATTCTGGAAATGTACTGGAGTGTCCTGAAAAGAAAGAAGATTGATTGCAGTTTTACGCCGCAGTCAGCAATATTACAGCCATATGGCAGCGGTCTGAAATAATCAAGTATGGACCAGACAATCCAGTGATCAACAACATGAGCATCGATCTATGCAATTGGGATACGATGATATGTGTCAACCAAGTCAGCGAGCCTGACCACCCGATCCCGTTAGTCGCCTCTTACGACAAGTATGGGTTACTGAAGATCAATTTTAACCCGGATCTTCATGGGTAAAAAGAAAGAAGATAAAATCCACTTTTAAATAAAATTAGGTCTACTAGAGCCAGTGTTTCAGACCAATCTGTTTATGAATGTGTCTGGAATAAGACTGACATTGTTTGTGTATTTCAGGAAGGAGAACGTTGAGCTGCCTGTAGTTCTGGGAGATCAGAGCGTTATCCCCCCATCACATGTCGTACGTGTCATCTTCATCTACGGCAGGTCACAGTGCCAGCTCAACTTCTCGGATAAAGAGGTAGGCTGTCACAGACTGAGGTCAGACACAAGTCCAGTGGGAGAGAGTGGCTAGAGTCTGGAAGACAACTCCCTCAGGAGTTTCTGTAGTCAGTCCTCCAGAAGTAAAGAGATTAATTAAGAAGAAGTCCATCATAAGTCTAAACTGATTTTGGCAAATCTAGATTACCTCCGCTTCTGAATTTAAGCATTGATCTGGATTCTGTTTTTTGTTTAGTTTATAATATTTTTTATAAGATAACTCTATATGTAGGACTAAATATTAGTCTATTGTTTCTGTATTGGTTCCAGATGTACATTCTTGTTAGTTGTTGCCTAGTTTCTGTTTTGAGAACAGAACTGACCTGTTCTTGTATTCTTTACAAGTACCCTATCAAAGTACCTTTATAATGGCTACAGATAACTTCACCTTTGGCAAAGTGGCTAGTAACTCGCCCCAAACATTGTACTGAAAGAAATTAAGGAAGTTGATATGTTAACATCAGATTTGTCTTCACCGACGCTAGAGCATGTGAAGACCACATATTGTTCCTGTATTTCAGGCCCAGAAATTTCTTGAGTCTTCCCCATATTTCTTCCTTGATGCCTTCTACATACATGAACCTGTAGCTGATGACAACAAGTGTGAGGTAGGTGCCAGAAACACTAGTCATTGTAACACAGGTAATGCTTAGAATTGACTTTAAAATATTGTGTTTTGTCTACAAATGCCTCGATGGCAAAGGCCCAGAATACTTGAAAGAACTTCTTACCCCATACACTCCAGAAAGACAGCTCCGTTCTAAGAATCTGAACCTACTCTCTGTGCCTCGGTTCAAACTGCAAACTTTTGGAAGGAAATCCTTTGCCCGCTCTGCTCCTCTACTCTGGAACTCTCTCCCTGTCACCATTAAATCAGCAGTTGACTTTAATTCCTTCAAACGACTTCTCAAGACTCATCTGTATTCACTGCATTATGACTAGCTACTAGTCCCTCATTGTATATATGTATATTATCCACCCACTTTGTTAGCGCTTTGAGCATGGGCCTTGTGCATGGAAAAGGCGCATTATAAGTTCACTTTTTTTTATTATTATTATTATTATGTTACATGTAATGGGCATCACTAGTTCCACAGGTAACATAAATTGTGAAACAGGTAACAAACAACATGGGTAACACTATGTATGTGATATAGGCAATGGGCAACACAGGTAACATAAATCATGTAATACAGATGAGATGGGCAACACGAGTAACCTACCATGTAACATAGGTAAAGTTTCACAAATGCTACAGGGTAACAATATATGAAACAGATGCAACATTATTTATGATTAATAAGTATAAATTATTGATGTTTAATGTGTGTAATTAATTATGATATATGTGTAAATAATAATGTAACACATAATATCATTTGCAAGTGATCCATTGTATATTCATAGCAGTCCACTGTTGGTGAAAGACTATAAATGTATTGTCTTCTGCAACTGCAGCAACAGACTGTAGGCCTCCTCTGGATGGAACCAAAGACTGCTAATGCTTCTTACTGTCATATTTCAAGGATTAATCACGTCACTCCGGTTCTCAAGGCCCTTCACTGGCTTCCAGTAGAAGCCAGGATCAAATACAAGATATTGTGCTTGACATTCAGGTGCCATGAGGGCACAGCTCCCCCATACCTTAATAAACTCTTGTGTGAACACCGACCAGCAAGAAATCTTCGCTCAGGGAGCCAACATCTCCTGAAAGTCGCACCTTACAGAATGAAGGGATATGGACTAAGGGCATTCAGAACTGCTGCAACGATGCTGTGGAATGACCTTCCCTTAAAAATGAGAGGAATCAAATCCTTTGACAATTTTAAGACACAGCTGAAAACTCACCTCTTCACCATCTACTATGCCTGAATCCTAATCTGTACACGTTTACAGACTCATTAGTGTTGACATTTTCCCTCTAATATCCAGTCTTTTATAATGTACTTTATTCTATTCCCTGTTGCGCTTTGAGCATATGTTTTTATGGAATCTAGCGCTATACAAAACTACATTATTATTATTATTATTATTATTATTATTATATTTGGGAAACAAATATATTTAATGTAATGTTTTCATTCCAGGAAACTTTCAACACATTGTGCGACCTGGACTGCAAGGGGTTGTCGTACATTGTTGAGATATCACGGAACCCCACAAAGCTTCATGACTACATGGCACAGTTGTTGGCTCATCCGCTACAGCGACCGCTACAGTCTGATACAGCCTACAAGATACAGCCACCCGAGGAGATCAGATAGTTTACACCATCAACACCTCAACACACACTTCAACACGACTGGCAACATTCATGGCAATGTCAAAGAGAAGGCTAACAGTCTGGATGAAAGAAGGCTTAGATGATCTGGACATTTTCTGATGGCAAATATGTTGAATCCCTTACAGTCTAGGAAGGATAACAATATATGGATGAACAACTTCTTTATTGCTGTGAGAGCGATGTTTCGGTGTAGGTTCTAACACCGTTATCAAGCAAGTGATGAACAGCATAAGGATGAAGGAGTATATACAAGTTAAAGCAGATGTCCATATATTGTTATCCTTCCGAACTGCTCCAACTTGTAAATGCCTCTCAAAGAAGTTAACCCTTACAGTCTAGTTTATGCCACGTGAATATCTTCCATAACACATAGGGGTAATGTGTTAACCTATAGGTTAAAGTGTTTCCTAGTACCAAAGACTTGGGTGTTATTCCACACAGGTACAATGTATGCACCTGGGTGAAACCAATTTGTGATGCCTGTTGCCTATAATGGTTTAATAGTGGTGAAAGTGATGTTAAAATCAAGTCACTCACTTATACAAACCATACAGTATATACATAGTGATTGACTGACACAGTTGAATGCATTCAATTTTTCATCAGGTAAAACCACCATCATCATCATCATCATCATCATCATCCCCCACCTCAACTGTAGTTCCGGTTCGAATCCCCACATGGGTACAATGTGTGAAGCCCATTTCTGGTGTCCCCCGCCGTGATGTTGCTGGAATATTGCTTAAAGTGGCGTAAAACCAACTCAGTCAGTCAGTTAGTCAGTCACCTGTAGTTCCAAAATAGATACTTATGCTTGTTCAAGTACCTATTTGGGTATCATTGTCAGTGCTTCTGAGGTTTGTATACAGCATGCTTCATCACCCAAGAATACATACAACCATTTTGGCAGTCTAACCACCTATTTTTAACCAAACAAGTTCTGATTTGAGTTTGAGGGATGCAAGTTTGTATATTTTTGGCTTGACAGTGTGAGCAACATGTATTGTCTGTGTTCAACACATTCAGTGTGCTTGTACAGAATGGTTCTCATCAGCTTCCTAAACACAGACACTCATGACTCCTAGGTCGGGGATGGGTGATTCAGATACACAGGTCAGGAGACATGTACAGGTCAGGCTGCCATGGTTAGAATAATTGTTTAATGACAGAACAATATGACCCCATTTCTTTCTGACTACATGTGCATTCCTTCTGACATTTAGGGGCGGTGGGGTGGCCTAGTGGTTAAAGCGTTGGCTCGTCACGCCGAAGACCCGGGTTCGATTCCCCACATGGGCACAATGTGTTAAGCCCATTTCTGGTATTGCTGGAATATTGCCAAAAGCGGCGTAAAACTAAACTCAGTCAGTCACTCCTTCTGACATTTAGATGTTTGAGTAAAGGTAAAGCGTTAACTTCAGCGTATGAGGGGCGGTGGGATAGCCTAGTGGTTAAAGCATTTGCTTGTCATGCCCAAGACCCAGGTTCGATTCCCCATATGGGTATAATATGTGAATCCCATTTCTGGTGTCCCCCATCGTGATATTGCTGGAATATTGCTAAAAGCGGCGTAAAACAAAACTCGCTCACTCACTCAGTGTATGAATGACAGATCAATTGTTTACCTGCACCTAAATAGTCTTTTTTCATGGTTCCTGTAAAACAAATTTCATACCCAGCTGTATACTGCTGTAACCGGTTATTATGTGCAATAAGGCGACGAGTGGTGTTACATGTACTTGTGAATGGATTTGTTCCTCTGTCTGCTGGTAAAACATCTGTATAGATGAACAGCCAACATTGCCTGAACTCTTGTTGTCATGGTAACAACTAACATGAACTTAATTTTGTAATACATTTTTATGTACACGACCATGAAGCATTGCCTTATTCTTCTACAGAGTGGACCGCCTCTGTGGTGTAGTGGTTAGAGCGTCCGCCCGGAGAGTGGAAGCTCGCGGGTTCGATCCCCAACCACGTCATACCAAAAGACGTTAAAATATGGTACTTGTTGGTCCCTGCCTGGCGCTCGGCATTAATGGGTACAACAAGGACTGGTCGGCTCGGAGTCAGTATAATGTGTGTGAGTGGGGTATTCATGCTTCACTGCGGCATGGTATCTCAGTGGGCTAGCACTATAAAACCAACTTAAGTCTGGGCTAGTACAAGCAGCCGCACATACACATACACACGCATGCACGTTGTCATATGAGCGAAATATTCTCAAGCACGACGTAAACCCCAATTTCACCTCACCTTCTACAGAGTGAGTTAGGTTGTTAATCACTGTGTTGAAGAGTACATTGAGTACATCCAACATGGCTGCATGATGTGGGAGAAAAATCTGTGATGCAGTTCTCCGCTGTTAATCACTTTGGTGAAATTGATGTGGTACCGATAAACAATCGGGATCCTGAGGCTTGCTCCCACAATCAGGTGCCTGGCACGAGTAAGGGACACAACTCTGCAAGGTGAATTATAGCCCCTTGGATTTCATCAGTGCCGCACTTTCTTATACATGCATTGCTGGTAATTATGTAAGTGTAACAGAAGACAGACAAAAGGCAGAACTGGTGGATCAGCATGATCACTGCCTGCCACAGGTCCTTCATTCAGATGTATGTCAAGTTGTGTAGTCAAAAGGGAAATGTTCATGATAAATATATTTTGTACAGTGTACTAAGTGTTTATCTGGGATGAGGATTTCACACAAACCAAGTCACACAAGTCCGACATCATGACAAGCTTCAGTATTTGGGTCCTATTCTGCCCCAGTTCCCCAGGGTGACAAAGGCAAAAACAGAAAATACTTGAAAACAATGATTTTATTCTGTACAGAAAGAACATGCACATATTCACAATGACAGTAGCTCCAGCTTAGAAAAGAGACACAAGACTACAAAATAAACATGATAAAGTTCATATATACATGCAGTCAACTAAGTCTGTACATGATAAAACTGAGATCCTTTACACTAACAAGGGTGGGTTTTCATGATTATAGCACTTTACAGCCTACACAAAATCTTGCCCCTTATCACAAGTCCTGATCAAACATCAAACACTTACTGACACAGGTCAACATTAATCCTTCCAGGACAATCACTTATCAAGTCCATTATTTCTTTCAAAACAAAATGGCCACACACACCATATAAGGTCACCAGCCTATGCCATATATGGGTTGTGTTTAGCTGTGAGCCTTATATGGCCATGTGTTACCCTAATAAGGTATCAAGGTCTTTATGGACATTAGGTTCATTAACAGCACAAAGATGAACATTTATGGACACTGGTTCAACCATTTTGTCACAGTCTGGAAGTAAGTTTCATGACTAAGCAGAAACAGAAAATATATTAAAATAAACACCATGAAAATCCTGACATGGGTATAGTTTTATACTTAAAATAATAATGGTCATGTTTATGCCTAAATCCATGATGATGATGATGATATAAATGATACACATTCACTACTAAACATAAACAATGTGTGCAACTGGTTCACTTGAGGCTTTTGTCTGAAAGGAGGAAGGAGGATTCTTTTTGGACCACAGGATCTGCATAATTTAACAATTAAACAATATGTTTAGAATTTTAAAGTTGAAAACTAGACATTAGTTATTTCAAAATGTCCATGTTTGGGACTTATGACATAGGTAAGGACAAAATGTGTCACAAAGGCTGATAATAGAAGTTTTCAGAGGATCATTTATGTACATTTAAATATAATCCTGTGTTTGCTATTTGTTACATTTGAAGTTCAGAAAGTTAGTTAAAAAAAGGTTAGTTGTCAGTCATTTAAACCTGTCTGAACAAGTTTCATACAATATTAAACAATTCAACAAAGCTTGAAATGTGACATTTCCTTACCGACTATGTTAATCATTTTTCAAATGAATACATCCTTAAAGTTAATGAGAATAAATCATAGTATCACCTGCCACTGAATCCGACAATCAAAGCGGAGAGTTTTACAGACTTCAAAAGGTACTGATACAACAGAAATAGACTGAGTACTAAGAGAGACTGGCCAGGAGAAATGTGGAAAGCAACTTCAAACTAATGCTACCTGACAGAAACACACACCTGGGGTAATCATGTACACTGGCAACATGCCACAGCAGAAATATTCCAACTATCTCAACTCTGCTTCTTCAGGAATATATTCATGTCATGACAGTTGTAGAAAACAATGTAAACCCTGGTATTCCAAACAAGTATCTATTGCAGATAAAAACCTGTGCGTGTTTAGCAACTTTTCAGATACACATGGACAATGATTTAGAAACACGCTTGTACATCCTTGTGAGGAACGTTTGTGGTACTTCTAGGGTAAAACTCATCATCATGTCCACAAGGGATTTCTCTCATGTACACCAAAGACAATCTTTGGCTAGGTAACAAGTTAACAAGGACAAGTAGGGGCTATATCATTGACAGCTAATACCACACTTTGGTAACCTTCAGGGCAACTATTATTCTTTAAGGTTCTACCAGGACAACTACTATTTTGGGGTTCTACCAGGGCAACTAATATTTTTGGGTTCTAACAGGGCAACTTCTATTTTGGGGTTCTAACAGGACAACTACTATTTTGGGGTTCTATATACCAGGGCAACTTCTATTTTGGGGTTCTACCAGGGCAACTACAATTTTGGGGTTCTACCAGGACAACTACTATTTTGGGGTTCTAACAGGGCAACTACTATTTTGGGGTTCAACCAGGGCAACTATTATTCTTTGGTTCTTACGGGGTAACATATTTTTTGGTTCTACAAGGACAACTATTATTTGTGGGTTTACCAAGGTAGTTAATTCATTCATTGAAAATATTATTTGAATTTTCTTTGAAACTAAGCCCCAATTGATGTGGCTTATGACTAGACACTGTCACTCCTCCTCATGTACATGACTTTCCTATTTCGATCTAAAGGACATTGGGTGTTTGTATCTTGGTGATCCATATCAGCTTTCACAACACTGTGTGAGTGTGTGTTTCACTCTCGACCCTGTGAAATGATTACATCCAGTCAAACCTTACCAATCCATGTCAATTTGACATTCAGTTTAAAATAGTCTCATCTCTGGTGCACACATGACTGAAACAGACATGTAAGAGTATTGGGAAGTTGGAAGCAAAAATACAGCAAACCAAATTACATACATACAAGCCATCTTCAATAATGAACAAACAGTAAATACCATGTTGATCTTCACCTTCAATCCAATGAAAACAACACACGCTAACACAAGCTAACACAATCACAAGCAACACAATCATAAACAGTGACATCTATCAGATCTTTGCTTGATGCATGACTTGCATGACAGGACATGACATGGGACATGTACAAATTTATACACTAAAACAGTTTTGGATGAGGTAATGTTACTTATATCTATTTTTAGCTGACACCTCTGCTGGGAGTGTGCTTTCAGTCTACACTTGATATCAGCAAATTAGTAAACAAGACCTGAATATTAATTTTCCATATAAATACAATTCACATCAGAAATATTAACACCTTTTTATTTGTGACTAGAACTGATTTTCTGCATTGATTCAGTATATTGGCACTGGGTTATCCTCAACTCAAAGCTATCACCTAGCCCTATGTAGGTCATGACCCATATTTCACAAGCTCATTGTATATTTGACATGTAGCAAAGGTCATCATCAGGTCGTAGTAATGCAAATACACCAGCTTACAAAACATTCAAACTAGGTGGGAGAGTACATTACACACTTTCGTTGGTCTAACCTGTTCTCATGAACATGGTGTATACCATGGAAACAAACTGTCAATTAGTAGAACAGTGGTCATTTTACACCTTTGCACCACTACTGTACAAATTTCAATCAGTCATCCTATTTCTTATTGTTTCCGTTCCAGGTAGATCAGAAAAATGATGAAACAACAGATTCAAGAAAACAATGCAAATTCACACACTCAACAAAATTTAAACATAAAAATAGCAAAATTAAAAGGCAATGTTTTTCCATTCTGAAAATTCATTTCTATTCATCCCTTCAATTGTTTATAAGCAGTTTGAACAGAAACTGGCAGTGTCGTAGGATTTCACTGAAGTAACAGGTGGTGCTGACGTACCTCTTGAGTTGGTTTCTCTTCAAAGTAATCATGATCTCTTAAAGAAATTCAGCAGCTAGAATATATGTACAACTGAACAAACACTGAACTCCACAAACACTGCCACAAACCAAGGGTCATAATGAGGTCACTTTGAGTCTACTTGTCATCATCGGATCCTGTCACATCAAGGGATGCAACACTAGCAAATGGCCATCAGTTCCATTCAGTATTCTGAGGAGTATGCAAAGATGCTGAAGCACACTTGGTATAAGAGTACAGAACTGAAACTGTTCTAATATGGCAAATGACAATGCAACAATATATTATAGCAATTTGAACAAGTCCTTTACTCTTGGCCGACTACCTCACTCTCCACATACCAACATTGATAATGGGAATTAGAAGCATCTGGTCAAATCCGACAATTACAAAGTAAAATGAGGCATAGAAATAGCTGAAGATAAAAGAAACTTGTTTTCAAGAAAAGAACTTAGAAATACTGTTCAAGAATTGTAACATTGGTGGAAAAATACATTCAGTTTGAGTGTCTGAATTTTCATTATTAAACAAATGATATTTTAACACTTAATTCACATGCCTGTACAGAAGTAACCAAATATGTCAAAACAGCATTCCAAATTCTTTCTTAGAGAGGAAAACAATCTAATTACTTGTCTTCATTTCTATTTCAATAGATATTTATTTTACTGCATCCTGTATGCCTGCACATCTGGCAGAGTAAAACTACACATTTGGCCTAAACATCCAAGAAAATGAAAGTGTGATTCCAATAAAACAAGCTAGAAATCCAACTGGTCTAAATCATCAGGTAACTGATCTGGAAGAAGACAAAAAACTATTGGGTTACTAATTAATAAGAAATGTTGGCAATTACTGAAACCTGTTCATGAACATAGAAAGGGAGTATCATCAGCCATTGTATTTGAGGCAGATGTTGCCAACCTTTCTTAAAAATGGAAGAAACAAAATAATGATTGAAATGAAACCATATTGGCACAAGTTATACACAGACACAATGTACACTAAAACCAGAAGTTTCTCAGCTTCTCATGGATACAGGTTCCTGGTAATTATCTACGAGGACAAGACCTCCCTTCGTTCCATTCACTTTCAGTGTCTGGGATGTACTGGTGCACATGTAAGCCTGTTTCTTCACCATGGGTTTGACAAACTATTCTAAGCTCATGGGTTTAAGATTAATGCAATTTTCATGTGACCGGAGCATTTATAAACATGTAAGAGCACATTACTTCATGGCAAATTAAGAATGCTATTAGAGGATTCCACATTTACGAGACACTCTCAGGCATAACACACTGTAGACACGATGTAACAATTTAAGCACTTAATAGCCATGCTATATCGGTGGTAAATAATAACATGATTGTTCATCACATTCCAACTCAACAAGGGCATTCCTGCATGGGTGTATATCAGTTGTTAAAATCACCAATTGTTTCCTCAAATTTTTAATTTTAATTTTAAATTCTATGTCAAGTATATCATGATTTGTTTTTAAGCTCTGGGATGTTAATAAAATATTACTCATTCTGAATTAGGAAAAGTTAAGTCCTGGGCCCACTTGCACAGAACGATCTTAACGCTACAATTATTGTAATTCCTTAAGATCGCGATCTTAGGCTTCGGTTACAATCGCCATCTACTTGCACAAAGCAATTGTAGGCTAAGATTATTGTAAATTACAATCGAAACTTACAATTGGTCCGGACCAATTGTAAGGAGCTAAGATCATTTTAGAAATGGCATTCAAATTAGTGTCTGTTTCACGCAAATAATCAGCTTTACGTTTGGAGATTGCATTTATATTGCATGAAACTGTGTAGTTCGCCTCGACATTTCAACAACACGGAGAATGCACAACTGATTTAACGTCGGATACATTTTTATTTACTGTAGTGAAACACATAACTATCGAGTCGATATCACATAGTACTATTCCCACCCGATTCAATGTTGGAATAAGTGTGAACCAACATACCTTCTTGATAATCAAGGAAAGGATAATGCGAATGAATGGTGTCCGCGTCGCGATTAACAATGGCGTGACCTTTTCATTAACTCAAGAGCAGATAATTTTACTTTATACGCCAAGATGGGAGTGGTTTCCCTTGGCATATGCCGTTGCCGTACAGTCTCTCATGCCCAATTGCAGAGCTCAACATACTGATATCTCTTTTCGGTCATGGAGTGATTTTGTCTTAGTTTATCATTAAAGTAATCTACAATTAGATACAAGTTAACGTGCAAAATCAAGTTTCTTTCTCATCCATAAATCTAAATTTGATTATGCAATTTAAATATATACAAGTAGTCATCAAATAGGGATATACACATGATGGGGTATTAAAATTTTCTGTTTCAAAGAATTTCACTTTAAGAAAAATATTAATCAGCGCAATAGGGTTAAATATTTAATATACTGTGAATCACGTGTTTAATAACTACTCTCTTGAAATATTATTTAATGCACGTATTTCCCTGCCAAGCATTCTTTACAACACTTCTGTAGCCATTGTTTTATTGTATTTTATTCTAGGTTATATTTAGGATTTTACCCTCCCCCTCCCCCAACAGCTGCGTATTAAACAACGTCTCATTGACAACCATTGGCAAATCATACATTTAGGTGTTATATCATAAGGAAATACTGTTTATATTTGTTATTTTAAGTTCCATAATTAAGTCACTAAATCTAGATCCAAATTTATTCATGTATTTTTTTCGTATTTCAGTATTTTCATAAAACATGGGTAGGTATTTCTGTGGTTGCAATATCACATTCTCAGTTCATAAATCAAGACAGTTAGAATGTAGAAAAATATATGCTATCGTCCACGTAATCGGTTCCTTCTAAGATTTCTCGGACTTTTTCTTGAAAATTATGCAAGGTGCGATTGAGGGAGGTATGTATTGTGTGCTGGGACCAGTATCACTTTTTATTTGCGCAGCATGTTATGCGCACTTTGAGACAACTGTAGACGAGAGTCGAGTTTAAGAAATTCGTACCACCACCGTTGAAGAGTTCGATCTTAACTAAGATCGCGATCTTAAATACACGCCGTCTTACAATCGCTCTAAGATCGGCTTTGTGCAAGTGGATTAGGGCAATTGTATGGTGATTGTAAAGTTGATTGTAGGGGCCTAAGATTGATTGTAACTAAGATTGCTCTGTGCAAGTGGGCCCTGGGCTTAATGTGATGATAATTGACAACATGTTGTTCCTTCTACTGGGCCAAGGAAAGAAAAGATATCTCTCCCCATTTCTCACCTCTTCCTGTCACTATCTATAAAACTGACTACAGTAATAAGTGAGTGTGTTTAGTTTTACGCTGCACTCAGTAATATTCCAGCCATATGCCGGCGGTTTGTAAATAATCGAGTCTGGACCACACAATCCAGTGATCAACAGCATGAGCATTGATCTGTGCAATTGGGAACCGATGACATGTATCAAGTCTGCGTGTCTGACTACAGTAATGAGTGATTGAATATTATATATGTGTGTCAGCATGTTTCATTTTAAAATAACTTGTAACAGTATGAGTGATGACTTCGAATGAGATTTAAGGTTAAACATACCCACTCTGCTAACATACAGAACTGATTCCTGGTCAGTTTAGCCTTTACTTACAGATATTCACCCTCAATGGATGAGTGAGGAACATTTCATACCACTCAATCAATTTAACATCTATAGTGGAACCACCCTTGGCCTAAACCCAAATATCTGGAAACTTTGCCTGGCCATTAAGCAATAACATCAGCAATATACAAGAGACTTTGCAATCTGATTATGTAATCATGACTACCTCACCCATGTATTTTACTTCCAAATGGACAAAATCAGTTTATTTCTATTTCATCACTACATCTGACGTAAAATGATACAAAAAACCATCTTTGAACAACTGTTATTTTAAGTTACACTCTCATCAATCTAAACAGATTTGAATTAATTTTCCTGCCTCCTGTATTATGGCATATTGACATTGAAAGTCCATAAAAACCAGAAAACAAATTTGGCTGGCTTAAGAATGATTAAAACCTAATCTCAATATCACGCAACAATATGTGCACAGAGGTATCAAATCGGAGTAAAACATCTAACAGTGATTGCCTCAAATGTGGCAGCATTAAGGCTTGGCTTCAATGTTTATTCACATCTGGGTAAAAAGATGGACGTTTCACTAAATATAAAATTATATTTTGTAAGGAAAGTTCACATCCAAACATGCAGACTGACAAAAGGACAACATACACTCCAACTGCATACAAGATATAAATTATTTCTTCCACTCAGTGGCCATAACAAATAAATTACTAGAATTTCAGCCTCCCTATCCACTTAAAGCTAAGACTGGGTGTTACCCCATTCTCTACTTGGTGTTATAATAACAGTCACAGGGGCGGATCCAGGATTTTGAAGAAGTGAGTGAGTACTGTTTTACGCCGCTTTCAGCAATATTCCAGCAATATCACGATGGGGGACACCAGAAATGGGTTTCACACATTGTACCCATGTGGGGAATCGATGCCATGTCTTCAGCGTGACAAGCAAACGCTTTAACCACTAGGCTACCCCACCGCCCCTATTCCTGATTGAAATGAACATCAAGTTTGAACATAGATCTATCCGAAATAAAATTTCAGGAAAGGAACTATGATTGATATATACAAAATCATGACCAAGAGAAATTCGGTGCTAAGTGTTAGAGATACAGACTGAGAGATGGAGGCAAGGGTAACTCTCTTAATGACATTATGGGTCGAGGGTATATAATCTGACAGACATGGACAAAGAAGGATATAAACAAGGGAATGACTACCTACCCAATCAAAACAGACAAAGAAAATAAGAGCTACACAAGTCTAAGAATATGGTACTTAAAAAATAATTGTTCAAATCCTCATTACACAAACAAGTATCAATTTGCATCGGTACATGCCGCATATGAATGTACTGATACTTAGATGAACTGCTACATATTTTGATATTTGCTGTATTGGTATTTATGTAGGATTTACTACGACATAAAAAATATTAATAATTTATTAGCTGGTTTAAAAACCAACATCAAAATGAGAAATGAAAGAAAATGGACCATGTTCTATGTTCTACACTTCCAAAACATAAGGCATGCTCCACTTGTTAACATTCAACAGAAACAGCAACAAATGAACAAAAGAAGAACAAATTTGTAACAAATTATCTCTGGTTAGTGGCTCATTTCTCTTTAGAAATATTCCAGCACTATCATTGTGGGACACTGTGGTATCACAAAATGTACACATGAATCAAACTCAGACCTTCAGCATGACAGACAACAGCTTGAACCACTGGGCAACTCTGTTTTCTCTGGTGACATCACTCAGTGAAAATGTCAATGTTACTTGGACTCTTTTTTTCAAAAGTTTTCAGCTATGTCAATATAATTTTAAACCTACTAAAATTGGTTGTGAAAGTATAGGTTGAAAGGAATTCCTCTACATGAGCTTCTGATGAACTGAACACAATACCACTTCAATGTCTAATAATAGCTTAAATAAAAGTTCGTCACTCTCAATACTTCAAAAGTATTTTACAATTACAACCATTGTCCCAACTAGAGTAACTGCTGTGTCAAAATACCACGCATCAAAAAGGGCAATCTCATTAAAATCAAATCTTTTAGCCAAATACCATACCTCTAAACATGAAGATCTCAAAAACCTCCACAGGTCGCATCATGTGAGCTTTATTGTCAGCTGACCAGTCCAGGCTTCTTAATTTTCAGTTATATAGGTAAAGCATTCAAAGGAGATCTGATTTTCATATCTTGAAAATGAAATTAAATGGTGAGTACCTGTAAAGCCTGTCATTATACTGTGGATATTTGGTATCTTGTTTCTGGGTGCTAAGGCATTTACACTTAAAAGGGATGCCTTGAAAGAATATTTGTCTCCCATGTGGGATCTGATTTTAAGGAGATTGCAAACACATCACATTTATTGATTTCATTATTCAACTTAGATATTTCTTGATCTGTCCATATCAAAGCCAGTCCATGACACATTTAAGTTGTCCTTTTCAGAATATTTCTGTCACAAATAGATATTGCCTTCACTTCTGTATACGTAACATAATACATCCAACCTATGATGCTGGCAAGAGTATATAGTTCATATATCTCTTCTCTCAGAATATCAATATTTACAAATTAGTATATCAAAGCTTGAATAACATTTACATCCCTCCCTCAACCTTCATTATGAATAGACTGCTCCGGCTCTGTGGGTAAGGGCTATTCTATTTCTCATGAAGGTACTCTGGGTACGCTGGGTTAAAGGTCTTAGTCCTTTCTCACTTTTGTTTGAGCACTGATGTAAAGTGTTCATTAATGCACCGAGGTTTTATAACTTAACAAAATGTGGTTATCTCCCTTTGCAGAGGTATCACCACATGCTGTAGTCAAAATCATCGCCAGCAAATACGTAAAAGTAGCCCAATATTGTGAGAAACACAATCACATTCCCAGACAGCACCAAGCCACACGCTCCCCACTGAATCTGAAACAAAGGAAGGCGTCCATTAGATCTCACATTCCTTGCCAAAATCTGGCGTTGGTTTTATGCTACACGGAACAGTACTTCAGTCATATGAAGATTGGCCAACTTAGAGCTGAGGAGAGCCCATATATACTGCTAACTGGTATACTAGTAACACTTTGATTCTATAAATACAACTTTGATTCTAACCTAAAATCAACAGATTCTGACACAACCAAGGGACATAACTCACAGCAAATGGTAGTGCCAGACACCACAAGTTTAGTGGGAAAGCAAACATGTTTCAGACCATCAATAAATCAGAATTCCTTCTTCTTGTCTGTTATTGTTACACATTATGTCAAACGTATATGTTTTGTAAGTGTGAGAAGTTAGCAAAACACATCTTCAAACAGCATGGTAGCTTATCATGAGAGGACACCATGAGGTGAAACCATTGAACATGGCCGAAGATTAGAATGAAGATAAATCTATGATTAAAACACATGACCAATGGATCCTGTGACAGCCAAGGATTAAAACACTTAAGGCATGACAAGGCACTTTGGACAGATGGTCAACTCGTGCACCCAAAAGGGAATAAGTGACTGAGCATGCTTTTAGACCACTTTTATCAATATTCCAGCAATATCACAGCAGGGAAACCAGACATGGGCTTCACACATTGTACCCACATGGGGAATCAAACATGGGATGATGAATGAACAATTTAACCAGTGGACTACCCCACCACCCGAATGATCCCCTAAGGGACCGTTCATAATTCATGGCTAGGAGGGGTGATGATGATTTCAAGGGGGGTCACCCATTTTGTTCTGGGGAGGTATGGGGATCATCAATTTTTACACACATGTACTTTTGGGGGTGGGTGTGGGGGGTGTTGTCAGCAGTTTTGTACATAATAATTTCAAAAGAATTATGGGAGGGGGTGTCATTGATTTTGTACATGACATGCAGGGAGGTCACTGACTTCATACATAAAGTTTAGAGGGGTATCATCCACATTGTACATGCTTCTCCACAAAAATCATCATCACCACCACCCCACTAGCCATAAATTTGGAACTGTCCCTACAAAAGCTAAAATCCAACACTCACAATCCCAGTGTGTGCCAGTATGACAGGTAGCCCTATGGAGGACACCACGATGCCCGTCGTGACGAAGATACTCAGCTCTGTACATGCACTGCTTGCAGAGTCAAAACTGCTGGCCAGTCGTCTGGCAATAACTGTCGGTACTGGGCACAGGCAGTAGAAGAACAGCACAAACATAGGCCACCAGTTGCTGTAGTGGGGAAAGTGACAGTTAATATGACGAGTTCCACAATTATCTCTTGGAATGGCTGCATATCACAGCATGTCAGCTGATGACACGCTTGTATCTTAGATCTTTACCACTTCAAGGAAACCAAAGCAAACAGTTAGTACTTGAAAGCATGCCAACTGTACATGTAATGAGTTAGTGATCTGCAAAACAATGACATTCAATCTTCAGTATTTCAAATATTTAAACATTTGAACTGAAATCAGCTCTCATACTGTTGATGTAAAAGCTCAGGGATTTACCTGGAGTCCTGTATTTGAGGGTCCCTGGGACTCATACTCTTATTTTTCAGGGGTCCTGGACTACAAAATGGGAGTCCCAGACACTTCAATATTATTAAGATCCTGTTATTTTATTGTCTATCATGATCATCACATTGTTACAGTAATTAAATTACAAATGATACCATAACCCAGCTAGTAGCAAACTCAGTATTAACTTATTGTTACTTGAATTTTACAAAAACTATCTGGACTTTTTCTGCGTCCCTGTGGATGCGCTAATAAAGTTTGTTGCATCCAGGGCTCCAGATAATTTTTGAACACCAGGAGTACGTACTCCTTATTTTTTCAATATAGGAGTACTGGAAAACCTTAAGCCAACATTTAGAGTACTGAATGGCATTTAATGGCGTATCAGTAATCTTGTGTTTCGTTTCATATATGCACCACAACATTGCTAGTCTTGTGTAAACAGGTCAATATACAATAAAACAATACTTTTTCAGATAAATACGTCTGTAAATGATTCTAAGACCGTACACCATTGCCGTGGTGCGTATCTGCTACGTTTTATAAATTATTTCCTACCGTATCGTGCAAATTTTTTATCCGTACATACGCCGATACGGCCCTTATCTGGAGCCCTGGCATCCATTGTCAATTTTTATGAGTATAGGACGCAGGAATTTGCGTCCTGTAAATCCCTGAAAGCTTCTTAAATACACAACACAGAACATATGAAATATGATTTCCAAAATAACTTTATGTATGAAGATCATAATCATATCACTACTTATTGCAGCCTCGCTAAAATCTCATCCAACCCGTATCCGTAAACCTATCTGCATGAAGATCTAAAGATGCCTCCACAAGGGGTTCCATCAAGTAAACTTTTTGATCAGCCAGTTGTTTCTAAATTCTAAATACATGTGAGAAAATCAAGCTCAAAAGACCTTTTCTGTACAAATATCTGCTGTCAGTGAGATTGAGCTTACTGCACATTCATCAGTCCATATAGTACACGAGATGGTTTACGAATGCTGTATTACACCAGTCAGTATTTCAGCTATATCAAGGTGGGCTAACTGAATCTGGCTCAGGTCGGCCAATGGTTGACTGTACAAGCAACAATCCATGGTCACAAGTGCATGAAGACACTCCATGGTCTCAAGTGCATGAAGACACTCCATGGTCTCAAGTGCATGAAGACACTCCATGGTCTCAAGTGCATGAAGACACTCAATGTCAATCAGCCCTTTTACACATTATAACCATGTGACCATCACTCAGCATTCAGGGGTAAAGATAGAGAATACAATTAATCTTCCCTTAAATACCCACAAGGTTCACTTAGTTTGACTGATGGAAGTGATGTGGTAAACAATACTTACTTGAATTGTGGAAGGGCACATCCTAGAAGTAAGAATGTGATCCCAATTGCTGCAGTGAATGCCAATCCAATCAACCTGTGGAAGTAAGAGGACACACTCGTTATTCAGCAATACTACTGTGCAGGGCAGAAAAACATGAATTTGACAATGGGAATGATTAACATGAGAGAAATAAAACACTGAAAAGGAAATGTTATACCCCCAAATGACCACTGGATATAATGTTGAGATGAGTTTTGCCATGCATCAAGTATAATGGCTACAATCATGCTTGGATGAAGACATGATGAACCACTGCTTCATACCATGATCAGAGGTATTAACAGCTATATCAAGAACTGCATATAATCCAGTCTACATTGGTCTAACAAGTGGTTGAGCAATAAAGCCATCAGAGCTTTATGACATAATCCACAAGGTCAAAAACTGTGACTGCACAATCCCAAATTAAGACACTTCATGATCATGACAGACATGGAGTCCTTTGTTGGTTGTTTAACGCACGCAGCAACTATTCCAGCTATACGGCTGCAGTCTGCAAATAATCGAGTCTGTATCAGACAATCCAGTGATCAACAGCATGAGCATCGATCTATGCAATTGGGATACAATGACATGACTCAACCAAGTCAGCGAGCATGACCACTCGATCCTGTTAGTTGCCTCTTACGACAAGCATGGGTTACCATGGTTACCGAAGATCAAGTCAAACCCAGATCTCCATGGGTTCCTGGGATCCACAAAGACCCAGAATCCCTATGGGGGCTTTATATTAATATAATCAAAAATATACTTACGCTAATCATAGCAACGTCCAAGATAACAGCAAATGAAAAAGAAAACATTTGCAACAAATAAGACATAATCTAAATGACTATCAATGAACACAGAGCAATGTCTAACAGACTGAAACCATTTCAATATGGTTTTTTCTGAATTTGAAATAACATCTAACCATATAAGACTCAGTGATTCCTGTTAATTTAGGACCTTTTGAACCATACAAAATCACTTCCTGGTTCAACATATTCAAAGTTAAATGTTAAATGGTTCTTTATATGACACCAAAACACAAGAATCAAAATGTCTCTTAATTAATTATATAGCAAATCTTTACATTTGACATTTCTAACAATCTCATCAATTCCTTATAATCTTCAAACTTTAAAAATATACATACATCAAACACAGAAACATCTATAAACTGAATAAACAAGATGAATCGATAAAATTGGAGTTGCTGACACAATTGTCAATAATAATATAAATTAGTTGTGATTGTCTCCAGATACCTGATAATGATACCTATGTCATTTCAATGATACACTGAAACAATAGCCCGATCATTTACTTTTCTTATGATGCAAGTTTGCGCTATCCTGCTAATCACAATCAGTTTGTACAAAATGCACATGCTTTCTTCAGGGTTAGTAGAATTTCTGGCTTTTAAAGGGTGTGTCCTTATATGTTATCATTGAAAATATCAATATCATTAATTCACTATTCTGGCTAGTAAATGTTTCATCTAATGCAGCATTGCTGCATAAGGTATCTGATTTTACATTATCAACTTACATGAGCATTGACAATCCTCTATAAAAGTATGAAACTTCAGAACACTGTTTATGATACTGTGATATTATATTTTCTCCCATTTCCCCAATAGAATAAATAGACATACGATATCATAATAAATGTCACTATTACTAAACTCTGCCTTAACATTGACCAATAACTCTATCTGCATTAACAACCAAGATAACATACTTTTGGAAATGAAAAGATTATCTAGATCTGATACAATGTCAAGTTAATTGTCAGTGAAACAACAATATTTTGACGTTTAGTCAGGTGATCGAGCACTTGTCTGTTTACACCCGGGTGGATTCAGTAAAACGGACCGGTGTTCATTTTAAGAATGGTTTCAATCTATAGGTTCTACGTGGCATATCATGGTGTGCTTTCACTTCGACATATTGGAATTAGATTGTAACGGAGCAAGAACAAGCCATGGAATATTTAAACATTATCTGAGAGAAGACTGTCATACCTCTGATGCCGGCCATTTTGTCAACATCATACACACACTGTCATGACGTCATAGATATTTGTGAGTCGAAACTGATATCCAAATATGTTCAAATTTTATAAAACGTTCCTATTAGCCCTAAAACTTGTCTTTGAAATATATTTTTATTCCAGATATCATAAGTAAATTCATCAAAGTTATCTCGAAGGTTCGAGAAAACACGTGAACGGACGCCATCGGCCTGAAAGTGCGTCTCGTGCTAAGCGATTACACAAACGATCTTTCTGACAAGAGTAGACTGAAATGGCTGATGGAGGAAAGTATGTAGAAAACTCTTGTTTATTTTCTTTATCTGTGTTAATTTCTGTGACGTAAACCTTTGGTTTCTGCCATTTCTGTGATTGGATGCAAATAGAAGTTTCCCATGTTTCGTTCAATTTCACTTTGTCATCGACCGGCGTAATTTTCAAGTCGAAGAATTGGTTAAAAGAGGAAAATAAGGTTATTGTATCGTGTGTTTTAAAGACAGCTGCAAACTTTAGGAAAGTTAGTTCAATGAAGCTATTGTAAACAAAATGCTGAAATGTATTTCGTGATGTTCATGCGACGCCTTTGTTTCCAAACGAAACCGAAAACGGGAAAACAGCTGATGAGATGCCCCACATATCATTTGTAAATCGAACGCGACAATGAATAGTTGTTTTTATTCCTGGTTTGATACGTATCCATGGACCAATGTGAACTTTTTTTCTGCCAATGAGTAATGAAGATGAGAATATTTCTTACGATATGAACCATTATTTATACGGATATGACGTCATCAAAACAACGTGTCGGCCCAAGAATGGAGGACGTTCAAACTTGCTAAGTCACGTATGATTCTTATGCGTATATAAAAGTTTGCTTGTCCTCGATTGGGAGCACTTAGAAGGAATTTAAGGGAAGTATAATATTAAAAGGAGAGGCTGGTTGTATTGAAGATGGCAGACAGGTATGGCACAATGAATATGAGAAAAGGTTCATGATGTTGTAAAGACTCTGGATATGTTTTTCATTTTATTTCTAGCATAAAATGACCCTTATGGTATTATAATCTTTATGAAACATTTCTCTCGAGTTTAATTATGTTGATTTTAATAGGGTTTTTAAAAACAATTTTCTAATAATAATAAGAGTACTTTTATAGTGCCTCATCCACATCACTGAAGGACATGCTCTAAGCATGCCAAGTGCATTCAAGTGACAGTTCATTATTACCATGGTTATAGTCACATGACTTATCCCATCGGGTACCCATTTTCTGTGGGTGAACAGAGGCAATTTTGAACAAACTCACGTTGCTTAACTTAAACTGATTTGTGACCTGAGCTCTATGCACAGGACCATACACCACCACCACTAATTGAATCATGTTTCAAGCATATGGAGCGACATACAGACAATTTTGTTATTTTGGGAAGAGTTTCTTTTAAAATTTACTGGTATGAAAAAATAGAGGCATCATGATGATCATAATTCATTCACAATATACATGATGTATTCCGTCATTAATAGGCAAGTTTTATAGTAATTGCTTATTTATACCTGAAACTTCCAGTTCTCGGGTTCCACATAGCCATACAGGACAAAACAATGTGTTCATTGGAAATGAGCGGCTTAGTGGAAATTTTGACAACCCAATAATTTGGCAAAGCCTCCGTTCAGAATGTATTTTAGAGCTAATGACAAGAAGAATAGTTTGAGGAGATATTAACAGTGTGAACACCTTCAGAAGCAGAAAAATATTTTGAATTCTGTTCTTATTCGTTGGTTTCACATTACTTTTCAACTCGCTGTGCGCATGCGCAGAGCGTGTGAAAACTATCCACTGGCATGCTTCCGGTTTGGTCGTATTTTTATCGATAGCGTAAACACTCCAAAGAAATCAAAACAAATATATAGTTTCATGTCGAATACAACTGATCCCAGTTGATTTATGAAACAGAGGTCGGGATTAGTTCAATAAATAGGTTAAGTTATGTTAACAAGCTCTTGTATAAAGACATCTCACCACCACCGTTCCCGCACATCCCCTGCTCACAACTAAACAAACACATCTCTGATGGAATTGCAACCAAAATAGGACATCAATTATTGAAAAGCAGAGGCAAATGGAAGTATGTACTCAGCTATGAACAGTTGTCACAACGTAAATAATTTTCACAACAACTTTTATTTAGCATGCATTTGCACTATCAATAAACATATGACCAAACCGGAAGCATGCCAGTGGATATTTTTCACACGCTCTGCACATGCGCTCAGCGAGTTGAAAATTAATGTGAAACCAACGAATTAAGAAGATATTAGCAATAATAAAGTCAGGCCGCTCGAACTGGCGTTGATTGTGTCGCAAGTGTGCAGAGCCTGTTCTAGTTATTTGGCAAGTTCGATATAGCACGTCCAATCAGATTGCATTTTGGTGTCACATGGTAAATGTTCACATACAGTTCGTTGAGTCACATTGGCTTTATCTCAGTTTATCATGTATTTAGAACTTGTTTTAGTCATGATATGGATGAAATATTGCTGATGTGACTTTAAATTTACTTTAAACTCACTCACTCATTATCTCAGCCATAGAGCGACGAGAGCAAGTTTTAAACCAATCCCCGATTTTTCACGGGAGGAAACACTGTTCGTGGCTCATTATCTGAGTCACAAAACCCTATGAATATCACAAGCAGGGATTATTCCAAAGACAAAAGATCAATGCTGTGCTGATGGCGATCAGGTTGGCATTTCCGGAAAAGTCACTGATAACTGCTGCTAAGTCTGCTTCAGACATTTTGATTCCATGTAAACAAAATACTGCGAGATATTATGAGATTGACACTAATATCGGCAGATTGAATCGTGTGAGAGGTAGCACATTGATCAGTCGATATTCAGCCACCGAACATGTTGTACAATTATGGAAATAAACAGGTCATTACAAAGTGCCAACCCGTGTGAGTTACTCTTAACTCAGTACAGTGCAAGGCTGTGTACGTTCCCACTGGACCAATGAATATGATAAAACTGAACTTTACCATCACTGAGCATGGAGTGTCCTAGCAATGGTGTTTAATGCTGCCTACATTTTACTGATTTTTTTCCCGCCATGGATTGATACACGTTTTCAACATCATCTTATCTTATTAACTACACCCAGAAATACCTTTGAAGATCCGGGTTAGAATTGGTCTTCAGCAACCAGTGCTTGTCGTAAAAGGCGACTAACAGGATCGGTTGGTCAGGCTCGCTGACTTGGTTGACCCACATGTCATGGTATCCCAATTGTGTAGATCAATGCTCATGCTGTTGATCACTGGATTGTCTAGTCCAGATTCAGTTATTTACAGACCTCCAACATATAGCTTGAATATTGCTTAGTGTGGCGTAAAACAACAAACCAACCAACCATTAACTACAGTATATGTGTCTTACTTGAAGCCACTGTTACAAAGCAAAGAGCTTAGAACACTGATGCATAGTATGCCTTTAGTACATAATATTAAAAAGAACATTCTGTTCTTACAGTGATGATCTGGCTACGGCCATCCTCAAGAGAAAAGAACGACCAAACAGACTCCTTGTTGAAGAGGCAGTCAATGAGGACAACTCTGTCGTTTCACTCTCACAGGTAAGGCATAAATCTGATCAACACAATTATGAAGAAAAACTTTCACCATGTTAACAAGCGTTTTATATTTTAAACTGTCTTCAGCATGCTATGATGGCATCTTTGTTTCTGTCAATGTTCACTGACAGAAATACATCTGTCATGTGACGTTTCACATGGGCATTTCATTGTTATTGTTGTTTTTTGTCTCCAGAAAAAGATGGATGAATTACAGTTATTTCGAGGTGACACAGTACTCCTGAAGGGTAAACGAAGGAGAGAAACAGTGTGTATTGTTCTGTCAGATGATACTGTAGGAGATGACAAGATCAGAATCAACAGATGTGTCAGGAACAACCTGAGAGTGAGACTGGGGGATGTTGTCAGGTGAGTGATCAGCAATATCAGGGTCAGACAAATATTTTTCGGTCCATCTTACAATCATTTGTATGTTAATGGTGACAGAAGTGGTGCACATCTATGTATTAAAGGGCTTTAGTATGTTATTTTGCTGCAGCGCCAAACTAGTCCAAACATATTTCCATTATAGTTTAGTGTTAGCATTTAAACTAATTACTGTGTTGGCCATAATCATCACCCAAGGTGCTTAGAAAACAGAAAAAACAGTAGTAAACTGTTTAAAAAGATGATGAAACTATTTCTTTTCAATAATTACATATGAACCCCTTATGCACTGCTGTTTTCTGTAAAAAAAAATCCATCAAACATGTTTAAATTGGAGATAAGTACAAAGATTTGATATAAATATGGAAACAGTTTTGTAACTTGTATTTTTAATTGGTATAGAAACTGGTTAAGGTGGCTGGAGCAGGGTGCTAAACAGTGAATGTTTGACTTATTTGACCAGATAGCTCAATTTATGGTGTTCCCTGACATAATATTACTTGAATGTTGCTAAAAAGCTGCATAAAACCACACTCGCTCACTTCGTTACGAAATGTTTTTACCAAACTTGGGCTGGGACTATGGGGTATAATAACTTGTGATGATTCACTGACAACATAGGTTCCCAGTAGCTCATGCTTTCAAGAGTCATATCAAGAGCACTGGGTGGTTACAATGTGTGGTGCCATACCTACCTTCATGCTCTTAACCACTGAACTCAGGACCTGATTTTTCCCTGCTGCGATATATAGCTTGAATACTAGTGACTTCTGCTGAAATAATCATTAGACCACTATGAATTGTTATTTAGCATTTTTTGGTTAAACTCTGTTGTGATCATGCTAACAGCAATATTTGTTTTGACATTCAGTATCCAAGCATGTCCAGATGTGAAATACGGCAAACGTATTCATGTCCTACCCATAGATGACACAGTTGAAGGTCTAACAGGGTAAGTCATATGCATAAATATTACAGTTAGTCAGGTATTCCAGGATTCTGATTCAGGTCTCTAAGTCTAGTGTTTTTGACTTGTTTATTTCTGTCTTTCACGATAAGTCTAATCTGATGTATACGGAACAACATTAGAAACGCACCACCCATATACGAAATATCCCCGTCAGACTGCAGTGTACCCATGATATCTGAGCATCGTCAATGCATTTTAGTGTGGTGCATTTCTAATGTTGTTCAGTATATATATATATCTGATATTATTTAAGGAGCCACTGGTTAAAATGTATGACCAGCAGTTATTCATGTTTTAATGTAAATAACCCACTGAATGTTTGTTGAACAGAGTTGGGCAAAAAGTGCTTTATCTGAAATACTTTCTAAACAGCTGGAGATTGCAAATAAAGTTGTGTAGCCTTTGAATTTTGTACATGTCCCATTTTTTTCAGAAACCTGTTTGAGGTATATCTGAAGCCATATTTCCTGGAAGCATACAGACCCATCAAGAAAGGTGACATCTTCCTTGTCCGAGGCGGTATGAGAGCCGTTGAGTTCAAAGTGATAGAGACAGACCCGTCCCCCTACTGTATTGTAGCTCCAGACACAGTCATCCACTGTGAGGGAGAGCCAGTCAAAAGAGAGGTAGGTCACTCTTTGTTTGGATTCTATCATGAGTGATGACTGTGTTGATTCGGGCATTGCAGCTGGGTGTGCAGAGACACTGAAAGTTGGTTTGAATAATGCAACCTATTTGGAACCGATATTCTTTAGGGAAAAAATGTCTGTCATCATTCCTATTATCAAATGACTAATCTTGGGTCATGGTCCATTTTCAGAAAATGTCAAATATATTTCATCAGGGATAAATATGACGTGCCTCTCATTAAACCCTTTTTGAGGTACCATTTCTCCCAAAGAGAGACATTCTAACTAACATGCAGTGATATGAGATTTTTACTGAAGATTATTTGACAGTCATTGTGGCACCCCTAGTCAGACTTACCATAGGACAAATATGGTGTTGTAAGTATCGAAAGATTTCATGAATGGTGTCTAATGTTCAAATGTCAGAAACTTATGTCATGTACAGAGTGACAATTTTACAGATCCAAATACTACAGCAAAATCCAGAATAACCCACAGGACATCCCTTCATTCATTATAATTTGATGTCAGTCTTTATTTGAACCTAAATTTGTAAACAATGATGGTGTTGATGTTGCAGGAAGAGGAAGAAGCTCTCCATGAAGTTGGGTATGATGACATCGGAGGTTGTCGCAAACAGCTGGCTCAAATCAAGGAAATGGTTGAACTCCCACTCAGGCACCCACAACTCTTCAAGGCTATTGGTGTCAAGGTATGTTCACAGGCTTGTCAATATCACAAACAGTTTTGCAATTCAACCCATAAGGGTTGTAGTTCTCGCTGATAAACCTTGAAATGTAGTATAACAAGATGGGACACTTGAAAACTTACTTGTCAGTAGATTTCTGCAAGTCTGGGCCTAGATTTTCGAAGCTCTCTTAGCGCTAAGACAGTCGTAAATTAATGTTAATGTATGGCACATACGACTATCTTAGCGCTAAGAGAGCTTCGAAAATCTAGGCCCTGAAGACATTTATCGTATACATCTGGAAAGTTAGCTCATTGTTAAATGTGTTAAATACCTGCACTAGAAAGATTTTGATAAACTTTACTGTTGTCTGATCTTAACTACATCATTACCTTGCCAACGGTGATTTTTATGGTGGTAATTGCTTTCATTACAAAGAATGAGATTATGGTGAAACAAGTAATTATAATGCTTCCTTGTAATGAATTCATTATCCCCAGCAATGCGTTTTGCGGGGGTATTAAAAGTGTCCGTCCGTCCATGCATGCACATTTGTCTTTGAACTTTAAAACCATTCAATATTTCTTCACCAAGCTTGACACATAGATAGCCTTGTGGTGTATTGGTGCTTTTCTGTAGTTTTGGATTTCTGAATAAAACAAAAAATTTATACTTATCCTATCTCACGGTATGCACTTCTCTCTTTTGATTCAACACTGAGTGGAACGGTGTAAACTTTTCCCCCCTAGGCCTCTCTTGTCCATCCGCCCAAGCAATCCATGCTACCCTCATTATAAGACAGCTTCCTATCTCTCATGCAAAGCATGCGGCATGCACCACTAGCTGCCCACGTGACTATCTCCAAATCATCATTCTCTTTCTTGTCGCACATGAGTGTGGACGTATTTTGCTTTGCTCAACGTTTTCAACTTAGTCTACAACATGGGGAAAGTTGACCAGCCAAAGAACAGGAAAAATGCTCCCGATATAATAAAGTGTTCTCCGCGAGTGATCCACATGGATATTGTATTGACTGTATGGGACAGTGTAAATGGGACTCTCGTTGCGATAAATGCAAGGTTCTTACTTGGTGAGTACACTCGGGCTTGCGCTCGTCGTGTTGCTGACAGGGCTCGTTATGCCGCTTCACTTGACGGACCCAGTCCCTCCAAGTAAAGAAAGTTTAAGCGTCCTACTTTGTCTGCTCGGCGGTCACAGTCGGTATGAGAGCCAGGTTTTCATGAGAGCGTCGTCAGATTCTTACTTATCGGAAGACATTCGGCATTTGTTGGGCTCTCAACATTCCAGCCCGAGTCCTTCGTCTTCGACCATGTCCCGGGTAGTGGTTGTCGAGACCGCCATCTCCTTCCCATTCAGAAAGAAGTGTGTCTTTCGTCCAGCTTCCTCGATCTTCTGCTTCGCTGAAGCCTGCCAGATCGAATCACAGTTCGTCAGATCACGCTCCACCTGTCCGCTCCCCTCCACCTCGACTTCCGCCGGACTGTGCACCTTCCCCAGAATTAGACCAGCTTTTGCCAAACCGGTCTTCATCGAAAGGCCAGTCTACGCTTGGCATTCTCCGAATCGATCGTCTTCTAAACAGACTTCACCTAATCGAACCTCGTCGAATCTAAGTTCACCGAAATGGAAGACTTCACTGAAACGGCATGTGATGAACCGACTTTCGCCAATATGGCTTTCTTCCAAGCGGTATTCAACGGAACGCCCTTCTCCGGATCATCTGTGTACTTCCCCAAACTCTGTTGGATCCTACAGTCATGTCTCCTCAGCATGGACACGGCTTTCACCGAGTCGTTTGGACCAGTCTCCTATTATTCTTCGGATTTGTTCACCGGATAGACCTGGTAGATCTACTTCACCGCCGAGACACCACTCTTCGACTCGTTTGCATAACTAAGCAACGCCTACATCTACTTCGTTGAGATCGGTTCTTCAATCGAAGTCACCTCCTCAGACTTCGTCTTCTCGTCAGCATGGGACTTCCTCTTCTACGCACTCGACCCGTCAACCTAGATTGACTGCTGCCTATCGTTCAAGATCCAGGGATCATCATTCTCGTTATGATACTTCCCCTCCATGTTCCCGATCTCCTCATCGGGTCTCCATATGTGCGTCTTCTTCCGGTTCGTCTCCTTCCCGACATCAATATGGTTCTACAGATAGGAGATCTACTCAACGGGGCTCCGATTATAGATATCAGCGTGTACGACTTCTGACGGGGCTCCTGCCTCCTCGCGTGACTCTAGTCTACTTGGATTGTACCAGATTCCTGGATTCTGTGCAGGAAACTACTCCTCCCGCAGATCTGGCTGCGATGTTGAGTTCTATTCACTACTGCTTGGAATCAGCAACAGTCTGGTCCCTCGACAGGGACCGAATGCGCATTCAACGAACCATGGCTGCATCTAATTAATTGGCATTCAACCGAACTGAAGTGTGCCAGACCGGCTTTCCTCGAACCGGAGATCGTTGAACCATCCAAGTATCATCGTTGAAGCAATTCGGCAGGTCGGTTCACCGTGACATCGTCGAACTAATTCTTCTGCACAGAATGGCTCATCTCGTCCGGACTACATCGCCGAACTGATTCACTACCACATCCCCGTAGTAGTTAACCAGATCAATCTGCTCATCACCGAACTAGTTCGTCGGGCTAAACTGAGTCACCGCACCAGAATCGGATCATAGTACAGTTTCAGATCTTACCTCGCCGAGCCAGATCACTTAACTGATCCTGGTCATCGAACTGAATTGATGACAGCGTTCGCCGAAACATCAATATTCGCCGAACTGCCAGCATTGCCAAACCATGCTGCCTTTAAGGTACAGCAATAATGTTGGTTCAGTCGACACACATGGTCACTTGGTTACGGCTACAGCTATCCGGCGTAAGATCATACTCACTCACTCACTCACTCATCTACAGCTATCTTGAGCAAGATACCAGTTGATCTACTCACTACATTCAACTTGACGGATCGGAACCTGTCAACACTGTCTTTTTACATGCTCATCGAGGATCATGACCTTGCATCTAGATACGGTCAATTATACC
This sequence comes from Haliotis rubra, assembly GCF_003918875.1. Lineage (NCBI taxonomy): Eukaryota > Metazoa > Mollusca > Gastropoda > Lepetellida > Haliotidae > Haliotis > Haliotis rubra. The sequence continues at coordinate 401,574 of NW_025767408.1, read as the reverse complement.
AGCTGTTAATTAAACTCTACCAGCTTTCAACACGATGTTAATATTCAGGGCATTTGTGATACGCTAAATTCCTCACCACGGAATGGCATGCTCTTAGCATGACCATTTGACATGGCTCTCCGGATTACCCTACGGCATATAAGGTGCTAGAAGATTTTAGTCACATGACTTATCCCGCCTGGTACCCCCTTTCTGCTGATTGAACAGATGAAGTAGCTATGTCAGTAGCGCAGACATTTCGATTACGCCGGCACTTGACGCTCTGACGATCCCAGATGTTCCAGACTTAGACTACGTGACCAGAGCTCATATCATTCCGGATTTATCTACCTTCCGATCTTCACCTTGATGAATGATTTGGTTTAGGAATCTACCCTTCGGCGTAGATATCAGCTCCACAACCACTTGTCTGTGCGTTACTAGACAGGCTTGCTATCCAGGAATTTTTCCGACGCTTCACTGAGTCCTGTTACTACAAACTACTTGTAACAGCGTTATGGTGTAATCATGGCCTGCTTTGTCATCTTCATCACCCTTCCTGTTACATCAGCAAGCTTCTGGACAGATGGGTCAAGTTTCTGCGCATGGTACCAGTATTGATGTCTTGTCAAGTAGCTATCATCCCTTTGCCGGGATGTTACGGAGTTGTGCCTCGCACGGTTCACCGAAGACTGTGTTGTCTGGATTTTTGTCACTGTTGCATTGTGGGTACCATTTGCAAATGGCGGACTACCCCTTGTTTACCGGAGAATCATGATATTTAGAGTCACTTTGAAGTACAGTGACAGATCTGTCTAGGTGCTACAAGCGGATAACAAAGCCCAGCCTTTTATTGCCAGTGACGATGACAGTGCCATTCCCAGTAAGAGGGATTATGTCGGGATTCGTCAGCCAGCCGAGAGAGACAGTTCACCGAGAGTTACTCAGCTTTCAACTTTAGCCCAAGCCCTCAGTTCAGAGGTCACTGGAGTTCTGCTCGCATGGTACCCAGTCACCTGTTTTACTGCCTTCGTCTCCCAGACGAACCTTACCTGACGTTGCCGGGCTTTTTTACCTTCGTCATTACAGCAACTTTACGAATGTTTCGGTAGATCAACGATCTCCATGCGTCGAATCTACTAACTTTAGCACTCCATCTGGCAGACCAATACTTAATTTGGCGAACAAACGTTCCTGAGATCACCGATTTTACGACCTTCATCACTCCGTGCACAGTGTGAACGTTCCTGTAGATTGACTGACAGTCTGCGCCGACTCTATTACATTCAGCACTCGGTCAGTGCTGCCATGGTAGCTTGACTATTTAAACGTTCCCATCTCAGGAGAGATATCCCTACATCAGTGACAAGAGTTGCTAGGTCTCCTTACCTCAACACTAGCCTTCATTTACGGAGGTCAACTTAAGGCGCTACTTCTACTTTGAAGCTACATTGATGATTGCATCCAGGCACAACAGGATTCATTTGTACTTCTTCGCCAACTGCAGTTCACCACCATGCTGCTCCGGCAGTTAGGGTGGCTATTGTACATTGTGGAATCGAAACTAACATCGATCCAGAGACCCCACTTCATCGATCCATTGTTTGACACCAGTCAAGGGATGATGTTTGCCCTTCAAGACAGGTGGATGAAGATCTAGCGATGTGTTGCTCCAGTGCTATCTCCATGGCAGGAGCTACTAGGCTTTCTTACGTCAGATCAAGCCCTAATGTACAGAGTTAAGCTTCGGCCTTTACAGCACTTTTTGTGCCCGTACCTTTGAGCCGACAATCCCAAGGAACTGATTCATCTTCCCGAATCAGTCATGCCGAAGACCCGGGTTCGAATCCCCACATGGGTATAATGTGTGAAGCCCATTTCTGAGTTCATCTGTAATACAGAAGCTGTTGACCACCAGCAAAATTCCACTGCTTTTGGTCATGCACTAAGTCCTGACCAGCGAGGAGTTAGTTTGTTGACCTAAGAAGCCTGGCAGAGCCAAACCCAGTACCGCTTTCCGACCGGGGCAATCTGCTTTTTCACCCTCACCCGGAACTACACCTCTGGTCCCCTCAGACCCTTAATCTACACTTGGCGCATCTCCAGAGTTTACTCATAGCTAAGGCTACTCTCGTGAAGTAGCCACAGCTATCACTTCAGTTCATCATAATTCGACCTGTTCTTTCTACGACGATAGTGGAAGAAGTTTGAAGGCTGTTGTAACATTAGGGAAATCCATCTCCCAATCTGCCTCTACTCAGGTTGTTTCTGCGTTCCTGCAGCATCTCCGTGCTACTAGGGAACTCAAGGGTACTACGTTAGCTACCTAACTGGCTGCTATCAACTCTGTTTTGGCTACTAACACGGGTACGAAGATCTCCACTCTTCCAGAATTGCAGAGTTTTCTTCACTTCTACAAAACACCGACCAGTCCAGGAAGTTCAGACTTCTGGCCTGGTAACTGTCCGTTGTCCTTCGTGATGTGATTCTACAGACTACAAACCTTTAGAAGACAGGGACTTCGAGTGAAGTGACATTCTTCTTCCTGGTAGCATGGCTACTGCTGCTCGTATATCTGAACTTCACGCGCCTGTTGTCAATTGCATGCGGTTCGAGCGGAAGAAGCATGTCAAGGTTTTTCCGGGTCTCCACTGGGACTTCATCGTGAAAAACCAACTGCCAGGGCAACCGGACCGGATATTTACCATTCCACCGTTGTCCATCTTTGGGCCTGATGATATTGAAGATTTGACACCTCTACACCTTTACCTTGCTGCCTCCAAGGATCGTCGATATCTACAAAAGCGCCTCTTCGTACCCTTGTCGGCCACTTCAAGAACTCAGGTTTCCCAAGCCACATTGGCTTTCTGAATGCGTGGCGTGATCCTGTGAGCCTCCACTTTGCAGGGTTGCCGCCGCCAATCCTCATGAGACTTCTGCATTAGCCTCGACGATGGCCTTCTGTAGCAACTGCTCCTTGACTGCTCTCATGGAAGGTTGCTTCTGGCATTCAGATATAGTTTTCTCTTCACATTAACTGCGAGACCTGTCTGGACTAGTCGGACCTCAGCAGCTTACATCAGCCCACCAACGCAGTTGAGGGACAGTTCCGCTTGCGCGTTACTGCTTCTTTCTACATACGGAACAAAGTTAAACAGGATCTCACTCATTGTTCTCAAGTTATGGGTTTAAGAACTACTTCACTTGGCTTCCATACCAAGGCATCGGAATACGGCGATGCAGAGGTGTTCGACATTCATGCTTACTGTCCTCTACTCCATTGAGCAATTACATCAGTGAAGTGTGACACTCCCGAATTCCAGTGGATTTCGTTGCGTTCCGACTCCGAAGTTGCCGGGCACATCTTTTGACTAAGCTTATGCAAAGGAGTGAGGGTCAATTTGATGCTCTCCCGGACACGTTAAAACTTGGAGTTCCCGAGTTTTGCTTCTCTTTCACCCTCCCCTAGTCGGTGTCTGTGGGGGTCTTCCTGAAGCAGGGGCTGGCCCGATTATTGTCAACCGACTTTAATTTACAGGGGTACCTTGAAAATCGTGGCGAAGTGACATCCTTTCTCTCTGAGCTGCTTCTTCTTCGGAGGTTGCGGATGAACACCACATCGCTCGGGAGCACCCATCTCCCTGGGAGACGTTGTGCTTAGTAAGCAAAGGAGTTCAAGAGAACTCAGCACAAGCATAGGAGTTACGTGCATGCGTAACAGGCCTCCCTTGTGCATCTCTATCTACGGTTGTTTCCAGTCTACACAGTTCCTGCTGTTCGCACTGTCAAGACAGGGTATCTGTGTCCCTCCGTCCGACCATGGGATAAGTGCATACCGTGAGATAGGATAAGTTAAAAAATTGAAAATATTAATATAAATTGTATATTTATATACTTATCCTATCTCACGCAACGGATTCCCCCATCCACCCCGCTATGCAGATTCTCCAAGATGGATATTATCCAGTGGCTCCAAGAATGAGAATGATGATTCGGAGATAGTCACGTCGGCAGCTAGTGGTTCATGCCGCATGCTTTGCATGAGAGCTAGGAAGCTGTCTTATAATGAGGGTAGCATGGATTGTTTGGGCAGCTGGACAAGAGAGGCCTAGGGGAAAAAGTTTACATCGTTCCACTCAGTGTCGAATCAATAGAGAGAAGTGCATACCGTGAGATAGGATAAGTATATAAATATACAATTTATATTAACATTTTCAATTTTGCATTTCCATGGCAACAAGTTTGACTTTGACTGAAATTGGTTGTAGTGCTCTTTTCCGGAACAGAACTTTATAACCTTTCAACACTCTCCTTCCACTTTGCAATATAGTCACTGACTTGGTTGACACATATCATTATATCCCAATTGCGTGGATTGATGCTTATGCTGTTGATCACTTGATTATCTGGTCCAGATTCTATTATTTACAGACCGCTGCCATGTAGCTGGAATATTGCTTAGTGTGGCATAAAACTAAACTCACTCACTCACTCACTGCTATATACACGCCAAAACATTTGACATAGTCATAACTAATTGACATATTCATGAAGAGTATTTTGCCAGTGTGGGGGATATTGATGACTTTGTCTTCTTGTTTAATGTTACGAGGAGTTTGACCATATGTGCCAGTTCTATATCCTGCATACACTGATATCCATCAACACTATTATCTGCAGCCACCCAGAGGTATTCTGTTGTATGGACCCCCGGGAACTGGTAAAACCCTCATTGCCAGAGCTGTTGCTAATGAAACAGGAGCATTCTTTTTCCTCATAAATGGTGAGTGATTTGACAGTTGCATAGTCATTTTTCCTTGTTGAATCTAATAATCAGAGATAGTATCTGTCATATTTATACAAAACTTATATCAAAATTATTGAGACGTCAAACATCATTCATTGTTCTATCATCAGATTCTTTGAAGTATTTTTGACATCTGTTAAATACTTGACATGTTGTTTTGTGTTAAACAGGCCCTGAAATCATGAGTAAACTGGCTGGTGAGTCTGAAAGTAATTTGAGGAAAGCTTTTGAAGAAGCTGAAAAAAATTCTCCAGCCATTATCTTCATTGACGAGCTTGACGCAATTGCACCCAAAAGAGAAAAGGTAAATATGGGAATTGGTTGTCTTTCATATGTATTGAAAGGGAATCATACTGTCTATGTTCATGAATATGACAACAGCTTTTATAGTTAAGCCTTGGCAAATGTTTGTATGGTCATACTGTATCTTATTGGGGGGAAAATAGATATCATCTCTGATAGATACCTGTATTTGGGTCCTGATAATGCCAATACATTTTAACAAAACAGTGTTCTAAATAAATATTACTGTCAATGGTTCTTTGATATCACCCTTATGTTAGAAGTTAGGTTTTTGGGGAGTCCTTGGATATAAATACTATAAAGGAACAAACAGAAGGACCTTAGGTTTGATGTGAGATTATTTGAGTTGTCTCCCTTTATGATCATTATGTCAGATTGTTTGTGTTTCCTGTTGTCCTTGTTGTATTTACCCTGCCTTGGTGTTATTTACATGGTGTTTTGCTCATGGAGTCAACAGTCTGAAATTTCATCACCACACTATAAAACGTGTACTTGAAAGTTGTACTTCCCTATCTTTCAACTGATCTATCAAGCTTATATCAGTCTGTCATATGTCTTTGCTGTCCTCCAATAATGTTTTTGTCATGCTGTTTGACATTAAAACACTTGTGAGTTTGTCTGATGTCAATGAACTTGTAGCACCACTGGCAACATATCCTAGCATGGCATCCAGCAAGGGACAGAATTCCATCTCTTGTGGATTAGACCAATCCCAGCCTAACCATGCTGTATTTTAAAATTTTTGATACTGTGTTTTACAGTTTTATTGAGCAACTCGAGATGTCTAACACATCAAATGTCTTTGTCCTCACTCAGTCTCTCTTAACTGTATATGTATTTAAGATTCTGTGGTTTGAAACAGTTCTACTGTTGATTAAAGTGCTCTCACTCATGTGGTTATGCTGTCAAACCATTGCATTTTCTGAATATGTTTACATGAAAAGCTTATTTAAACAGTATGTGTATAACATGTTGAAAAAAGTAGTGTTATTGTAATTATTATTCCAATATTTTGTTCATCTTCCATGCATTGATATAATCTGACATCTTCATGTAATTTACCTTCAGACTCATGGTGAGGTAGAGAGACGTATTGTGTCCCAGTTGTTGACATTGATGGATGGTCTGAAGCAGAGATCTCATGTCATTGTCATGGCAGCAACAAACAGGCCCAACAGCATTGATCCTGCTCTTAGAAGATTTGGTATGTGGTGTTTCTCAGCTCAACAACAAAACTTCAGTTGAATTGATATATTTTCAAAATTCATAGCTAAAATAGATACAGTTTATGTTTTTCTGTCATTGAACCAATGACATTTTAGGTCAAGGGATGAACTACACATGGGAAAATTTTGTCCATTTAAAGTCAAAGCCATAGATACATTAAAACAGAACCATGAGGAAGTGGTGCCTTTCTTGAGAAGATATGTTGAATATGCCATGTAAATAACTGAACTGTACTTAGTCTCATTATGGGAGTATTCTCAGTATGTTTCGAGCCTGCACTTGCATATGAGGTGGTCAAATTCTTTCAACAGAACTCATTCAGATATATTTCTTGTTAGCTTTGGTTAAGGTTGCAGATCTTGAAGTGGTGCTCTTTTCATTCGATATTTAATGGATACAGATGTTTTCATTTTATTTTATCACCCATGGAAACGATTGGACTTAGTCTCAAAAGGGAGGAGTAGGCTTCGTTTCCGGAGAACAACTCGAAATCTTTTTAATATCTTTCAGCAGTGTGAGGCAGGTCCCAAAGTGGTGCCATTTGCTATTTGCAGATTTTTGGCATTTTTGTTTTCCCTGTTTCCATGGAAACAATTCGGACTTAGTCTCAAAAGGGAGGGTTGGGCTACGTTTCCCGAACATACCTCGAAAACCGTTGTGGTGCCTTTTGCTATTCACAGATTTTTGTCATTTATGTTTTTCTCTTTTTCAAAGAAACCATTTGGGCTCAGTCAGATGATTTGTTCTTTCAAATATGTGGGGGCCGGGGGGATATGTCATCTTCTGATGACTCCTGTTTTCATGATAATATAATATAACATGATAACATGTTTCATTATATCATATGTTTTCAATAAATATGATATGATGTTTGTGTTTTAGGTCATTTTGGGGCCGGGGGGATATGTCATCTTCTGATGACCCCTGTTTTCATGATAATATAATATAACATGATAACATATTTCATTACATTTAATGTTTTCAATAAATAAAATATGATGTTTGTGTTTTAGGTCGTTTCGATCGTGAAGTTGACATTGGAATCCCAGATGCCACCGGACGTCTTGAGATTTTGAGAATCCACACAAAGAACATGAAGCTTGGAGATGATGTGGATCTTGAACAGGTAAACAACTGATGAACCTTTTAGAAAGTGTTTTGCTTCACTGAACGATCAAATTGTTTTGGGGTTGTTTTCTCACTCCACTGCCTTACTTACTGTTTGACATTATGTGGCCTTGCATCTAATGAAGGAAAAGAAACAACTATTGTTCATCTTACTAGGCTTTGACAAATGTAAAGTTACAGTTTTAAGCTTGAAGTCTATGTTTCTGTTTTGCTGATGCAGAGGTATCCCACTTTGTGTACACTGGAAGTATTCACTGTAAATAACAGTTGTGGTATATCACTGATTAACCCACCTCTGTTGTACATATTCTTGTGTCTCAGAAGCCTGCAGTGTAGGGCTGACCATTCCACTATATTTAATAGATAGCCCAGGAGACTCACGGCCATGTTGGAGCTGATCTGGCTGCCCTGTGTTCCGAGGCTGCCCTTCAGCAGATCCGAGAGAAGATGGACCTCATTGATCTGGAGGATGACACCATTGATGCCGAGGTCCTTGACTCCCTTGCAGTCACCATGGAGAACTTCAGGGTAAGTTATTGGGATGTCTGTTCCTCAGGTTCCCCAGTAAGCCAGAAATCGTGTTGGAGTGATCCATATTATAGGAAAAGGGAAATATTATGATTTCTTAATTGTCAGTTAAAATGTACTGTGACATTTGTCCAATAAATGCAGTCAGGGAAGTTTTTCTGTGCTCTTAATTTCATAACCTATATACAGAGAAACTTCAGAACAATAGTAAGTATTCAAGATTAACAGGAACATTGTAACTTGTGTTCCTTCCAAACCAGGAGAGTCAAGCAATTGAGGTACTGTTGGATCTTGGATAGAATATTAGCAACCTTTAAGCCAGACCAATTTTTATCCCCCTGCAACGAGTTTTGCAGGGGTAAAATGGACTCTGTCCGTGCACATTTGTCTTTTCCGGAGCAGAACTCTAAAACTGTTCCCTATTTCTTCACCAAACTTGGCACATAGATAGATCTGGTGGTGTACTGGTGCCTTTTGGTAGTTTGGAATTCTGAATAAAATATTTTTGGCGTTTCCATGGCAACAAGTTTGACTAAAACAGAAATTAGTGGTAGTGCACTTTTCCGGAGCAGAACTCTAAAACCGTTCAATGTTTCTTCACCAAACTTGGCACATAGATAGATCTGGTGGTGTACTGGTGCCTTTTGGTAGTTTTGAATTTCTGAATAAAATATTTTTGGCATTTCCATGGCAACAAGTTTGACATAGACTGAAATTGGTGATAGTGCTCCTTTCTGGAGCAGAACTTTAAAAACCTTTCAATATTCTCCTTCCACTTTTCTATATACACACCTAAATATTTGACATAATCATAACTCGTAGACATAATCATGAAGAGTATTTTGCCATTGCAGGGGATATTGATGACTTTGTCTTCTTGTGTTTCTTGTTTTATGGATTTTTGTCCTCAGAAAACCTAAAGGCAGGAGGGAGAAAAAATATAAATAAAATCACCAGTCAAAATAATATTCCTTCTAACTACTCAAAGTATTTTACTTTTGGCAATTTATGACGTGTATATTGGGCAAAATACAATCCTAAAAAAAACTTCTTCTTTTTTGTAAGTTTACATTTTGGGCCAATAAAAACATTAGGATTTTATTTTTTGAGCAGGGAAAATTAAGTTGTTTTTTTTTGTTTTTGGGGGTCTTGAAAAAATATGACAGGCGGATCCGTAAAACAAGAAATAAAATTGGCGTGGCCTTATATGGAAATTTATTCCAGCATTACTTTGTTGTAGTGGGCTTTGAGCAAGAGCAACCCAAGTGCCCTCAGGGAGACATCAGTGGAGGTGCCAAATGTCAGTTGGGAGGACATTGGAGGTCTGGAGAGTGTCAAGAGAGAGCTCCAGGAACTTGTACAGGTGGGTTGTCCCTTACTAGGTGCAATGGAAAAACAAGTGGCCAAATCATAACAGCTATCTTTGCTGAGTTATGTCCCTTAATCTCTGCTAGGGTCCTGATAATCATGGTTTGAATGATCACTGTGGCCTTTCTTCCTCCTTTAACCCTGAGACAGCATCTTATAAATTGTTTCTTTATTTTTTGTTTATTTCTCATCCTTTATGGAGAGAATGTCCAACTAACAAGTTTGACAGTTAACATACACATGCTGCATGACCTGACTGTTCTGTCTGTTGTTGCTGCTGCAGTCTACCAACTGAACAGCACATGTTGTTTGTTCCCTATCTGTGAAAGAACTAATTTCTCAGGAACCATTATGACTGATTCTTGCAGTACCCTGTTGAACATCCAGAGAAGTTCCTCAAGTTTGGCATGACTCCTTCCAAGGGGGTTCTGTTCTATGGACCTCCTGGATGTGGTAAGACACTGTTGGCCAAGGCCATTGCCAATGAATGTCAGGCCAATTTCATCTCCATCAAGGGACCGGAGCTGCTCACTATGTGGTTTGGAGAGTCAGAAGCAAATGTCCGAGACATCTTTGACAAGGTCAGTTTGGTTTTTCCTTAGAAGAGTCACACTAATTATAAAACCTTGTGATATATCTTTACATGATTGGTTATATTGTAATAAATAAAACTTGAGTGAATCCATTTCATTGTGGATAATTATCATTGTTTACGTTGATATGTATGTATTTGTATTGGCCATTTGGATCATTAAAATACATTAACCAATTCACTCTCCGTGTCAACATTAAAGCACTCAGTCTTAAAGATCCATATTTGTAGGTGTCGTTGGCTAATCACAATTGTCTGTGCATAGTTGCTTCCCTTCGGTTTGCCTATGATCATGAATTTAAATCTCAAATTCAGCCTGATGATGTTTCTAGGTTTGTTGCCTCTAACACCTAGTATTGGGTTTGGCTAAAGTGATTAATGTGTAATAACTACATCACTTGCTTGATATGACTGAAATGCTGTCCATGGCAGCAAACCAACTTCATTTATTCAATCAAGGTCTATCATATATTGTAGGCAAGATCAGCAGCTCCCTGTGTACTGTTCTTTGATGAGTTGGATTCCATAGCCAAGGCTCGAGGTGGCAATGTTGGTGATGGAGGTATGTAAGAGTTTCTGAGCCATGGCTCATCAGTCCTGAATGAAATGAGTATAATTAGTTCTTGGGTGTCAATCATTGAGTCAATATAATACTCAAAGCACCATGCCGAACTCAACCAGAAATACCATCACACAGATCATGCTTAACTCCTAGTTACATACCAGAAATACCATCCCTCATACCATGCCAAACTCTACCAGAAATACCATCACACAGATCATGCCTAACTCCTAGTTACATACCAGAAATACCATCCCTCATACCATGCCAAACTCTACCAGAAATACCATCCCACAGATCATGCCCTAACTCCTAGTTACATACCAGAAATACCATAACTCATACCATGCCAAACTCTACCAGAAATACCATCCCACAGATCATGCCTAACTCCTAGTTACATACCAGAAATACCATCCCTCATACCATGCCAAACTCTACCAGAAATACCATCCCACAGATCATGCCTAACTCCTAGTTACATACCAGAAATACCATAACTCATACCATGCCAAACTCTACCAGAAATACCATAACACAGATCATGCCTAACTCCTAGTTACATACCAGAAATACCATCCCTCATACCATGCCAAACTCTACCAGAAATACCATCCCACAGATCATGCCTAAGTCCTAGTTACATACCAGAAATACCATCCCTCATACCATGCCACACTCTACCAGAAATACCATCCCTCATACCATGCCAACCTTGACCAGAAATACCATCACACAGATCATGCCTAACTCCTAGTTACATACCAGAAATACCATAACTCATACCATGCCAAACTCTACCAGAAATACCATCACACAGATCATGCCTAACTCCTAGTTACATACCAGAAATACCATCCCTCATACCATGCCAAGTTCTACCAGAAATACCATCCCACAGATCATGCCTAACTCCTAGTTACATACCAGAAATACCATCCCTCATACCATGCCAAACTCTACCAGAAATACCATCCCACAGATCATGCCTAAGTCCTAGTTACATACCAGAAATACCATCCCTCATACCATGCCAAACTCTACCGGAAATACCACCACACAGATCATGTCTAACTCCTAGTTACATACCAGAAATACCATCCCACAGATCATGCCTAACTCCTAGTTACATACCAGAAATACCATAACTCATACCATGCCAAACTCTACCAGAAATACCATCCCTCATACCATGCCAAGTTCTACTAGAAATAACATCACACAGATCATGCCTTACTCCTCATTTACAAAATTCAGAAATATGATCCCTCATACCCTTGACCCTTTTGGTAATTATAGTGTTAGTGATGATCATTCTACCTATAACTCACCTGTTTCTATCACCCAGGTGGTGCTGCCGACAGAGTTATCAACCAGCTCCTGACAGAAATGGATGGTATGAGTGCAAAAAAGAATGTCTTCATCATTGGAGCAACAAACAGGTGAGTCATATCTTGCGTCCATTTGTAATTCAACAAAATGTTTAATGGGCAATTTTTACATGCATATGTATAAAGTCAATTATTTCTGCTAAATATTTTCTGATACAAAATAACCCAAGTGTTAGATTGTGTGCTAAACACAGTGATAATGGCCATGGGCACATGGAAACTTTTCAATAGAGAGCAACTCAGCTGGTGGAGATAAAGTTATTATATCACTGAACCATATCCTCTACCTTACCTCCAGTCAGACAGTTGTGTTGTCTAGCTGGCCATTAAATAGAGGAAAAGAAACAATTTGTCAAAATCATGAATTTCTTATTGTTGAGAGACTTCATTTTGACAAATTGACAGTGGTGAAATTTTATTGATAAGTGGATGATTGCTGTTGAAGCATTACAAAAATACACTAATATGATCAGTCTGTCAAAATACTTACTTTGTTTCTTCTGATACAATACCTTTCATGGTAGCATAATGGAGACACAAATAAATAGATGTAAGATAAAATTGAATTCAACATCAGGTAACATTTATGGATGGGAGGCTGACACAAGTTTTTAGTTTCTTGATGTCAAATGCACCGCAATTTGATGTGTAGCCTTGTATCTATTCGGCGGGACAATCCTTGATTGTTAGATTCTCTGAAGTAATTGCTTGCATCAGTTCATGCTTGAGACTGATGACCTTGCTCACTCACTCATTGCCCACACTAAAGGGTCAAATAATCAAGACTATTTATTTTAATCAAAGATACAGAATTGACTACATCTGATACTTCTCAACCTTAAAGGACAAATGTCTAATACATTGATAGTACAAACACAATTTCCTCCTTGTTATATGTGACGAAATAATTAACAATTACTGTTGTCTACAGGCCTGACATCATAGATCCCGCCATTCTTCGACCTGGCCGTCTTGATCAGCTCATCTACATTCCTCTCCCAGACGACAAGTCAAGGATTTCAATCCTCAAGGCAAATCTCAGAAAATCACCTGTGTCAAAGGTGTGTTTACTATTTTCTGTTATTATATTTAAGAATGTCTTCTGCTATGGTGATGTAACTTACGTACAAGTGAAATGGTTGGGAGTGCCCTTGTGACATATTGAGTAAATCTAACGCCCATTTGCAGCTGCTTCATAGTCAAACCATCAAAGATAAGACAAAACGAAAATGGCATTAATTCCAGGTTTTCATTGCTTGCAGCAAACACAAATGGATTTAGTGTCCTTGCATGGCACTTAGCCTTGTTATCCCCCTCAACAACGAAGTTGTGGGGGATATAGAAACGAGTTCCGTCCGTGTGTCCGTGCGTCCGTCATGCATTGTCCGAAGCATATCTCCTAAACTGTTCGTGATAGCTTAACTAAACTTGGTACACATGTCAACCATGATCCCTAGATGTGCCTTTTGGGGGTTAGACCCAGATATGAATTTTATTTTTTGCTGTTTCCATGGAAACATGACTTGGGCTGTGACTATGAGGATGTCATCTTATCCAGAGCAGATCTTCCAAACTATACATGCTAGCTTCATCAAACTTGGTACACACATCAAGCATGATCCCTAGATGTGTGCCTTTTGGGGGTTAGACCCAGATATGAATTTTATTTTTTGCTGTTTCCATGGAAACATGACTTAGTCTGTGACTATGAGGATGTCATCTTGTTGCATTTCCAAGGCAACAAGTTAGGCTTCAACTGAATTTAGTGGTAGTGCTCCTTTCTGGAGCAGATCTTAAAAACCTTTCAATACTCTCCTTCCACTTATAAGACATATTCATAAGGAGTATTTTGCCGTTGCGGGGGAGATTGATGACTTTGTCTTGTTGTTGTTTAATGTTGTAGCTCTGTATGAAGTGATTTAGTGGAAGGTCGTATATATTGTTTGTATATTAAGTACAGTAGAACACGGATATAGCGAACACGGATATAGCGTACAAACGGATATAGCAAGAAATTTAAAAGTCCCGTCAACAATCCTTTATGATATCATTAGAATTATACGCGAATAACGAACTCGTGAGTAGCGAATTAACGGCTATAGCGAACTGATTTACTACCCCCAAGCCCAATTAACAACGTGATTAGTGAACTCACTCAGTGTCAGCTCAGTGTCAGCTCAGCCACTTAGCGGTATACATCAACCTTGTTGGCGGCGAATCAACATATTGTTGAGATTGTTGTGATTGTTAAACATGTTCTAGCTAATGTCTGTGAATGATAAATTCAGAATTTTAATGTTATGTCAATATACATGCACAAGATTAAAGATTTGTAGCCTCAGCATATACGTGTCTCTACATCTCTACAATCCAATATGGCGGTCAAATGTGAATAACGAACACCGGATATAGCGAACTAAATTTCTTGGTCCCTTGGAGTTCGTTATATCCGTGTTCTACTGTACCAGAAATGACATTTTGGGTTGTCTACCTATGTGATTGTATTGCCATAGTAGCCAACACTTGCTAAAGTATCGTTATGGATCATTTATAATATTCAGTATATTGAAATCAGAAAAGTTGTGTTAATGATCTCAAAGGCAACCATCGTTTTCCCTGATGCTGCACAAACCCAAGGAAAGGTATTATCAATAGTTTCACGTCTACTAGGAGTAGTGAATACTGAGTGTAATCTGTATGAAGCAAATATAGTAGACCTGTATGATGTCTTATCCAGATGTGTAAGAGCCTAATGTGTATGATACTCAGTCAGCTTTGCAGTTCTTATGGGGTAGGTGTTGCCTCCCTTGTAAATTATCTCTATTCTGTGTGTAAATGATCCAATGAGGTTTAATGGGATATGCTTGTCATAATATAAACAACAAACATTTTCTTTGTTCAGGATGTGGAATTGGATTACCTAGCTAAGGTGACCCATGGCTTCAGTGGTGCTGACTTGACAGAAATCTGCCAGCGAGCATGTAAACTGGCAATCCGGGACTCGATCCAGGCAGAGATCAGGATGGAGAGACAAAGGGCAGCAAACCCAGAGGCTGATATGGTAAGTTTGGATTCCACTGGTGTTAATACCAATTCATCACTAGTTGTGATTTTGGCTGCATTAAATTTGACTACTTGTACATATGCCAATTACCCAAGGCATCCAGTTTTACCATATACTTGATCTACCTGTATCTGTGCTTCCTAGTTGACCCTTATTTCTAATGTCATACCCTCAGGTCTTGTATGAATACTAAACAATGATTTTATGAGGTCATCTTATGTGGAGGTATAAGTATAAAATCTTGGAGAGATGTCTAGGTCTGTTAGTTTGACACATAACACCGGCATGAGAGGGGTTTTTTAACTTTGGACATCAACACATATATGTTTGTGGATATACATGTCTTTGCTTAATTGTTCCTGTTTCTTTTGACAGATTTTATTTGAATTTCCTGTCAATTCTCAATTTAAATAGTTATGGGTTCCTCTTCCCTATCAGTTGTTCCTGTATCTGATTATGATCCATCCTTGCAGGAGGTTGAGGAGTTTGACCCAGTGCCAGAAATCACAAGAGCTCACTTTGAAGAGTCCATGAAGTTTGCCAGAAGATCAGTCAGTGACAATGACATCAGGAAATATGAAATGTTCGCACAAACATTGCAACAGAGTCGGGGATTCGGGGGTGGTTTCAGGTGAGACAACTTCTTATGTTGAAACATCTCAGTGTATCACTTGTGAATAATGAATATGATGCACAGTGGGAACATTAAACAGACATGGTCCAAATTTGAAGATGGCAGCTATGCCAAGATATTAACCTCCTGTATTTCATAAACAATGGTTGCAGTTTGGTCTGTGGCTGATTCTGTGATCTTGGGTTTGAATCCCAGAACCTGTTTGTCAACACTGTATGCATGTGGGTTTCACCAAAGAGTGACTTTTCTGCAACATGAGCCAGAGTCATCAGAATTGACTTGACGAGCATCATCTTCACCCCATGTATTGTTTCTCACACTGTTCGCTGCTGCTGTTTAGGAGTGTAATATACTAATATGTTAACTCCCATGAATTATGCCATTTTATTGTTACGTTGCCATGCATGCTGTGAAACAATGTGGTATATCGTGGCAGATTGAAGGTGCATGAAGCAATGAGATGTGCTTAAATATTCCAGATTTGATACACAGTCAGGCACAGATATTAATCCTGTTGGGAAGGGGTGTCACAGTTGTCTAAGGCACCACACTTGTCAGCATCATACACGTTTTCGTGTTTTTCACCAAGCTGGCTTAAGTTTGAGACCAGCAACACTTTATTCTTTCCTTCAGCATAATTCTATTAGCCTAGAGGATAAATTAAGTCATTCGGCAGGCAACCTGGATTTGATTCAGCTCCTTAGAATCTTAGAAAATGGACATACAATAGAAGCTCTCTAAACCAGCATTCATTGGGACCGGAAAAAAAGGCCGGTATAGAGGGCATGCCAATTTAGAGAACTTTTCAACCTGAGAAGAACAGTTAACAGACTTTACCACCTTTGGATGCATCACATTTCTTTGATAGGGTCTTATCCAGTAAAGCCCGGAAAAATATACCAGTCTCATCGCAGTTAAAGACATTATTTATAATACAAGTGACACGTGTCACTCACCAATTTACCTCACCTACTTAGGCTTAAGCCTTATCCATACTGCTTTTATCAGGCAACATCAGTTACCTTAATGCCGATGGTAATCCACTGTGTTGTTAATACATGTTCAGCCTATCAACAGGAGAACCCGATACTGGATGCTGGTTTAGAGAGCGTTAATTACTGTACAAACAGTCGATTGGGCGGTCTTTTTTGTGCTGAAATATGAAATAGACTGACGCCAGATTAGAGGGTGTTTAAATGATCATGAATTAACTAGCTTCTGCCGGGACCAAATTCTAGTGCCAATATTGAGAGCATGCCGAATTGGAAGGCTGCCAGTTTAGAGGGCTTCCACTGTATCTTTCTTACTAGCAGTTATCTTTTGAAAAGATATTCTTAACAACATTCTGTTTTATGAGTGAGCAATTCACTGCATTGGGAAATTCTATAGAAAAATCCTTTCTTAGCAGTTATCCAACAACAGTAGGACGATGTCACTAAAGGTTTATAAACCTATTTTGGTGTCCGCTGCCTCGATAATAATTGTTATATATTGTTGAAACTGGCGAAAACTGTACTCAAGGATACTAAGGGATATACATGACTGAGAATAAGAAAATGAATGTGACTTGATATTGCCTGTATGAACATTTATGGACGTTTGAGGTAAGCAGTCCTATCACTTACAGGGTTATCTCCCTTTGACCAAGTTTCTAAGAGGAACTCTGTAATCTGTCGTATAGGTCTTATAGTTCTTGCTGCTAAACAAAGATCCAAGTACAGGTCATCAGAAAAATCTTTCACCAGAAACCAGCTTTTCAGCTGTTTTTCAAACTTTTGACTTCAGAGTATGCTTTGAAAAATGTTTTACGAAATTCTTCAATCAAAATTTGATAACTGGACAAAGGCACATTCTTAGTTTGTATTAATTTGGGAGCACTCCCATAGGTTTGGTAAAATCTTGTTCTGTTCAGATATTAAAACAGATCAAAGAGAGAGGTAGACTATGATTTTGATGGGATCACACAGGCAGCAACTTGGTTTAAATACCCAGTGATAACCTTTTTGAAATTGCATGTACACAAAACTCAATCTGAGTATCACTTTGTTTTCTGGTAAGCAGTGCTCTGACTGGTTGGGTCAATCTGATGTGACTCTAATAGGACGTTCTCTGATTTTTGTGTAGCATTATTGAAAACAGATTATGTCACAAAAATGTTAGAAGATAATTATTTATAAACAATCATCCAATATAGTTCAAAACACAATTATTTACTTTCACAACAATGACTACAGATTACTGGTTTTGTAAGGGTGATTATGTTTTCATAGCCTACAAACAGAGATCTTGTTTATTCCTTAATTGTGATACACAATGTGTATTATGGAAGGATGATGCATTCAGATATACTACCTGTATGATACAGAGTTGTTTGGTTTTCTTCTTGAAAAGAAAGAGGAATGGAAATATTTGTTAGTGACTATTGTGAATGGGACTGTGCTGCAGCCTGATTGGTTGAAGAATGTTATTTACAATGTTGTTTGTTATTCACAATCTTTCATAATTTTCATATTTTTTTACTCTGTCACCAGGGATTTACAGGACGCGAATTCCTGCGTTCTATATGCATAAAAATTTACAAATTTATTAGCGCATCCACAGGGACGCGGAAAAAGTCCAAATACTTTTTTTAAATTCCAATCAAGTAACAATAAGTTATCGCTGAGTTTGCTACTAGCTGAGTTATGGTATCATTTGTAATTTCATTACTGTAACAATTAAAGTGTTGATCATGATACACAATACAATAACAGTATTAATAATAATATTTAAGTGTCTGGGACCCCCATTTTGTTGTCCAGGACCCCTGAAAATTATAAGCATGAGTCCCAGGGACCCTCAAATACAGGACTCAAGGTAAAAATCCCTGTGTCACTTTTTAAATCCATGCCCTTCAATTTGTAAAATAGAATATACACAACTTAAATAATGAGCATGTGATGTCATACATTGTGTTCAAATAAGTTCTTTTTATATGTTTTCAGTTACTAAAGTAAAAAAAAGAATTTGTTCTAAACTACAATGCATGAGCAAAAAAATAGTCAAGTGTTGTGTTGAGTATGTTGAGGTCAGTTTTAAGAAACTAAACTATTTGAATTAACAATAGAAATGTATTTTGCTAAGAACATTTACCCAACCTGTTTACACAGCTACAGACAAGTAGCTTCATTTATACTTTGTGAAACTGGGTGGACAGGAAATGATCTTGGAAAGGGGGCAGTAAATCAGTGAGAATTTCAACCTCACTTTTCAAACATTTGATGTGAAGGACATCATCATCATTATTAAAGAAAGAATTGAACGCTCCCAATTTTTCTACTCTGAAGGTTCTTGGGGCCTGTAAAATTATGTTCAGTAATGGAATATAAGATTTATCATAGCCTTATCAGTATTACATAGCTCAAGTTATCTGTTACTGTATTGTATTAGAGAAATGATTTGGGCTACAGATTCAGTGTTCACTGTATTTAACTGACCGTCGGTTATCAACTTCAGTTCATTGAACAGGTATGTCAGACTTCTACTTCATGTGGATGTTGTGTTGACTTTATTTGGCCTTGAGTGTGATCTGTGTTGAGATAGTTGCTGGTATTCACCAGCCAGATCCCAGGTAGTGTGGCTGCTTCACATATGCTTGCTTTTCATCAGTAATTGGAAATATACACCTTGCCAGAAAATAGCTTGACTGGAATAGGCTCCACCTGCTGGTCTGTCTCAACTAATCCACGCATGGAGTTTACATTGAAGTTCTCAATGACAGGAGGGAAAGTTTACCTCCAGCATGCACTCATCCACTGATTGTATGTTTGACATTTTTAGACAAAGATGCAACTGTTTTGTTTGAAGTCTGTATTCATTTCTCTGGCTCTTAGCACTGCCGTCTAAGGTATTGTGTTTCTCTGTATAAAGTTGTGTCCCATGAATCCAGTGATTTGTAAGCACCATACCAATGCTTGTGGATTTCACCGAAGTGATTAGCATCTAAAACTTGCCTCACTTTGGACTTTTCCTCCCACCTGAACACCACATTGTGATAGAACTAAATCACAACTCATTCACTCTCGCTGTTTACACTGTAGGGACAGTGGGTTAACGTGTTGCTTGATGTGTGGGTTCAGTGTGAAGACGATTCA
Organism: Haliotis rubra; assembly: GCF_003918875.1. NCBI lineage: Eukaryota > Metazoa > Mollusca > Gastropoda > Lepetellida > Haliotidae > Haliotis > Haliotis rubra. Next base: position 381,858 of record NW_025767408.1, on the reverse strand, counting down.
AGTTGCTCCGTGTAATGATTCCTGCATGGTAAACTATTTGCTTTCAAGCAAGTACAAATTGATTGATGCCTTCGTTTTATTCAGGTTCAATTTTCAGTGAAACTCTACAATGTCCAAAGTTAATAATGGCACTCAAGACTTTATAGTCACTTCCATAACCTTTAAGGTGTCCAGGGCGGTGGGGTAGTCTAGTGGTTAAAGCGTTGGCTCGTCACGCCGAAGACCCGGGTTCGAATCCCCACATTGGTACAATGAGTGAAGCCCATTTCTGGTTCCCCTGCTGTGATATTGCTGGAATATTGCTAAAAGCGGCGTAAAACCGAACTCACTCAGTCAGTCAGTTAGTCAGTTAGTCAGTTAGTCAGTTTAAGGTGTCCATAGGTTTAAAATGGTATAGCAGAAAATGCAAGGGCTCAGGACCACACAACATGAATTTGTTTTTTAAACTAAATGTTAACAAACAAATGGTCATGGTAAACAAGTAAAGTAAAGAATGCTGTTTGTGTTACAGTTAGTGGACAGATGGTTATATTTTCATTTTTGTGAAATATATTTTGAGTCTTCATAGTCAAATTGGTTTAACATTACTTTTGAATCTGTGATTGTAGAAACGATAAATCACTTCTGGTTTCTAGCATTTGTTCACAGCCTTGTAAATAGAAGTGATACCCTCAATAAACAGCAACCAAAAACTGACCCATTAAAAGAAAATTTGTCATTGTGAAATCAGTTACATCTGTATGTGGTATAGAAAACCGAGTTCTGTTTAAGCTCAGGCTTGAGAACATCTCGCAGATATCACAAGAAATGCAGACCATTTGTAGAGGGAACAGGTGAATGTCATCTTGTGAACAGATGTCCATCACCACCCCACCTATCAAGATGCATTGTATCAACATCAAAGAGAGCCTGTGAGCATGTACATAGCTGTGACTATGAGCCTTGTACATTTCATACACACACAGCCACCTTCTTTCTCTCCCCGGGGTGTCAAGTTACACTCTTGTCGCCACCATCACACAGCTTACATATTTGTGTTTTTCTTGTGCTCTGTGTAAATCTTGGCGAGCTGCAGTATGAATGTGGGAGAAGTGTTTCACAGAGTGCAAGTGATTGCCTCTCTCTGTGATGTGGACATGGCCGGGAGTAGATTGATGCTCGTTATGAGGGGAGGTGAACTTGTCATTTTCATACATCACTTGTTTATTTCACTCGGCTTTGAAGTGCTTCATAACACAAATATTAGGCAAGTGAAACGAGACTGAATTTTGGTATGTGGTCCTGATGCGGCGGACATAAACTGTAGTGCCATGATTGTCTTCAGACTTTTTGTCTCAAACTCTTATCTCTGCCAGGCAGATAAATTATTACAAGTAGAAAAGATGCTGCATAAATATGAACTAGTTGCTTTACAGACAGATCCCTTGTTCAGATAGCTCTCTATCTGGGGGGTTACAGTATTTTGAAGATGTGTGTAGGGTATTGTTAATGAATTAAAGATACTGCAATAACAAGTGCAGAATGTGTCTGTGTTTATGGAATGCACTGAAGGGCTGGGTCAATTGGCTGACTTCACATTGTGTGTGTGGTAGGTATGCGTCTCTTCACCTACCACAGACTGTATATTGCTGTAGTCTACGCTTGGAGAAGGGAATGACTGGGTGCCACTCTACACCTGGCCATGTTTATTGTCGGCCAGTCCTTTTGTTTTGATCCACAAGAGAACACAGGCTTTGATAGCCAGCATTTTCTCCAACCATATGCCCAAAACTAAACGTTTGAGAGGTACATAATTGTGGGTTGTAAACAGTTTCACTGCGAAGGATACAGTTGTTGTTACCGGCCACCCGATTCTGTGCCACATCCCGCCCCTGACTGCTTCCCTCCTTCCTTTGTCTGTGGAGATAAACTTCCGCCAGATTTCTCAAAAAGGAGCAAATAAATACAATGAAGATGGCAGGAAGCGGCTGAAACCAACATGTGGGACCCAATCTAACTACTCCATGCATCTCAATAATTCAATACAAGCGTTTGGGATCTTAAAAACATTTTTTTGTCAATTACTTTTTGTCATTTGGGATGCATATTTTCCCCTAACCATCAAAGTAAGCTGTTCTGTCCTTCCTTTTCATGTAGGCTCAGGAAGAAGCAGCGACATTTAATACCCAGAAACAATGCAGTGCAGTTTCCTTGTGGAGAACTGGTTGAGATGGGGGCATCTGCCTGCTATTCTCTGCCTTGTGTCAGAAAGCTGAAAGGCAGAGTTTGTTTGTACTGCTGCAGTGTTTAACTGTGGGGTAACCTCCGGCAAGCAGGCAGCCCACCACCCACAGACATGTGATTAGTGCCAGAGTTTCAGTGGAGAGGCGGCTTATTGCGCTCTGACGTTATTATGTCATTCCTGCTGCACATTTCAATTTTCACACTGGTGATAGTTGACAGATGGGAGACCATCACAGTGGCAGTCTCTCTTGTCACTTTTATACCTCTCCCCACTGCTAGACATTGTTCACATAGCAAAGCTCATTGATAAAGCAATGGCGACAGACAGGTTAGCTTACTGACATAGATGGGTGGATTTTAGGGGGTTGAAAAAGTTGAATGCTTTTGTTTTGGCTCATGTAGACTTTGGTATTGAAATAAATTATCTGTACATGGTGCAACGACTGGGCAACCCTCTCTAATGAGGATGAGACCTGCCAAGAATAATATGAGAATTATCTGTAATTGACAAGCTCTGGTCTTGCTCATAAATACTGACACGTTCGAACAAAATTGCTTCAGCTGCGCTCATGAAAGTTTTTCAGGCTACAAAATGTATGTTTGTAATGGAGTTAAAATGTGGAATTGTATTTCCAATTACATCATCATCATGAAGATTTCCTTTTTGTTTATTGTGCTCCATGTCAGATATGTGTGGTCAAACACTTCAAGTAGTTGTGAATTGTTTAAAACATGTGCTTGTAGGTGTGGTAAAGTGATTTGTTGACTTTTCAAGTCTAAGTCTTCAGTTGAGGGAAAGAAATGGAAATTCGTGCATTTCTTTTTAAGGTTTATTTATTGCTATATCAGTCTATAATTTATCAACACTAGACAGTATGCTTGATTCTTTTGACTAAATAAACCATGTGTTAACTTTGTGATAACCAAGATACTGATATGTATAAAGTTTGATTTAGGGTCATGTACTTCAGTGGATCCAAATCTAATGTAATCTTTAGGTCATGTTATTTTAAAACAACACTAAAAGTTCTTGTGTTCAGAACAGTTCAGGCAGCCATTGAAAAGGTGGTTCAAATGTTGTGGCACCCTACTGATAACATGTGTATGTAAGCGATAGCAGTTCTCGGGACCTGCTGCCCTAAGCTTGATGTAGCATGACAAAAATGGAGATTGCTGGAGAATTAATAGCGTTTTCATGGATGGGTAGGAACTTGTCATTTTCGTGGATTACACAGCTGATCATCAGTGGATCGGGGATTGAAACCATGGGTCAAGTCCGACCATTAGGCATTACACACTGTTGAGACAAGACCTAATCCTACTAGATATCACTTGTATCTGGACTGGAAGAGCAGCAGACACGTCTAACCCAACTAGTCTGCTGTACAGTTAATTACTTAACAAGGCATTGTATTAACTATAGAAGAAAGCCACATTCACTCACCAGTGTTTGATTTAGGGTCTTGGATTATTGAATCTAAACACCTTTAGGTCACAATAAGTTCATTATTAGATAGATTTTCATCCAAATATTTCAAAATGGTAGGACAATGTCTCTATTTCTTTTAAACAAACTTATTGAGGCATTTTAAGATCTTAATTATAGACTGATGTGCTTTTTATAAAAATATGATTAATTTATATGGTGTATATAATCAAGTAAAGAGAAAACATATTTAGCTATTTTCTCTTCTGTAGTTACTAGGACAATACACCTCAATAAAAATTGCCCATATTTAGACTTTAACATCTCTTCCATTCTTCTCTTCAAATGACGATATTTGTGTACTGAATCATGCAAATGAGATATTTGTTTTTTATTTTCTCAGATTCCCTGGTCAGACTGGCCCAAGTCAAGGCCCAAGTCAAGGCGGTCAAGATGGGGGCAACTTTCAGCAGGAAGATGACGATGACTTGTACAGCTAAACTTGACACAGCAGTCATACCCACAGACTAACTGAGAAACAGTTCTGCTGGGCATTACAGCAACAGCGTTGTACAGTTTGTCTAGTTAACACTGAACTTGTTAGGATGTATCATACACAGTTTGATTTCTCTCTACAGCAATTTATTCGTGTAAAACAACAAAACTCATTTCATTGTCGATGTATGGCCTCGAAGTTTGTCATCCCGTCCCTCTGTAGTAAATTCACAAAATAACTCCTGCCTCTTGTCTCATTGTTTTGGACAAAAGAATTTCATATTCTTGTGTCTTTATTGTGGAACAATGTCAAATTATATTTTGCATTCCTGTAGTCAATCACTAGATGTTAAGGATCATTTCTTGTGTTTGCAAGCTTTGAAACTGTGGAATAGATTTTACAATACAGACATCAAGCTTGAAATTCCAGCAGTGGAAGACTTAACTGAATTAACCTTGACTTGTTGGTATTTATGTCTTGAACATTGCTTTGTAAGTGCTGTTTTTATAATATTTTTTGTTTATTTATGCATATTTTAAAATAGTGAAGACATATTTAATGGAAGGGAAAAAAATACAGTGTGGGATAGTTCTTGTTTTACTGAAGCTGATTCTTTGGGACTCTGTTGCAAAATCACGTTTCTCTCCAATGCTGTGTCCACACATACACACATGATGATTTATCAAAACATTGTTTCCTGGATACATGTGAACAGTGACCAAGATGTTGACTCTCTTGTCCGGCAGTTGAAGGCGTCAAGGATGCCATCTGAATTGAGAGCAGAAACAACTGTTTTTTGTTCAAAGAAAATGCTCTGTAACATAAATGAAGCAACTTCTTGTCAATAAAGAACAATCATCAAAATTGCTGCATTGTTGGGTTGTCTTACTTTAATTAAAAAATACAGTTAAGGTTAATAGTTAAAGTGCAAGGACACTTGCTTCCGAGTGCTTTAATGTTATAATACTAGTAGTCCAACGCAAAACTGTACTTGATTACACTATACATGGGGGGTAGGGCGAACTTCATTTCATATCTAAGATTCCATATCTAATACTTATAAAGTACTGTCAGCGCCTTTGATCCTTTCCCGAGCATCTTAGAATGGCTCATGTTATGAGACATTCACAGACTGAGATTTATAGTGATATATGGTACTCAACAGATGTTGAACATTTTATTCTTACATATGACGAATGAACTTCCCAGAGAGTCAAGCTGGAAGTTGTTGAACTAAGGAAAGATATCAATATATGGATCAACAACTACTTTATTACAGTTGGAGTGACATATCGGTATAGGTTCTAACACCGTTATCAAGCAAGTGATGAACAGCATAAGGATTGCGGTGCATATATAGGTGTGAAGAAGTGTTATTAAAGTAATAGGATGAGGGCTGCAATACAAATTAACTGTAGTGATATGAAAGAATATTCTTTAACTTGTGTGAGTGGTACATTTAGCTTATGTCATTATGTAGGCTCGCTGACATTAATTTTAGAGCAAAAGGAGCAGTTCTACATGTTTAACTATTTTCACATGTCAGGAAATGACTGCCAAACACATCACACATATACAACCTATCTTTTGTTTTAAATAAGTCCAATGTTAATGTATCGTTTAAACTTCATACACTTTTGTAAAACTTAAAAACAAATATTCAGTTCCTGCTAATGCAGTGCTTGTCTACCCATTCCGTGTGCACCAAGATGAATTTCATGTTCTTCCATACATCATAGGTCCATTATGCAATATACATGTATTGCTCTATTTTATTTCATTGGCTGTTTCTGTAAAGATGTACAGGAAGACATGTGAAACACTCAACGTATTTCTTGCATTTATTTGTCAATCTTCACCATTGTGCATGAAATTCTCACTTTTATGAAGTGAGATTTGTTTAGTGACATTTTGTAAAAAGTATATTATAAAAGTAAAAAAAAAAGGTTAAGTTGAATAACTTTTCTCAGAGAAAACATACCTGTGAGACTTCTTTGATAGATATGCAAAATTACTCGTTCTCTCGACAGATCTGAAAGACATTATCTTGCACGTCTATTGAAATTAATGTGAAACCAGAATTACTACTCAAACATGTCGCTACGCGTTTAGAGCTTTTCCCACACAGTATGTTTATCTCCAAATTACAGGTTCTCTTGACAGATCTGAAAGACATTATCTTACACATCTATTTAAGTTGAAACAATAACTTTCGTGATGAAACCCACAAACAAAGAAATGTTATCCAATTAACAAATGTAAAAGTATCCAGATTTACAATACCAGTACACGTTTGTGGCAGTACAAAATTCAAGTGCAGAATTTGAATAAAACAATAGTGGAAAGAGCACATTCGTCATTAATATTCACCTGGAAGCAGCCTGCCCCTTATATACAGTATAAATCTGTACTGATGTACTGGGCTGGACTAAAGCTGGAAAGGTTTATACAGCACTGGCCTTCCCTGTATCGTAATGGAAACAGTGTAATGCACCTGCAGTAGGTTTACAATGCTACCACATAACAACTATAAGACATATAAAAGTACATGGGAAAAAATCCGTATTCATTGACATTAAATTATGAGAAACGAATAGCACCCTAAAAAAATAATCCCTCACGTAATTAAAAAAAAACCAAAAAGTTCCCGCGAGGCGGATTTGAACCACCGACCTAAGGATGACAGCTTCTTGCCTCTACAGTCCTCCGCTCTACCAACTGAGCTATCACGGGTTGTGAAACTATCGATGAATTTTACTGTTTGTTTCAGACAGCCATATGGCGTTCTCCACATAGATAGTGTTTGGCTGCTTTGTAAACATATCTGTTAACAAAACATAAAGAATATCTATCTCTTAAGCATTCATTACTAATAGTAACAGTAGGCCGTTTTCATGTACAAACTACTCGCGAACTGAGAATGAATGAAATTAAATGAAACCCCTCAAACATGTTGTCGGTGCATTGGCTTTTAGAAGGATCTGTTATTTTTCATTTGGAAATGCAAAACTAATTATAATTGAGGCTTAGAACAGCAGGAGATGAGATATTTCAAACATAGGAATACATTATTTGCAAAATTCATTTCGATACAAATACTTGAAGCCTGTCTGGCAATGTCATTTTGTAAGAGTGCTGCAGGCGTTTGCGCAACAGAATAGTTTAACCAGTTAATCCACTCCGCCTAAAAATATCACCACAGCTGTTAGCTCCCTTGCAGATGAACGTATATTACAGAGACACGGCTGGTAAATTTTGTACGTAAAATATGATAAAAAGGAGCCCAGGAACTTTCATCCTTTTCAGAAACTGTGGTAATCTAGACTTGCCACAATTTCTAGACTTGAATGGGGTCTGTACGACAGCCTATACAATTACTTCAATCGATTGTTTCCTAATTATTTATCGCACATTTAAACCATGTTTTTGTCTAGTAGTTCGGGTCCAGGAATTTCAAAGGTACATATAAGTATTGACACAGTTCCGAAAAATAATATACGACTTACAGCGTCCGGACTGTGAGGCAATTTACTGTTTATTTTACTGATTGGTTACAGCTACTCCAGGGTCAGGTTCCGGAAACCGAATTTCCGGATTATCGAGGCAAATTAAATAGGCATAGATTGGTAACAAGCTGAAATCGTCCGGGAGTCGAGACATCCGGATTAATGCGGTCCGGACTAACGGGGCTTCACTGTACAGCTGATTTGGGGACATATGACTGTTAATGTCCTCAAAAAGTGTGTTTGGTATTTCTTATAGCAGGGATGGTGCTAGCCGAGAGGACCGCATCGCGGCTCTCGGCTAGGATTGTGCAAACGGATTAAACATTATATTACACCTATATATTAAGCGGATGGTCAGAACATTGGTGGAAGGTGTCGCCAGAGGCATCAATATGGTCATCTAACATACGTATTGACTGTACACATACGGGGTATTTCAGAAGGTGGACATCTGATTGGTGGATGTTTCAATGGATGGGCATCTGGTGGGTGGATGTTTCAGAAGGTGGACATCTGAGGGGTGGATGTTTCAGAAGGTGGACATCTGATGGGTGGATGTTTCAGAAGGTGGACATCTGGTGGGTGGATGTTTCAGAAGGTGGACATCTGGTGGGTGGATATTTCAGAAGATAGACATCTGATGGGTGGATATTTCAGAAGATGGACATCTGATGGGTGGATATTTCAGAAGATGGACATCTGATGGGTGGATATTTCAGAAGATGGACATCTGATGGGTGGATATTTCAGAAGATGGATATCTGGTCGGTGGATATTTCAGAAGATGGACATCTGGTGGGTGGATATTTCAGAAGATGGACATCTGATGGGTGGATGTTTCAATGGATGGCATGTGATGGGCTGATATGTAAGAAGATAAACATCTGATGGGTTGATATTTCAATATATTAACATCTGATGAGTGGATATTTCAATGGAGGGACATCTGATGGGTGGATGTTTCAATGGAGGGACATCTGATGGGTGGATATTTCAGAAGATGGACATCTGATGGGTGGATGTTTCAATGGATGGGCATCTGGTGGATGGATGTTTCAATGGAGGGACATCTGATGAGTGGATATTTCAGAAGATGGACATCTGTGGATGTTTGGATATTTCAGAAGATGGATCTGATTTCATCTGGTGGGTGGATATTTCAATGGATGGACATCTGGTGGGTGGATATTTCAATGGAGATTGGGGATGTTTTAATGGATCTCTCATGGTGGGTGGATATTTCAATGGAGGGACATCTGATGGGTGGATGTTTCAATGGATGGGCATGTGATGAGGGGATATTTCAATGGAGGGACATCTGATGAGTGGATATTTCAATGGAGAGGGTCCGAGCGGACTGGTATTTCATTGGATTTGGTTGATATCTGAACCACTGGGATGACCAGACATCTAATCTCATCTCTGACGTGGTAAGGCAAACACATTGATTTGCTGATTAATTCAGTCATGGGACCCCTGCCCCCACAAATACAAGCACAGACGACAACTATAACCGCCCTACAACCACGAAAACAACATCTCCTTGAATCCGTTGCGTTGGTACTTCCCACGTGTGGAGTTGGATGAAGTCGTGATTACGTCAGGTGCGTGATCCACGCTGTTCAGTGAGTGTTCACACCTTGTACTCTCCCATACGAAGAATCACGTTCCGACATATTCAAGAACCGTCCTTATGAACGTAAGAAAACAATTTTTCCCACAAAGAATTCTTAACTAGGTATTGGTGGGAGCAGTGTGATGTTTTACTTGGTGAGACGGACCCGTGTCGTCAACATCATTATCTCCTCCGCATCTTTTACACCGGTGGCGGCAGGGGGTACTAACGATCATATATGTCCTTGTCTTATCGCAGTGTTCACATGGTAAATATTTGAGCCATAAGACAAGTATGTTTCTTCAATAATGCTCTGCAAATATTCGCCATTGACCCGACACTCGAGATACGCAAAGGCAATGAAAAAACGCAGACGACATGAAGCATGTTTCCCGCCACTGAACATAAAGTGCACGCACTTTGCGTTGTTATAGTAGCATCCACGTGGGAGGTCGGTGATCAGAAGACTTGTGTTTTTCAGAAGGATGGATCGCGATATGGCGATAACCGGTTGTATCGGCATTTTCCTGTATGTTTAAGGTTTTCTATTCCTCTCTTGAGAGCGCAGCGCGGAGTACTCACCACAGTGTGAACGTATAGGGTAAACCTCAACGTAAACACGGACGTCGTTCACAGGGGGGTTGAGTACGGGGCTTCTACTTTTTTAAACTATCTGGATAAATAACAAATGGGGCCGCAATGTCTCCCCGTCGCACCTGCAATATGTAAGTTATCTAGCAGATCAACACCCAGGGTTGTCGTAAGTACTTCGTTTATTGATTATCCGTTCTGCGGGACGTATGGAGATCAATTCATGCAGTTTGTTTCCAGGGTTTAATGACCGAAAAACTTCTGGTTCGTCGAATACATCGGTTCTGTGAATATATGTATTTTATGTGTGAATTCCTGTGAATGGCCGTGTGCGTGTGCGTGTGTGTGCGCATGTGTGTGTGAGAGAGACAGAAGGGGGTATGGTGTTATGCTGTTTTAGAGTTAACTTTTCACATTTTTTAGTATATATTGCAGTCACCCTTAAAGTTATAGGGAAGGGGCGGTGGGGTAGCCTAATGGTTAAAGCGTTCGCTCGTCACGCCGATGGCCCGGGTTCCAATCCCCACATGGGTACAATGTGTGAAGCCCATTTCTGGTGTCCCCCGCCGTGATATTGCTGGAATATTACTAAAAGCGGCGTAAAACCATACCCAGTCAATAAAGTTATAGGTTGGCAATCAACAGATGCTTGATGAAGCGGTTTCCCCCACACCACCTGTGTATGGTCCACCCGTGTCCCCCACACCACTACATAGTCCACCCGTGTCCCCCACACCACTACATGGTCCACCTGTGTCCCCACACCACTACATAGTCCACCCGTGACCCCCACACCACTACATAGTCCACCCGTGATCCCACACCACTACATAGTCCACCCGTGCCCCCCACACCACTACATAGTCCACCCGTGTCCCCCACACCACTACATAGTCCACCCGTGTCCCCCACACCACTACATGGTCCACCCGTGTCCCCCACACCACTACATGGTCCACCTGTGTCCCCACACCACTACATAGTCCACCCGTGTCCCCACACCACTACATAGTCCACCCGTGTCCCCCGTACCACTACATAGTCCACCCGTGTCCCCCGTACCACTACATAGTCCACCCGTGTCCCCCACACCACTTTATAGTCCACCCGTGTCCCCTGTACCACTACATAGTCCACCCGTGCCCCCACACCACTACATGGTCCACCCGTGTCCCCTGTACCACTACATAGTCCACCCGTGTCCCCCACACCACTACATAGGTCCACCCGTGTCCCCCACACCACTACATGGTCCACCCGTGTCCCCACACCACTACATGGTCCACCCGTGTCCCCACACCACTACATGGTCCACCTGTGTCCCCACACCACTACATGGTCCACCCGTGTCCCCCCACACCACTACATGGTCCACCTGTGTCCCCACACCACTACATGGTCCACCTGTGTCCCCACACCACTACATGGTCCACCTGTGTCCCCCACACCACTACATGGTCCACCTGTGTCCCCACACACTACATGGTCCACCCGTGTCCCCACACCACTACATGGTCCACCCGTGTCCCCACACCACTACATGGTCCACCCGTGTCCCCCCCACACCACTACATGGTCCACCCGTGTCCCCACACCACTACATAGTCCACCCGTGTCCCCACACCACTACATAGTCCACCCGTGTCCCCCACACCACTACATAGTCCACCCGTGATCCCCACACCACTACATGGTCCACCTGTGCCCCCCACACCACTACATAGTCCACCCGTGTCCCCACACCACTACATAGTCCACCCGTGTCCCACACCACTACATGGTCCACCGTGTCCCCCACACCACTACATAGTCCACCCGTGTCCCCACACCACTACATAGTCCACCTGTGTCCCCACACCACTACATGGTCCACCCGTGTCCCCCACACCACTACATAGTCCACCCGTGTCCCCCACACCACTACATAGTCCACCCGTGTCCCCACACCACTACATGGTCCACCCGTGTCCCCCCACACCACTACATAGTCCACCCGTGTCCCCACACCACTACATGGTCCACCTGTGTCCCCACACCACTACATGGTCCACCCGTGTCCCCCACACCACTACATGGTCCACCCGTGTCCCCCCACACCACTACATAGTCCACCCGTGTCCCCACACCACTACATGGTCCACCTGTGTCCCCACACCACTACATGGTCCACCCGTGTCCCCCACACCACTACATGGTCCACCCGTGTCCCCACACCACTACATGGTCCACCCGTGTCCCCACACCACTACATGGTCCACCCGTGTCCCCACACCACTACATAGTCCACCCGTGTCCCCACACCACTACATAGTCCACCCGTGTCCCCACACCACTACATGGTCCACCCGTGTGTCCCCCACACCACTACATGGTCCACCCGTGTCCCCACACCACTACATGGTCCACCCGTGTCCCCCACACCACTACATGGTCCACCCGTGTCCCCCACACCACTACATGGTCCACCCGTGTCCCCACACCACTACATGGTCCACCCGTGTCCCCCACACCACTACATGGTCCACCCGTGTCCCCACACCACTACATAGTCCACCCGTGTCCCCACACCACTACATGGTCCACCCGTATCCCCCACACCACTACATGGTCCACCCGTGTCCCCACACCACTACATGGTCCACCCGTGTCCCCCACACCACTACATGGTCCACCCGTGTCCCCCACACCACTACATGGTCCACCTGTGTCCCCACACCACTACATAGTCCACCCGTGTCCCCACACCACTACATGGTCCACCTGTGTCCCCACATCACTACATGGTCCACCCGTGTCCGGATAAACTCTCCGACGGTCACAATATACAGGCCTGTCGAAGTAACCAACACGTCAGGTCACTGACTTCTACACGGACGCTGACACACAGCCACAAATTCCAAAGCATCCGGACATCAACAATTAATACTGTTTTAGTCCAGAGTCTGAACATAAACTTGAAGAGGATATCTCTGCCCTTTTCTTTTATGTATGACAAGACAAAATACACATAACCATATTACAGTAATTATGTTTCAGAGGCATATGTACATGAAACTATAAATTTTAATTAAACATTTTTTTATTACTGTATACGTTTACCGTACGTTAACGTGAACACGTTGGCGGTAGTCGGAACTATTAACAAACCATTTATCTAAATACATATTTTCCATTCTAGAAAGAGGCAATTCGATAAACTATATTATACAGTGAAGTTCGTATAGTTGAAGGTTAACATCCAGCTTACCATTTGTGTTATCTTCCTTCTAAAGATATGAAAATTTAAAATCGCTTTGCGAAAATGGCAAAACCTAGTGAAATATCTCACAAACTGCCATCTGTGAAAAACTAAAGGCAAACAACATGCGCTCTCTCGTTCAATGTAGGTGGTCCGGCATTTAGAACGCAATATGACTATCTTTCATATAAACATATATGTTTCATCTATCAGCCAATACTATATCCTGATAGAGACGAATGTAGCAACTTCAAGTCATCTTAACCTTGACTGTATGTCGGTAGCGGATGTCAAAACAAGTTTATCAAAGCAATTAAGTTAAATTGAAACGCCCGTGTATGACCCAAGGACTGCTGCGGAAAAAATAGTTCGTTATTACCTACTCTAACACAACGCGAATTCCTACGCATAATACTGAATTCTTATTCATGACTGTAAGCATCAAGGGTTGATAAATTAGGTTTATACACCTTATAAACGTATTTTCCTTCATAAGATAAACCAACAAGGGAGGCATTCTCGGCAACGGTAAATGAGATACAATTAGAAAGAGGCCCACACACGATGCTAACGGTAATCGCTCGGCCCCAAGCGTGTAGAGCGAAAATTTGATTACTACAAATCATTTCGGAGCCATAGGGTCTGACGGAGGAAGCACAAGACGGGATCTCGCGAGAGCTATCCTGCCATATTGTTCTCGGGGTGGTGCCTCGTGCGGAACGTTCAGGATCTTCGTGTTGTATGTTCTGACAGCTTTATCGTCTCCCCTGATTAGAATTTGTTAAAGAGGGGTGAACGAAGTTAAGACATATTATCTCTAATGTCAAATGCAATTTTTAAAATGATAGAATTGTTGTTTTAAAAAAAAATCTTGTTTATTATTAAATAATAACATGAAACAAAGTTTCAGTTTTTATTCTCTGTTTCAAATGTATGTGCTATTTAAACGGTTTTTTATGTATTGCATGCTAATATTCTAATGACCTTTGCAGTCAAGAAACGAACTGGAGTGACGGAACCCCCAATCATGGGTTCTAATCCCTGACTTGTCCTGGTGATGTTGATAGGTTTGTCGGCACCAGCCTGGTTCCCTGGGTCTGTTACGCCTGCGCTAACGCTCCGACACTGAGTATGGCGCAGGCGTAACAGACTCAGGGAACCAGACTGTGTCGGCACTAACAGCCGCTTGCCTTTCATTGGAGTGGTAAAAGAATAAGACTTTCAAAACGGCGTAAGATACAAACCAATAATCTGAAACTAGACTTATTTTCCTTATTTATGAATGTTTTAAGAGCGCTCGTTTAGATGGAAAAAGTTCCTTGTAAACTACGAACTCACTCACGTGTCAAATAGCGAAAATGGGTACTTTTTCGTGTGTTGATAGTATCCCGTGAAGAGGGCTCACTGTGGGAGCGCCCCCAATGCTCAAGCGTCATTGTCAGTATAATATATGCATGTGCATGCACACATATTCGGCTATATACTCCAGGTACACACGAGCCCACCTGCAGCCCGAGCAGAAGCTGTTGCAGTATTTGCCACTGACGGAGTGAACAATATGGCTTGTGTCACAAGTGTATGAATACAATCGTGAGTCGTACACTGGACGGAAGACAAAACACACGAAGCCAATTAGATAAAATTAAACTTGGCCTGAAGGACCGACTGCACCCTGAATTTAAATTCAACAATTCAACATTCAAATATTTTTCTTACATAAGTACTTGTCTTGTCTCAAGCAGCAGGGTTTTGGGGGATTCAATGATTGTACTAGTCCGTTAAAGAAGTGAGTTGAGTTTTACGCCGCTTTTAGCAATATTCCAGCAACATCACGGCGGGGGACACCAGAAATGGGCTTCACACATTGTACCCATGTGGGGAATCGAACCCGGGTCTTCGTCGTGACCAGCGAACGCTTAGACCACCAGGCTACCCCACCACCCACCCTGTTAAAGGAAATGCATAAGTACAAATGATTCTAGGGCAAATGAAACTGGAGAGTATCATTGTTTGTAAGGGACCCTTCATAAGTTATGGCGGTGTGTGTTGTTGTTGTTGTTGTTTTTGTTTGTTTGTGTGTGTTGTGTTGTGTTTTTTCTTCATGATGTTAGGGGGGTCACCCATTTTGTTCTGGGGAGGTATGGGGGTCATCAATTTTGTACACATGTACTAGGCGGGGTCGTCGATTTTGTACGCATGAATATTTACAGTTTATGCTTCAAAATTATGGGAAAGGGGGTTGTCATTGATTTTTGTACATGACAATTGGGGGGTCCACTTACTTTGTACATAAATAAAGGGGGGGGGGTGTCATTCACATTGTACATGCTTCTTCATAAAAATCATCATCACCCCCCAGCCATCAATTATGTACGGTCCCTATTGGATTTGTTTGATATTAGACTTAGCTTCAAAGTATGAAGTTTAATTTTTATTTGTTATGTTGGGGGTTTTTGGTTGTTTTTTTTTCGTAATTGACATTTTATATTTCTGCGTTCCCCTTTGCAGAGGAGAGACTCTGGAATGGTCATGAACTGTGCAGATAAACTGAACATTTATGATTACAGATATAATAAGGATTCGAACCCACACTTTTAGAGTGAGGCACCTAATACGTACTTTTCTTGCATTATACCTGAGAATATGTAACAGATTGTTTTGGAGCTACCACGAATATTCGTACTTCACGTACATTTTATATGATTTGTTCGGTGTAGCCACTGAATTGGTACTCCATAGAATTAATCTATGAGCTAACATTTTGCATTGCAGTGGGTAAATTCTTAAAGTGTCAATTCGTTAGTTATAGCTAATCTGCAGTAGAATCTATAGAGGTACGCCATATGCATATTCTGAATAAGTGAGCAAGTCTGGACTGTGGACTGTGACCCGGTGACTGATAGCGTGAGCGCACGACATCGGGTCACGATGACATAAAGTCGGTCAAGTCATCAGCCACGCATTATCGGCGACTCATACCTATTACGTGGAGAACCTATTACATGGGACCTAACGAGAGAGGTGGGGGATATATTTGCTTTTTCCCGAAATCACAGGAAAATTAAAGCCAAATCTTTGCATGGATGATCCCACCAATGGTGTCTCTCAAATGTATATTAATCCCCTCGTTTACCATTGAAACTTTGAAAATGTTTGTTTCCCCTGGTAACCCTCGTGCCAATACATGGTAACAATACATGAAGGCTATTGATCCTTGATTTATGCAAATTGGTATAATTTGATCTGTCAAGTGCCTTTCTCGTAAGTGGTTATTGAGAGAAACAGCTATGAAACAAAGTGTCTGAACTAACAGGTTTTCTAATCAAATAGAGCTAAATATGCAGTTTGCGGTTTATAAGTCTGTTCACATAAGAAGTCTATAATGAAATAAATAGAAAAACTCATAAATAAAGCCAAGTATATGTTTTGTTACATAAATATTCCAAATATTTACATGCACAGAACCATGCGGTTGGATTATGAGCTCGCGATTAATGTTTGTGGTTAGAGTTATCTCCCTTCCCTCGGGTCGTCATCCTATCTCCCTCGATTTTCACTCCCTGGCAATGGATCGTGTTTATCACGAGTTGTTATGAAGATATTTAACTATTTCAGGTATATTATTCGACATATATACTGTATACATATTTCGAGTAGTGCTTTTTGAAGTAATAGTTTAACGTAAATTCAAATTCAACGTTTTAATTTCAAAAGTATCCGCAAAACTTTCAGGCCGTACTAATCACACAAGTACCGATGTAATTAACGCCTGTCACTTTACTCGTCATAACTGAAATACATGTAGATGAAAGATACCGACAGATTCTGTGTCTCAAAACAAACACGAAACAGGAACCCGCTTTACTGGTGAACTAGTGATAGAACCTTGCCCTCTTGGGTAAGAGAACAGTCCAGATAAACAGTTTCATTTTCCCGTTTCTTAATGATAAAGTCAAGCTGTTAGAAACTGGATACGTTAAAACTAATTACATATCAAAAGCAGATGATTTTCGTTGTCGACTTCAAACGATCTCGCTCTACGTGCAATATTGTTCGAGGCGATTAAACGTGTGAATTTACATTTTTCAACGAGGCGTTTAAGCAGCTTGTCCAAAGATCGGTATTCTATTTCGCTGTTTTAGGGTGAATGAAAGTGGGTTTTTCACTTTCCCTAAACGTCATGTTTTAACTGATAATGATATGTTTGTGTTTTCATTCTTTAAACATTTTTGTCGATAAATTGCTTTAATGAATACTCTCGATATCAATGAACAGAAAATCCACATCATGTGGTGATGACGTTCTAGGTTCTAGAAAACAAGAAATATTTACCGAAATAAAATGTTTATTCACTTTCTATTTATGTTTGATTTTTAAATTTTATTTTTAACAGTTAACAATTATCTCATCTTGTGGAAATGGTTTATCACTGTTTACAGGGAAGACATATGACAAGATAGTTTTCACAAGAGGACTAAGGTTTTTAGGTTTAGTTGGAGGGAAGCAAGAATAACTTTCAGTGTTCGTTCAATTCCTGAGTAATCCCTAGCCAGTAGCAGTCTACTACTCAAAGATTACACTGCTGTCCATTGCTACAATTACACGGGAATATTTTGTTGAAAACGTTTGTATGATAGTGATACATTGTAGGGTAACACACCTAAAGTAAATACATGTAATAGTAATTAATATGGATCCATGTGAATAACGCTATAAGTAAGATTTGCAACACATTTAAGGATCTTTTTAATTATAAAAGTTAAAACGTTGTTTACTATAAGAGCCTTAAAAAGTGGTATCAGCGATAGAAACGCTGTACCCGGATTTCATTAAATATTTTCCGCACTCTTAAGGGTAATCAGGGTAGAATATGTCCACTGTACGCCCATGCATCCATGTCACAGGAGCCGACGATAGTGTGGGTTGGTTGGTTTTAGCGAGTTCATTTGATTTGGTGGTATCTCATTCGGTTGGTTTGTTAGATCCAGATTAGATTATTCACATGACGAGAGATGCA
This sequence comes from Haliotis rubra, assembly GCF_003918875.1. Classification (NCBI taxonomy): domain Eukaryota; kingdom Metazoa; phylum Mollusca; class Gastropoda; order Lepetellida; family Haliotidae; genus Haliotis; species Haliotis rubra. Next base: position 363,746 of record NW_025767408.1, on the reverse strand, counting down.
AACTATCGGGCAAAAATAGTATAAAATACACAATGCCATTTAGAAAGTAGTGAAATGTAACATATGTTATATTTGGGATTACACTTTCTTGACTTTGTGTGCTGGCGATTAGGTGCCTGTCTCTGAGGGTGTGGGTTCGAATCCCGGATGGGACTCAATCCAACAAAAGTACTAGAATCTGTACTTTACTAAGAAAGGGTAATCCCAAATATAACATATGTTTAAAAAAGTATACATTTGAAAATGGGATTTGATAAAAATAACAGCATACAAACAATATAAAAGCGTTAGTAATGTAAAACATTCCTAAAGTCCTTACACACAAACATGATACCTATACCAAATACATCGCCACCGAATAACATTTTCTTGTATTTTGTTTCATCTTTAGCCAGCATTAAACTTGGTAATTTTTTTCTTTAGCCTGGGAGTTTAGTAGCAAATACGGGGGACAATATTGGTGGGAAAATATATATCACTGACGAATTGATTCACGAGTCATTTAGAGAGGTGGAACAGTTATACCAGTGTGAATACAATCATGCTAATTATGTTCTTGTATCTGGTGTACATTCAATTGTGGAATAAATTTAATAAATCTAATTTGGTATGAAAAAATATAATGATTATTCACCTACCTACCGCCTGTCTGACATACTTTGTATTTGTATAATACGACATTATATCACACCAGGAGAGTGCAAACATATAGAATGTCAGACTCCCGGGAAGCCCAGCTCTATCCCTATTAGTTTACAGTTATTCACATTATGTGAGTGTCCGTCCCAGACCTTCCTAATGGAGACAAATCCCCCATGAACACCGACGGGTCTGTCTGTTGTATAATTCCTTTCTGCCTGATGAGCGCTCGCCTTGCGCTTTGACTCCAGGCCGTGTTCAACACGAACTACCAGCTCTCTTGAAACGGAAACCGAGCCAACCTTAGCCCTACAGCTGTCAAACTTTTACACCACTATCTGTTTTCTCATGGATCAAGTTTTGACATCTGAATGCCTGTCGATTAAATCGTGAGTCGACTTCAATTTGTGAATTTAGAAATTAACATATCGCCTGTTGAGGGAACGCACATTCATAGTCGGCAGTACATAGACATGGGTCCTCGTTCGGGGGATATTTGGCGTCAGATCACCTACATCTTACCTGTATATTCAGGTGAAAATATTATATGTACCTAACTAACATCTTCTATTAGGTTTCGAACATGCTGCAGCTCGGTGTTTCCGTTGTGGCTGACGCTGCTGTTAGTTGTGAGGTGACATCTAGCTTCCTTTAAATGTCAACAGGGTCGTGTTTGAAAATGTTCTCATGAGCCTATTTTCATTACCGTTTCAAACTATTTTTGAACCGAAAAATAATTTTAGAAGTGACTTCCTTATGCTTGATTGGCATTTTAGAAGATGCTATTTGATGAACATACAGATTTTTCTGGGTTACATCTTCTTTTTATTCTCGAGTACAACGTTTCAGGGCTTGTTCTGGCCCCATCATCAGGTAAAACTGAAAATCCTCTATGTTCGACTTCCTTATGACCCAAGTATAGCACCTAAATGCAATCTGTCCGTACACAGGGCGGTGGGGTTGCCTAGTGGTTAAAGCGTTTGCTTGTCACCCCGAAGAACCGGGTTCGATTTTTCACATGGGTACAATGTGTGAAGCCCATTTCTGGTGTCCCTCGCCGCGATATGGCTAGAATATTGCTAAAAGCGGCGTAAAACCTAACTCACTTTCCGGACACAAGATTCGGTGTCTACATAGTAATGGGTTGGTCAGTCAGTAACGAGATTCCTTCCCCGGAGTGATATTATTACATTTTGTGAGTTTGTGAGGTCTGGCACTCCCGTGAGAATATTTGTCTGTGAATTTTGGATTCGAACCAACCATCACACGAATCGTACACACCCAAGGGACACAACTCCGCATTGCCCCACCTTCGATGGTCGTGCCACCCATGCTTCATTGAGACATGCAAAGCGTTTGAGGGAATATAGTTTCTCGAATATTAAGATAGAAATGATTTAACAATGCCACGAGACACCAAGAATAAACAGGATTCAAACTCGTGTTGTTATGACGAGACAACACTCACCACTAGACTAGACTGTTGACTATGTACTTCTATAGACGTTACTTCTGTATGATGGGCTGGTGAGGTCGCCTTCGAGAGTACTGCACAATAGTATTGATAAAACATTCATATATTTGTGTGTGTGCTTGTGCAGGCGTGAGTGCGTGCGCGCGTGTGTGTACTAGGCCCTACTCCAGGCTTGTATCGGTGTCAAAGTGCTTGCCCACTAAGATACCGTAGTTTAACATAGATGCACCACTCAGCCCCAGTGTGATAACCCCGATCCGACGTGTTCTTGTCTTCTCCCACTTATACACGGCGCCAGGCAGGGTAACAAGAAGTACCCTCGTTTAACGCCATAACTTCAACAGGTTCGACCTTAGACCTCCGGCTCCCCGACAGACGCTCTATCAACTACACTACAGAGCAATAATATATGTTGAATAAAGTATGCATGGGGACACGTTGTTGATGCAGCTGTTACGCTCTTAATGTGCAGTAAAACTTTTCCCTAAAAAACAACCATAGACAACGAGCGAAAAGAAATTAACGCCGAATCTTATGTGAAAATAATGTGAAAGTCCTCACCTTTGCAAGACGCTGCAGCTCCGCTCTTGAAGACTTAGATCTTGTAATTAAAATCATCAAAAGGGTTGACACATGTTGGAAAGATTACTTCCAATTAATTTTATGCATGTGTCACAACCGATTAACGTTTTTGGGTTTATCTTTTAAATTGAGCGAATCCAATTTTGTTATTACGCAAGCGACCTTTAATGTTCCAGGTCAGGGGTCAGCTTGCGTTAGTTCCGGTCAAGGTGACACGCGGACCACCGGGTGAGTGTTGATGGTCTGGAGCCACTTATGCTAATCTAATCATGTCTGGTCTCCAGATGACGAGACGAAATCACAAACATATTGAAATTACAGCAGAGATGACGAGGGAGGCTTGAAGAAGGGATGCACTGTTGAATAGAATCACAAATAGTAATTGTTCGATGATACGTTCGGCAGATCATTCTACTCCATTATTTGTCTTCCAGGTGTAACCTGAGAGCAAAATGGCGCCTTTTCCACTGTTGCTTTCGGAAATTATTACATAGCTATGCAAACAGTTTGAAAAGGTTAGCGCAAAATCAAAATATTATAAGCAAATTGTAACAAGTTAATATGTTTTAATGGCTATCCAAATCTCCCCACACTCGTACCCCTCTGAAAATATTAATTAATCTATCATATGGTCTCTGAATACGTAGGTAATGTCAGCTGTTAAAAGTGAAAATAAGTCCGATCACTCAAAGTCCACTTGGAAATTATTTTCGAGCAAGAAAACCTTGAATAATTAGTAGTAACTGCGACAAACAGCAACAGTCTCAGAAAAAATAAATTGATGCATTTCCGTGGAAACTCAAAAACATTGCCTGTCACTCTGAAATGGTATCTGGCAAGAAAAAAAACTGGACGGGTTTCAGAGACAGGGCCAAGATAATTGTCATGGATAAAAATATACTGCCTTTTAATGAACGCAAAAATATTTCTATGTCTATTTGAATTTGTTATCGAGCTGGAAGACACCTTGTTTAGTTCTTAAAGATTGGAACATTTATCACTTTGGTAAACCCACGAGTAGGGTGCAAAGGGTAAACAAAATTCAATCATTGCGTAAATGGATTAAGACAAATGAACCCTGACGCACCCAAAGGACTTTTCTCGGCCCAGCGATTAACCCAAGACCACTGCATGTATCACTTTGTTCTCTGAAACAAATATACCCAATACAGCCCGAGCAAGTCTACATGACAAGTCTAGACGCCAATAGTTCAGATTCTGAAAATGAGTGAGTGAGTGCATATAGTTTTACGCCACTTTTAGTAATATTCCAGCAATATCACGACGGGACACCAGAAATGGGCTTGACTTTGTACCCATGTGAGGAATCGTATATTATTGAAGTAAAGGGAATACATGTTTCATCTCAAATACATTTAAGCCGAACTTTACGCCGAGTTCAGTGGCGACACTGACGTAAACCTGTCTCAATCCCGTGTTCAACCAATGTTTAGCTCAGCCTCGTCTTAAACCAGTATTTAGGACAGCTGAACCTCGTCATCAACCAATGTTCTGAGACAGCTCAACCTCAGACAGACAGACAATACTTTATTACCTTATTATGAACTCGTTTTGGTTCACAGAGCTTGACAAAAAGACAAATGAATACAACATAAAATATGACATTCCTAAAAACATAAAAAGAGGTAAATATGTGCTTAAATATAATTAAATGAATAAGATGATTCCTGGACATTCAACATTTGTTTTAAATTGCCATACTTTGAGGTACAAAAGATGTCCGAGCTTGTTTAGTCTTGGTGATTGGCACTGTATAGCGGCGGCCCAAAGGTAAAAGCTTATACTCTAGATTTAAAAAATGTGTTGTGTCATTAATGATTTTTTCAGACGTTGAAAGTACTTGCCGCTCACATAGAAGTGAAAGATTATCGAAAGTGCATGACCCCGGCTATTTTACTAGCTGTATTTACAATTTTGTTAAGTTTTGATTTGTTTTGACTGAAAGAGACTCGAACCAGCACTGAGAAGAAAAAGTGAGTATACTCTGAATAAAAGTGGTATAAAACAACATCATAACAGATTGGGAAACGTTAAAAGATCGCAGTTTGCGCATTAGATGGAGGCGTTGTTGACAATTACTGTACAAGGCATCTGTGTTGGTGTATCAATAAAAGTTCCAAGGTACTTGTATTCAGTGACTGTCTCAATTGGTTCATCATTAATGAACAAAGGTGGTACTGTTGGGGAGTTAGTTCTGAAATCATAACCTCGTCATAAACCAATGTTCAGCGACAATTCATCCTCGTCATAAACCAATGTTCAGAGACAGCTCAATCTCGTCATAAACCAATGTTCAGCGACAGCTCAATCTCGTCATAAACCAATGTTCAGCGACAATTCATCCTCGTCATAAACCAATGTTCAGAGACAGCTCAATCTCGTCATAAACCAATGTTCAGCGACAATTCATCCTCGCCATAAACCAATGTTCAGAGACAGCTCAATCTCGTCATAAACCAATGTTCAGCGACAATTCATCCTCGTCATAAACCAATGTTCAGAGACAGCTCAATCTCGTTCAGCGACAATTCATCCTCGTCATAAACCAATGTTCAGAGACAGCTCAATCTCGTCATAAACCAATGTTCAGCGACAATTCATCCTCGTCATCAACCAATGTTCAGCTCGTCATAAACCAATGTTCAGCGACAATTCATCCTCGCCATAAACCAATGTTCAGAGACAGCTCAATCTCGTCATAAACCAATGTTCAGCGACAATTCATCCTCGCCATAAACCAATGTTCAGCGACAATTCATCCTCGTCATAAACCAATGTTCAGAGACAGCTCAATCTCGTCATAAACCAATGTTCAGCGGCAATTCATCCTCGTCATAAACCAATGTTCAGCGACAATTCATCCTCGCCATAAACCAATGTTCAGAGACTGTTAATCCCCGTGTTCACCCAGTTTAGAGATGACTCAACACCGTGTTCAGACAGTGTTCAATGTCGATCATCCCAGATTTAACCAATGTTCAGATATAACTAAACACAATGTTCAGCCAGTGTTTAGGGATGACTCAACCTCGTTTAGAGTGAGTTTAGTTTTGCGCCACACTGAGCAATATTCCAGCTAACATGAGCATCGGCCTACGCAGTTGGGATACGATAACATGTGTCAACCTCGTCAGCGTCACCAGATCCCGTTAGTCGCCTCTTGCGAGAAGCATGGGTTACTGAAGATCAATTCTAACCCGGACCTTCACGGGTGGGGGAGTGTTTAGATATTTCAATCCTATGTTCGACGAATGTTTAGAGAATGAAATAGTTAAATAGTTGTATGGCCTTCGAAGGGGTCTTCCAGGCCACGCTGTTTACACATGTTTGGTCTTCTGGACTTATATTAGCCCAGATAGACAGACGCTGTCTCTGTAAATTTTAAGTTTTGATTAAACCAAGTTACAGCGTTGAATTTGACAAGGTGCCCAAGTGAGGCTGGAGAAAAACTAGACCTGTTTTTTTAAGGACTGCAGCATTACAGTGAGAGCTTGGCAGAAGGGTAAATTCTGTGGTTCAGACAGACCACACTGCAATGTCTTTGAGCGCGTCAACCTCAACTCGCTACCTCGGATTAAGTAACGATGTGTTTAGGCTGAGACATCATTTGAAAAATAATTGTTTGAAATGACAAATTCTCATAAAAACTTTAAAGAGAAGTCACCCATTTGACATATTATTAATTTAAGTCAGTTTTGGCAACTTAAATCAATTGTCATATCAGGACTGACAAATAACTGATAACAGATCAACAGGGCGAGACACTATAAAATGGATGATTTCTGTTTGGGTTAAACGGGCTGCTTTAGCTTTTACAAACTTCTGTAAATTAAGGCTGTTGGTATTTGTGCATTTTCAAAGACCTTGTCGATTCCGGTCGGATACCCTTTGCGCCTATTAAAACATCCGAGACAAAACAGAATGCATGTGGTGAACTCTGACCCTTCTTGACGGGTCACTCCGTCAACATTCCAGACATTGTGCGCATGTCCGCCGTGCCGACGACTGCTCTGATTGACAGCTATGCGCACCACACACACTCGCGTCACAAGGTGTTCGGTTGATCAGCTGATGGTAGATAACAAACGTGCTTATCTTGCACGTTAGTGTCAGACCACGTTAGATGGAACCAGTCACGAACGTCCCAGTCGAACTGCATGCCCTGTGGTCTTTTTTATCGTGATTCCTGGTTCGAATCTTCCACATTATGTCCTACATCCATCCTTCCATCCATCCATCCACCCAACCATCCACTCATCCATCCATCCATCCACCCGTACATACATACACACACACACACACACACACATCACACACACACACACACACACACACACACATACATACATACATACATACATACATACATACATACACACATACATACATACATTTGTGAAGAATACATACATACACATACATACATACATACATCACGTACATACATACATGCACACGTACATACACGCACACACACATACATTTGTGAAGAATACATATACATACATACATACATTACACACATACATACACACATACATACATACATTTGTACATTTACAAGATACATACATACATACATACATACATATACATACAATACATACATACACATACATACATACATACATACATACATACATACATACATACATACATACATACATACATACATACATACATACATACATACATACATACATACATACATACAAATAGCTCTATTAAATTGAAAAGGATACCCAGTGAGATGGGGGATTCAGAGCTTGGGGAAATCAAAACTTGCTCAATAAGGGCTTTTAACGCGTCACTTTGCAGTATCGCAGCTAAATGACAACAGTCTGTAATGGTAGAGTTTGGACTAGACCATCCAGTGACTGACTTCACGAGCATCGACTTATGTAATATGTATGCGACATAAGTAAAGAAAATCAGCGAGCATGACCACCCGGTTCCATCAGTCGTTCCTGACAACAAACATGGGCTGTTGAAGTAAACACCCGTAAATCTCTACAGGTAGGTTATATACCCGTAACTCCCCACCTGTCGGGTAAATACCCGTGACTCTCCACGCCTATGTCATATACCCCTAACTCCCCACCTTTCTGGTAAATACCCGTAGCTCTCCACGCCTATGTTATATACCCGTAACTCCCCACCTCTCTGGTAAATACCCGTAGCTCTCCACAGGTATGTCTTCACTTTTATTGTATAAATGTCGGGTAAATACCCGTAGCTCACCACAGGTATGTTTTATACCCGTAACTCCCCACCTCTCTGGTAAATACCCGTAGCTCTCCACAGGTATGTCTTCACTTTTTATTGTATAAATAGTTTTCGTCACGATATGGCTGAAATATTGCCGATGTGACGTTAAATAATAACTCACTCACTCACTCACTCCACAGGTATGTTACATACCCGTAACTCCCCACCTCTCTGGTAAATACCCGTGACTCTCCACACGCATGTTATATACCCGTAACTCCCCACCTCTCTGGTAAATACCCGTAGCTCTCCACAGGTATATTACATACCCGTAACTCCCCACCTGTCTGGTAAATACCCGTAGCTCTCCACACGTAGGTTATATACCCGTAACTCCCCACCTGTCTGGTAAATACCCGTAGCTCTCCACACGTAGGTTATATACCCGTAACTCCCCACCTGTCTGGTAAATACCCGTAGCTCTCCACACGTAGGTTATATACCCGTAACTCTCCACCTGTCAGGTAAATACCCGTACATCTCCACAGGTATGTTACACACGTGTAACTTCCCACTTTGAACACCAGACAGATCTGAAGTCTGTCATATTCCCGTATATCTCTAAACAAAAAGGAATATTATCAGCTACAATACCACGTGTATATTGAGTTATGACGAGGAATAATTGCTTCACGCTCGTCAAGTTATCCGAAAAAGCCACAGTGTTTACCAAGACGGAAGAGAGAAGACAATAATCTTTCGTAGGAGTTTTTGAAGAAATGTATATTTTTCTTTCTATTTTTTCTAATTGTTGAGGGTTGTTCCGACACGCATTCAACAGGATATGTTCCCTTTCATTTTTTGGCGACATTTCACAACGAAAGGTATACACTAAAATATCGAAAATATCACACTTGGCTTAACCTGACATACGCTTGGAATACGGAATACAAATGATATTATGAAAGATTTGTAAACAATCTTTGTTTACTTTTTGCATGCGCTATATAATATCCTCGCGGTTATTCAACACTTGCATGACTGTGTTTCCAATTACCGGTAAGTTTATACCTACGGCACTCTTGATAAAAAGCAATTTTTCGCGGATAATTGAAAAGAACGAACCGTAAAAACAGACCTTCCAAACATAAGACAACACGCGCCAAAAGACTCTGAAAAACGCTGCTCGTAAAACAAAAAGATGATAGTAGTTGATCATTGTATCAAAGTTCAGAGACACAAGAAGACCGGTTGTGCGAGATCTAAACGTGACCACACGAGATTACCTAGTTTATATTCCATTAGTGTGTGCAGCGTTTATACAGAGTTTTCCCAAGCTACCCTCTACTCGAGGTTTTGACCCGATACAGTTTTTTGAACGTTTTGCCATTTGGTAGGAAAGGGGTTGAGCTGACTCCTATTGGCCAATCTAGACATCGAAATATGGGGTGAATTGTCGGCCGCCATGTTGAGACTAGGCAAACGTGTGTGGTCTGATGGGGGGCACAGAACATAACACACTCATTAACGAAGCGGTGTCGATTTCCAGGCGATCCCTACGCATCCATAAACTGAGTCGTTATTCTATGGGAAAGTAAGTTTCAGCGACCGCCACAGTTTCCGCTATATATTTCCTGTATGATCGAGTCACGACGCATATATCAGTGACCATCACCCAGAAACTAGACAAACTTTATGGATAACAACTTCTTTATTTCGTGAGTGGGACGTTTCGATACAGATTCTTGTACCGCTGTGTCCTGTCCTGCAGTCGCGAAATAAAAAAGTTGTTATCCATAAAGTTTGTCTAGTTTGTATTTCCCAGCTTCTAAAATACCACTCAAAGAAGTCATCGCCACGAACTTTGAATTCCTAATTTAATAATACCTTAGTGTCGAAGTTTTCGTTGATGAAAGTCGTTTGATTCAGCTCGTTAACCTATCCCATCGACTTAAAATGATGACATGTTCAGATTGTGAGATTCAGAGGTGCCTTTATTATACCTCGCTCGGGAGACTTTCAAAGAAAGGTGTTTGAAGGGGCTAGGCTTTATTTTATGACAAAACGATCTTTTGGAAGTGTACTACAGCATAACTATAAATTACTATCAAAAAGCAGAACGTGAAAAAATGCTCCGTCATGATTTGCTTTTCTTGATCAAATAAAAAGATATATTATAAGATGTGAACTAGGTTAAAGAGGTGTAATATCTCTGATAGATTACTAGCGCTAGCAGTTTCTGAAGGACAGGTGATTGTGTTCAACCAATACGTAACCTCCTGTGAGATCCCGGAGTATATATTGAATAAAACAATCACCCATATCCCACCTTCAGCCCCAGCAGCCTATACTTATCCCATGCCTTTCAGCCCCAGCAGCCTATACTTATCCCATGCTCAGCTCCAGCAGCCTATACTTATCCCATGCTCAGCTCCAGCAGCCTATACTTATCCCATGCTCAACTCCCAGCAGCCTATACTTATCCAAGCTCAGCCCCAGCAGCCTATACTTATCCCATGCTCAGCTCCAGTACCCTATACTTATCCAAGCTCAGCCCCAGCAGCCTATACTTATCCCTAGCTCAGCCCCAGCAGCCTGTACTTATCCCAAGCTCAGCTTCAGCAGCCTATACTTATCCCAAGCTCAGCCCCAGCAGCCTATACTTATCCCATGCTCAGCTCCAGCAGCCTATACTTATCCCAAGCTCAGCCCCAGCAGCCTGTACTTATCCCATGCTCAGCTCCAGAAGCCTATACTTCTCCCAAGCTCAGCCCTAGCACCCTGTACTTATCCCATGCTCAGCTCCAGCAGCCTATACTTATCCCAAGCTCAGCCCCAGCAGCCTGTCCTCATTCCATGATCAGCTTCAGCAGTCTATACTTATCCCAAGCTCAGCTCCAGCAGCCTATACCTATCCTAGCTCAGCCCCAGCAGCCTATACTTATCCCAAGCTCAGCCCAATTAGCCTATACTTATCCCATGCTCAGCTCCAGCAGCCTATACTTATCCCATGCTCAGCCCCAGCAGCCTATACTTATCCCATGCTCAGCTCCAGCAGCCTAAACTTATCCTACGCCCCAGCAATACTTATCCCAAGCTCAGCAGCAGCCTATACTTATCCAAGCTCAGCCCCAGCAGCCTATACTTATCCCAAGCTCAGCCCCAGCAGCCTATACTTATCCCATGCTCAGCTCCAGCAGCCTATACTTATCCCAAGCTCAGCCCCAGCAGCCTATACTTATCCCAAGCTCAGCCCCAGCAGCCTATACTTATCCCAAGCTCAGCCCCAGCAGCCTATACTTATCCCATGCTCAGCCCCAGCAGCCTATACTTATCCCAAGCTCAGCCCCAGCAGCCTATACTTATCCCATGCTCATCCCCAGCAGCCTATACTTATCCCAAGCTCAGCCCCAGCAGCCTATACTTATCGCATGCTCAGCCCCAGCAGCCTATACTTAGCCAAGCTCAGCCCCAGCAGCCTATACTTCTCCCAAGCTCAGCCCCAGCAGCCTGTACTCATTCCATGATCAGCTTCAGCAGTCTATACTTATCCCAAGCTGAGCCCCAGCAGCCTATACCTATCCTTGCTCAGCCCCAGCAGCCTATACTTATCCAAGCTCAGCCCCAGCAGCCTATACTTATCCCATGCTCAGCTCCAGAAGCCTATACTTATCCCAAGCTCAGCCCTAGCACCCTGTACTTATCCCATGCTCAGCTCCAGCAGCCTATACTTATCCCAAGCTCAGCCCCAGCAGCCTGTCCTCATTCCATGATCAGCTTCAGCAGTCTATACTTATCCCAAGCTCAGCTCCAGCAGCCTATACCTATCCTAGCTCAGCCCCAGCAGCCTATACTTATCCAAGCTCAGCCCAAGCAGCCTATACTTATCCCATGCTCAGCTCCAGCAGCCTAAACTTATCCCATGCTACGCCCCAGCAGCCTATACTTATCCAAGCTCAGCCCCAGCAGCCTATACTTATCCCAAGCACAGCCCCAGCAGCCTATACTTATCCCATGCTCAGCCCCAGCAGCCTATACTTATCCCAAGCTCAGCCCCAGCAGCCTATACTTATCCCATGCTCAGCCCCAGCAGCCTATACTTATCCCAAGCTCAGCCCCAGCAGCCTATACTTATCCCAAGCTCAGCCCCAGCAGCCTATACTTATCCCAAGCTCAGCCCCAGCAGCCTATACTTATCCCAAGCTCAGCCCCAGCAGCCTATAGTTATCCCAAGCTCAGCCCCAGCAGCCAATACCTATCCAAGCTCAGCCCCAGCAGCCTATACTTATCCAAGCTCAGCTCCAGCAGCCTATACTTATCCCAAGCTCAGCCCCAGCAGCCTATACTTATCCCAAGCTCAGCTCCAGCAGCCTATACTTATCCCATGCTCAGCCCCAGCAGCCTATACTTATCCCAAGCTCAGCCCCAGCAGCCTATACTTATCCCAAGCTCAGCCCCAGCAGCCTATACTTATCCCATGCTCAGCTCCAGCAGCCTATACTTATCCCAAGCTCAGCTCCAGCAGCCTATACTTATCCCATGCTCAGCCCCAGCAGCCTATACTTATCCCAAGCTCAGCCCCAGCAGCCTATACTTATCCCAAGCTCAGCCCCAGCAGCCTGTACTCATTCCATGATCAGCTTGAGCAGCCTATACTTATCCTAAGCTCAGCCCCAGCAGCCTATACTTATCCCAAGCTCAGCCCCAGCAGCCTATACTTATCCCAAGCTCAGCTCCAGCAGCCTATACTTATCCCATGCTCAGCCCCAGCAGCCTGTACTCATTCCATGATCAGCTTCAGCAGTCTATACTTATCCCAAGCTCAGCTCCAGCAGCCTATACCTATCCCAGCTCAGCCCCAGCAGCCTATACTTATCCAAGCTCAGCCCCAGCAGCCTATTCCTATCCCAAGCTCACCCCCAGCAGCCTATACTTATCCCATGCTCAGCTCCAGCAGCCTATACTTATCCCATGCTCAGCCCCAGCAGCCTATACTTATCCCAAGCTCAGCCCCAGCAGCCTATACTTATCCCAAGCTCAGCCCCAGCAGCCTATACTTATCCCAAGCTCAGCTCCAGCAGCCTATACTTATCCCATGCTAGGCTCCAGCAGCCTATACTTATCCCATGCTGAGCCCCAGCAGCCTATACTTATCCCAAGCTCAGCCCCAGCAGCCTATACTTATCCCAAGCTCAGCCCCAGCAGCCTATACTTATCCCATGCTCAGCTCCAGCAGCCTATACTTATCCCAAGCTCAGCCCCAGCAGCCTATACTTATCCCAAGCTCAGCTCCAGCAGCCTATACTTATCCCAAGCTCAGCCCCAGCAGCCTATACTTATCCCAAGCTCAGCCCCAGCAGCTTATACTTATCCCAAGCTCAGCCCCAGCAGCCTGTACTCATTCCATGATCAGCTTGAGCAGCATATACTTATCCCATGCTCAGCTCCAGCAGCCTATACTTATCCCAAGCTCAGCCCCAGCAGCCTATACTTATCCCAAGCTCAGCCCCAGCAGCCTGTACTCATTCCATGATCAGCTTGAGCAGCATATACTTATCCCATTTTCATCTGCATCAGTCTATACTCATCTCATTCACAGCTCAAGGAAACTAGGAGACTTCAAGGTTCCTTTAAGATGTAACTTTTTTTTCAGTGACTGTTTGTTGTTCTATTAATATGTCTCCGAGTGGACTTCCAGGAAAAGCGAATGATTGCAGCAGTCCCTCGGCGTAACAGAAAATTTCAAAGTACATTTTCGCCTTTGTCGGATGGTCTAATGGTCTACTGTACAGAGTTGCATCCCTTAGTTAGGATCTGAGTAAACACGGCTTCAAATGCAAGATTCCACTGATATGAGCCTTGGTCTGTCAGCACCAACTATGACATCGTAAAGTTGGGCTAAAGTGGTCAAGCCTTCCATGGATAACCAACCAGACATGTCTTCAAGGCGACCAGTCCTTGTTCTATCCTCTCGATGCCGAGTGCCAGGCAGGGCAATATTAAGTATCACGGCTGGGATCGAAGCACTGACCCTCTGCTCTCCAGGCCAACGCTGTATTCCCTACACCAAAAGGCGGCCTCTTCCATATTCACCGAACACTTTCTGGCATGCCTTGAATACTGTTCAGAGCGGAGTTAGACTCTGCTTGCTTGTATACATTGAAACCTCTTTTATCCGGATTGTACCGTCCTTACAGAAACATGTCCGGATTAACGAATCATTGGTGCAGGGCATTTTTCGGTCTGATTATAGACGTTTCTAACGAGATCGTTTGGAAGTCGACCTTTCCGGACTGACGTGGTTTTATGTTATGGGGTTACAGGTAACTGTTCCTCTCATTCACACAGGATAGAATTGTTGTATGAAACTGATCGAAACATAGTCTCTCCGGATGTTACGACGAGAATGACTTCTGAATCAAGCTTGGCTGCTTTTTAGCAGCATTAGTCATGAGCCAAGGCATTAGGCATTAGGTGAAACCAAAGTCTAAACACTGGTGAAACCAAAGTCTAAACACTGGTGAAACCAAAGCATAAGTCATCTAAAACACTAGTGAAATCAAAGCATTAGTCATCTAAACACTAGTGAAACCAAAACATTAGTCCATCATAAGTCATCTAAACGCTGGTGAAACCAAAGCATTAGTCATCTAAACACTAGTGAAACCAAAGCATTAGCCATCTAAACACTGGTGAAACCAAAGCATTAGACATCTAAACACTGGTGAAACCAAAGCATTAGTCATCTAAACACTAGTGAAACCAAAGCATTAGTCATCTAAACACTAGTGAAACCAAAGCGTTAGCCATCTAAACACTAGTGAAACTAAAACATTAGTCATCTAAACGCTGGTGAAACCAAAGCATTAGTCATCTAAACACTAGTGAAACCAAAGCGTTAGCCATCTAAACACTGGTGAAACCAAAGTATTAGTCATCTAAAGACTAAAGAAACCAAAGCATTAGCCATCTAAACACGGGTGAACCAAAGCATTAGCCATCTAAACACTGGTGAAACCAAAGTATTAGTCATCTAAAGACTAGAGAAACCAAAGCATTAGTCATCTAAACACGGTTGAAACCAAAGCATTAGCCATCTAAACACTGGTGAAACCAAATTAGTCTATAGTGAGTTAGTCATCTAAAGACTAGAGAAACCAAAGCATTAGTCATCTAAACACTGGTGAACCAAAGCATTAGCCATCTAAACACTGGTGAAACCAAATTATTAGTCATCTAAAGGCTGGAGAAACCAAAGCATTAGTCATCTAAACACTGGTGAACCAAAGCATTAGCCATCTAAACACTGGTGAACCAAAGTATTAGTCATCTAAACACTAACCAAAGCATTAGAAAACCAAAGCATTAGCCATCTAAACACTGGTGAACCAAAGCATTAGTCATCTAAACACTGGTGAAACCAAAGTATTAGTCATCTAAACACTGGTGAAACCAAAGCATTAGTCATCTAAACACTGGTGAACCAAAGCATTAGTCATCTAAACACTGGTGAACCAAAGTATTAGTCATCTAAAGACTAGAGAAACCAAAGCATTAGCTATCTAAACACTGGTGAACCAAAGCATTAGTCATCTAAACACTGGTGAAACCAAAGTATTAGTCATCTAAACACTGGTGAACCAAAGCATTAGTCATCTAAACACTGGTGAACCAAAGCATTAGCCATCTAAACACTGGTGAAACCAAAGCATTAGTCATCTAAACACTGGTGAAACCAAAGCATTAGTCATCTAAACACTGGTGAAACCAAAGTATTAGTCATCTAAACACTAGTGAAACCAAAGCATTAGTCATCTAAACACTACTGGTTAGTCATCTAAACACTATTGAGTTAGTCTAAACACTGGTTAGTGAAACCAAAGCATTAGTCATCTAAACACTGGTGAACCAAAGCATTAGTCATCTAAACACTAGTGAAACCAAAGCATTAGTCATCTAAACACTGGTGAAACCAAAGCATTAGTCATCTAAACACTAGTGAAACCAAAGCATTAGTCATCTAAACACTAGTGAAATCCAAAGCATTAGTCATCTAAACACTAGTGAAACCAAAGCATTAGTCATCTAAACACTGGTGAACCAAAGCATTAGTCATCTAAACACTAGTGAAACCAAAGCATTAGTCATCTAAACACTGGTGAAACCAAAGCATTAGTCATCTAAACACTGGTGAACCAAAGCATTAGTCATCTAAACACTGGTGAACCAAAGCATTAGTCATCTAAACACTGGTGAAACCAAAGCATTAGTCATCTAAACACTGGTGAAACCAAAGCATTAGTCATCTGGAGAAGCACGGGCTGAGCAGGAGGCCACATACATGTATGATCCCTGGTTAAACCTACGTACCTGTTTTTCTTGAAAATTGTCTCTCTAACAAAAGTCGATGAAATACGCTTGGGCTCTCTCGAGGTTCATAAAACATGTCTTAAACCGGATAAGTAAACATACTGGCAGGAGCTTGTTTCTCGGAGCCAAACTTGGATTCCTCTCGTTATCCACGCAGCCATTTCATGTGTCAAAGAAAGTTTATATGTTCCTTCATGTTTTGCTTTGAAATAAATTTGAAATAAAAATTCATCCTTTCGCACAAGAAATGAGAGTACGCACACGGTCTTTGTTACCGAATAGTTATTATGCTAGTGCCTCCGTGACGACTATTTCTATTTGTTATTTTAAGAATAATGAGCCTGAAATGAATCCTTTTGAAGTTGGAAAATTATCTTCAGAGTTATGTGGTATATTCCTCCGAGCTATTTGGGATAGTCTTCGAAGTAAAAACCTTGGCTATAAAACGTATTAATTTAGTAATTGTAACCATGTTATCAAATCCTAGTAAGTAGCCCATGTTCGTGTTGTACGGCGGCCTTGTTTACGGTTCATGAACATAGCGTTTGAAATTTGAAGTCTATCGTTTCTCAATACACTCTTGTAGGCACAGTATGAAATTAATATGCCCAGATTTACATATTTTGTTTATTTTAAATTTGGTCAAGGTTTGCAATTTGTCCTGATGGCTGTGTATGCCTAAACTGTTATTTAATATGGCAGTGCTCATCAAAGGATTATGTCGTTAAGTGACTACAGTCGATGTATATCTTATGAATTATAATTCGTATTTTTATGTTAAGGATCCTATAATTTGCTTGATCTAACAACAGAGAAAAAGTTTCTCATCACGCTTGAGCAGTGCACACATAATAGACGATTGTAGTGATGGAGAAATTCCATGGCTGTGGGAGACTACATGAAACAGATCTCCCACCATGTTGTCACAGACCCTCAACGCAGATTGTATGTCGTCAGTTGAGACAAACCCTCAACGCAGACTGTATGTCGGCAATTGAGACGGAATCTCAACCTTGACTGTATGTCGTCAGTTGATACAGACCCTCAGCCTAGACCGTATGTCGTCAGTTGAGACAGACCTTCAACCCAGACCGTATGTCGTCAGTTGAGACAGACCCTCAATGCAGATTGTATGTCGTCAGTTGAAACAGACCCTCAACCCAGACTGTATGTCGTCAATTGAAACAGACCTTCAACCCAGACTGTATGTCGTCAATTGAGACTGACCCTCAATGCAGATTGTATGTCGTCAGTTGAGACAGACCCTCAACCCAGACTGTATGTCGTCTGTTGAGAAAGACCTTCAACCCAGACTGTATGTCGTCAGTTGAGACAGACCATCAACCAAGACCGTATGTCGTCAGTTGAGACAGACCCTCAACCCAGACTGTATGTCGTCAGTTGAGACAGACCTTCAACCTAGACTGTATGTCGTCAATTGAGACAGACCCTCAATGCAGATTGTATGTCGTCTGTTGAGACAGACCTTCAACCCAGACTGTATGTCATCAATTGAGACAGACCCTCAATGCAGATTGTATGTCGTCTGTTGAGAAAGACCTTCAACCTAGACTGTATGTCTTCAGTTGAGACAGACCCTCAACCTAGACCATGTGTCATTAGTTCAGACAGACCTTCAACCCAGACTGTATGTCGTCAGTTGAGAAAGACCCTATGTCGTCAGTTGAGACAGACCCTCAACCCAGACTGTATGTCGTCAGTTGAGACAGACCTTCAACCCAGACTGTAAGTCGTCAATTGAGACTGACCCTCAATGCAGATTGTATGTCGTCTGTTGAGAAAGACCTTCAACCTAGACTGTATGTCGTCAGTTGAGACAGACCCTCAACCTAGACCATATGTCATTAGTTCAGAACGGCCTTCAACCTAGACTGTATGTCGTCAGTTGAGAAAGACCCTATGTCGTCAGTTGAGACAGACCGTCAATCCAGACTGTATGTCGTCAATTGAGACAGACCCTCAACCTAGACCATGTGTCATTAGTTCAGACAGGCCTTCAACCTAGACTGTATGTCGTCAGTTGAGACAGACCCTCAACCTAGACCATGTGTCATTAGTTCAGAACGGCCTTCAACCTAGACTGTATGTCGTCAGTTGATAAAGACCCTATGTCGTCAGTTGAGACGGACCGTCAATCCAGACTGTATGTCGTCAGTTGAGACAGACCCTCAACCTAGACCATGTGTCATTAGTTCAGACAGACCTTTAACCCAGACCATGTCAGTTGAGAATCATCACCTAAAGTTATTCATTCCCTATACTGCTCATGTAGGGGCTCTTACCAAGACCTATTGCAGAATGTCCCTGACGTTTATGGGTGAGTGAGTGGCTTTGACCACCGTTTCAGTTGTATCAAAGCCTGTCAGCTTGGTGAGGTAGAATAGCCAAAGGTGAGGCAGGTGCTACCCGTCGCCACCTTGTTGAAACCAACAAGCATGATGCTTACAACTTACATACGTACTCTGTTTGGGATTCGAACTTACGATCAAATGTTTCAGTTTATGCACTGACTCCCACTGTCACCACTTGGCCATCCATATCAAGAAATGATACCGCTCAGTACTACTGAGTTTTATTATGTCATATTGATTTCAGGTCTACGATTCAACACAAATCCTCATGTTAAGGGTCAATGTCTGTATTTCAACAATCCTAACATCGGGGCTAACATTGTACAACAGTTTCAGTGTTATAACAACCCTCACCACCAGTGACTGGATCAACGAGGCTGCCATATACAACTATTTATATACGAAAACAAGTACCATTACCTGTGAAACAACAAATGCTAAAATGGAAATTGTACTGTTTGCTAATACCCCAGTCAGCACTTTCCATGTTAATACTCGCATGAGGACCCGACAAACCAGTAGCTGATCACATGAGCACCAACCCTCGCCATCAGGACACGATGACGTCACAGTTTAGTTGAAGCACTATGACCACCCGATCCTCAATATCTAAGCTGCACGGGTGGTCGATCCGTGTTGTTCGCAGAGTTGTTTCCCTTACCCGTGCCAGGATCAGAAGATTGTGGACTCGACAGAGAATAGCGTTGCTGTGCTTGGGGTAACGCCAAGTGGTACACGTGCATCACCTCGACCATTCCTCCCACACTAAGCTGGCACCCTGTGATGTAACTAAAATATAATTGTTCGAGTGACGATCTCTCATCACACACACGAGTCAAACCAACATCACTCATCACACGAGTCAAGCCAACATCACTCATCACACGAGTAAAGCCAACATCACTCATCACACGAGTCAAGCCAACATCACTCATCACACGAGTCAAAGCCAACATCACTCATTACACGAGTCAAGCCAACATCACTCATCACACGAGTCAAACCAACATCACTCATCACACGAGTCAAGCCAACATCACTCATCACACGAGTCAAGCCAACATCACTCATTACACGAGTCAAGCCGACATCACTCATTACACGAGTCAAGCCAACATCACTCATCACACGAGTAAAGCCAGCATCACTCATTGCACGAGTAAAGCCAACGTCACTCATTACACGAGTCAAGCCAACATCACTCATCACACGAATCAAGCCAACATCACTCATCACACGAGTCAAGCCAACATCACTCATCACACGAGTAAAGCCAACATCACTCATTACACGAGTCAAGCCAACATCACTCATCACACGAGTCAAGCCAACATCACTCATCACACGAGTCAAAGCCAACATCACTCATCATTACACGACCTTCACGACATGCATCGTAGTTATTCTGCCTTGGAATCATCACATTTCAGATAAATTTTTCAATAGTGATTAATCTATAGTTCAAAGCGGATGGAGAGAGTGAGAGAGGATGGAGTGGGGACTACCTAAGAGGATCATCAAAGAAGTTGGTTTGGTTTGTTGTTTTACACCATATGCCGGCGGTCTGTATATAACCGAGTCTGGACCACACAATCCAGTGATCGACAGCATGAGCAATTGAGATACGATGATTTGTGTCAACCAAGTCAGCGAGCCCGACCACCCGATCCCGATAGTCGCCTCTTACGACAAGCATGGGTTATATTACTGGAGATCACTTCAAGCCCGGAACTAGTCTGTCTCACAGTCCCTGAACCACATTATTTTCCCCACTGCCAAGCCCTCTCTGCAGTGCTAAAGCCCTAAATAGAGCAAGTCTAGATTTCCTCAGGTTCTGAATCTCTGGTCTCCCTGGGGTTCCTTTTCGATTTAAATGGGCTTGTTTGTTACTATCAAAATTATATATATTCAGAGACAAAGCGTTAGTCTAGCCCGGAACTTCACGCGTCGGGGACGAATGAATCCTTGCTATACCTTTCGAGACGTGGGACCGGTCACTGTCGTACGATTACACTCGGGCGCGTGTATATCAGAAATAAACTGTAAGGTTTGGGAGCGAATCATTCAACATTTGATCAATTCTAAGAACCAAAATCGTCAAAAGTTACAAATTACCCGATTTCAGTTTTGGGGAGGGCGGTGAAAGAAAGTTGGTACATATGATGCGCGTAGTTTATGTATAGATATCGTTGATGTTGTTGGTTGTGGTGTGGTTGTTGCTATCGCTGTGGGGCGCACATTCCCTGTACGTATACTCTGCATAAGTCAGTGTGTTCATTAAATGTATTTATAAGTTGAGATGATGCAAGCCCTTGAGCGGATTTGTCAAGGGGCATAACTCTCATCGCCTTAGATATCTATAACTTTGACTGCATTCGAGAAACTCAAATATCAAAATATAGCATTTGTTGTTGTCCGTGTGATCGCCATCTTGATAACGTTGTTCTTCTTCATATAGTCATCATCATCACTATCGCCACCCTCATCAACAACACCGTCACCGTCACCATCATCACAATCATCAACATCGCCATAATATTCATTATCATAGCCTGCAGTGGTGATGTTATCAGGTTTTCATCATTTTCTACTTCATAACTTCTTCTTCTCTTCTTCTTCTTCATCTTCTTCTTCTTCGGCACTGTAACTGTTATTATTGGTTGTAATGATTCGTTTCTCTTTAAATTTGTACCACCATCAAAAGCATCGTATACATCATCAATCTCGTCGTCATTATCGTCGTCGTTAATATCAGGTTCTTCTTCCCATTTGTTAGTTCCATTATGACTTTTCAATACAACCATCACTACCACTACCACTACGACTTCTACGACTACTACTACTTGGGAAAGCTTCATCGGGGGAAACGTATCCCTCAATGTTCCAGACGCACGCTTTCAAAATCAGGAACCATGTGATAAGCATGGCCCGGTACTATCCCAAGATGTGGTGCCGTAACCTACAAGGTGGTGCCACCTCTTGTACAATTAGGAACCATGTGATAAATATGGCCCGGTACTATCCATGGATGTGGTACTGTAACCCACAAGGTGGTGCCACCTCTTGTACAATCAGGAACCATGTGATAAGCATGGCCCGGTACCATCCATGTGATGTGGTACTGTAACCTACAAGGTGCTGCCACCTCTTGTACAATCAGGAACCATGTGATAAATATGGCGCGGTACTATCCCAAGATGTGGTGACTGTAACAATCACCATGGATAAGCATGGCCCCCCAGGTGGCCCGATACTATCTCCACAAGGTGGTGCCACCTCTTGTACAATCAGGAACCATGTGATAAGCATGGCCCGGTACCATCCATGTGATGTGGTACTGTAACCTACAAGGTGGTGCCACCTCTTGTACAATCAGGAACCATGTGATAAGCATGGCCCGGTACTATCCATGTATGTGGTGCTGTAACCCACAAGGTGGTGCCACCTCTTGTACAATCAGGAACCATGTGATAAGCATGGCCCGGTACTATCCATCTATTGTGGTCTGTAACCTACACAAGGTGTGGTACCTCTTGTGGTGTGATAAGCTGGCCCGGTAACCATCTATTGTGGTGCTGTAAGGGTGGTGCCACCTCTTGTACAATCAGGAACCATGTGATAAGCATGGCCCGGTACTATCCATCTATTGTGGTGCTGTAACCCACAAGGTGGTGCCACCTCTTGTACAATCAGGAACCATGTGATAAGCATGGCGCGGTACTATCCATCTATTGTGGTGCTGTAACCCACAAGGTGGTGCCACCAAGGTGGTGCCACCTCTTGTACAATCAGGAACCATGTGATAAGCATGGCCCGGTACCATCCATCTATTGTGGTACTGTAACCCACAAGGTGGTGCCACCTCTTGTACAATCAGGAACCATGTGATAAGCATGGCCCGGTACCATCCATCTATTGTGGTGCTGTAACCAACAAGGTGGTGCCACCTCTTGTACAATCAGGAACCATGTGATAAGCATGGCCCGGTACTATCCATCTATTGTGGCGCTGTAACCAACAAGGTGCGGCCACCTCTTGTACAATCAGGAACCATGTGATAAGCATGGCCCGGTACCATCCATCTATTGTGGTGCTGTAACCTATTGTGGTGTAACAAGGTGGTGCCACCTCTTGTACAATCAGGAACCATGTGATAAGTATGGCCCGGTACTATCCATCTATTGTGGCGCTGTAACCAACAAGGTGCGTGCCACCTCTTGTACAATCAGGAACCATGTGATAAGCATGGCCCGGTACTATCCATCTATTGTGGCGCTGTAACCAACAAGGTGCTGCCACCTCTTGTACAATCAGGAACCATGTGATAAGCATGGCCCGGTACTATCCATCTATTGTGGCGCTGTAACCAACAAGGTGCTGCCACCTCTTGTACAATCAGGAACCATGTGATAAGCATGGCCCGGTACCATCCATCTATTGTGGTGCTGTAACCCACAAGGTGGTGCCACCTCTTGTACAATCAGGAACCATGTGATAAGTATGGCCCGGTACTATCCATCTATTGTGGCGCTGTAACCCACAAGGTGCGGCCACCTCTTGTACAATCAGGAACCATGTGATAAGCATGGCCCGGTACCATCCATCTATTGTGGCGCTGTAACCAACAAGGTGCGGCCACCTCTTGTACAATCAGGAACCATGTGATACGTATGGGACGGGACGGGACCTGGAGACGTCGTTCATGTGGGGACAGTAGCTGTAAGAGCAAGTGTTTCAGTCGACATCTAAGACTCGATTTCAATTCAGAGATAATTTTTCATGGAGCCAGTCAGAAATTGATTCGTTGTCAACAGAAGCGTTTGCAATGACATAAATAAGTGGGGACTATAGGGCTTATATTCTTTTGTACCTAAACCAAACCTAGCGTCTCCGGGGGCTGTGCGCCACCCCTCGCATTGTTTACGATGTGCGAGAGCATCGTCCCCTTCTTCCTCGCCCAGCGATGCGGTAAAGCATAATGACAGTTTGATAAGGCGAGATGCGAGGCGGGCTATTGAAATACCAAGCAAGCACGCAACATAAGAGGGCATATGATTACTAGCGGCTTTCAGAATCGGATTTTCTCGACAATAGTCGGTGGGGTAAGACAGTGCCCTGGACACACAAAGGATTAACAACCCCAGAGAATGTTACAAAAATGATACAGCAGCCTGCACAAGATGTCACGTGCATGCATTATCTATGTACAGACTAGAATAGGTGGGATTTAGTGAATTCTTTGGGAAGTAGAAAACTACCCACTGTACATTTATAAGGGGTAAAGATACATGTAGAGGGTTTGCATGGATAATGATGTGAAGTGTGGGACAAGTAGGGGTCAGTGTACTGGGGATCACGTGGTACTGGGGGAGACAGCACTCCTGTCCCCGATATAACACGATCCGCTTAGAATTAGGTGTACTCGTGAGTTTGTGGTACTGGGGGATTGCTGTACTTGCTACGGGGTGTGGTACTGGGGGATTGGTGTACTTGCTACAGGATGTGGTACTGGGAGATCGGTGTACTTGTTACAGGGTACTTGCTACAGGGTACTGGGGGTTGGTGTACTTGTGTACAGGGTGTGGTACTGGGGTGGTATTGGTGTACTTGTTACAGGGTGTGGTACTTGGTGTAGGGGTTGGTGTACTTGTTACAGGGTGTGGGACTGGGGGATGGTGTACTTGCTTACAGGGTGTGTAGGTACTGGGGGTTTGTGTACTTGTTACAGGGTGTGGTACTAGGGTGTAGATTGGGGTGTACTTGTTACAGGGTGTGGTACTGGGGGTTTGGTACTTTGCTACAGGGTTGTGGTACTGGGAGATCGGTGTACTTGCTACAGGGTGTGTGGTACTGGGGTTGGTAGGTACTGGTGTAGATCGGTGGTGTACTTGTTACAGGGTGTGGTACTTGGAATTTGGGTCAGTTGTTAGAGTAATCGACAGGGACACTATCTGCATGCCAGGTAAATTGAAGTCGTTAGGCACAAATTTGTTATCCGAATACAGTAATTCCTGACTATATGGTTTTACGTTTGCCAGTCTAATAGTTAATGGTTACAGTTAAATTGCCTCAGTACAAGACAAAGCCAGAGTTGCAACGTGCAGTGGAAAAAAGGTACGTGACAGTGTACGTAAGCCCCCTAGCTCTGTAAAATAAGCAGGTCGCTATGCGGGTCTAAAGAACTTATACTGAACAGCAAAAGAAACGCAAGTTTCGAAAACATGAAATCTCATGAAGGCACGCGTTCATGTTTATGGGACGTTCATGGTAAAGTGACGTAATGATCCCAGATGAGATGATGTCCGGCAGTTTGACGTCCATACGAAACATTCGCACAAAGACACCAACAATGCAGCAAAACCATAATTTTAGCATGTGCATCGACGGTTCTGGATTGAAAGCATGCATTTCACTCTGAGGTATCCTTTATAAAGGTTTGTGTCAAAAAAACCAGTTCAGTATTGACGCTAGGAGGTGTACACGCCACACAAACGATGCCTAGACTAACGACTGAGCATAGGGAAATGGCCATTGGAAAGTTGCACGGAGGTAGCTCTGCTGTAGCTAGACAATTGGGCTGTCATCTTACCACCATTACACGACTTGCTCAACGTCATCAGCAAACCGGAGTTGCTGCTGATCGTTCCCGTACCGGACGGCAACGAGTGACAACTCATGCGCAAGATCGGTTCATCCGGGTCACTCATCTAAGGAACCGAACTCAAGCAGCAACAGTAACAACAGCCTTAGTTCAAGGGTCAAGGAGACATTGTGTCCAGCGATACGATTAGGCCAATATTGACACGTTAACAACGCCAGCGACGTTTACAGCTCTCACACAGCAAGGGTGTCGATGGATTATCTGGCTCAGAACAACATTAACGTTTTTCCAGGGCCGTCTCTTTCCCCGGATATGGCTCCCATTGAACATTCTGGTACGAAATTGAACGAAGGATTGCTGCAGCCACTCACACTTGCACAATTGGAATAGAGATTGGTGTTCGAGTGGAACCAATTGCCTCAGGCATTCTTTCAGACTCTAGTGAACTCAATGAGGCGACGTTGCACGGCCCGTGTGCAAGCTCAAGGTGGCTATACGCGCTACTAAAGAGACTGTCACTTTTCGGGTTCAGGGGTATCTCCATTTGACGGACTGTGATCAATTTGAACGTATTGTAATTCAATGTCAACAGCAACTTTCAGCTTTTAAATTGACAGTGTTTTCTATAGAATAAATGATTAGACATTATTTTGGTTGTCTTCGATTCAAAAACTTGACAAAAAGCCAGACTTGTGTTTCTTTTGCTGTTCAGTATAGTTAAACAGGCACCACTATCCTGATGCTCCTGCAGTCAATTCTCATTTCCTGAACGTTATACATACAGTTATTCCTAGGACTACCATGAGCCACGATCTAAAACAAACTATCATCGACATAGCTCATACTTTTACGTAGATGATACTGTCATGTGGATAGCTGATACTTCCATCTACGTAAATATGATATTATAATGTGTGCATCGTTACTCAGACAGTGATATTTCTTGTGACGCTACGACCATACGTTTTCGGGTTTGTTTTTTTTTTCATTTTCACAACTTACTGAAATCCTTTCAAAGAGTAAAAAAGACTCATTCATATTGAACCAACCTTTGGCACATTGTAATGAAGAGCAGGGGCGGATACAGCTTTTAGTGAAAGGTCCATTTGCACAGTCCATTTTCACGAGAGTTCCAATGGTCATTTAGTAAACTTTCAGGACACCCCTGCACCCCCATGAAGATCTTCAGGGATCTTCACGGTTCCATTTTGGGAATGAAACACTGGGCTTCGATCTTGGCAACGCTTTAACAACATCATGCTCTACCTTTGTCCCATGGGTATTTAAAGTTAATAATGGAGGTGATTATGTAGTGTTGTGGTTAAAACATGTCGGCGGTTCAGATCCGCTCATCAACATAACGCGTTAAGCCAAGTTCTTGTGTCCCTGTTGGAATATTGCTGAACCCATTGTAAACCCTCACTCACTCACTAGCCCAGCCGACTCACTCACTCGCCCACCTCACTCACTCACTCGCCCACTCACTCACACACTTACTCACTCACCCATTCACTCACTCACCAACCCATTTAGGTTAATATCAACGTTCTTACATGACCAATTTTATAGGTTGTAATTTTCAAGCTTTCATAGTTCACTGGCAAAGCATGCGTGGGAGCCTATTGACAGTGACATATTGTACTTTGAATGTGATTAATAGTACCAAAACACACAACTAAAAAATTCGCTTATTTAGATCACAAGCTCAGCACTGTTTGAACAAAAACCCAAAGTCCATTAACTGACTTCCAAAATCACGAGCTAATTTATACATATAAATACAAAATGCAATTGCTGTTTTTGCTTTAGTTCCTGAAAGCCTCGGAAACGGGGCAAACTTAGCGAAGATAAAGTCGACAGCAAGTTCCATTCTCCCAATGGTATCAATCTCTCCTAAACCCTCCACAGTCCCATTTCACTCGTTATCTGATCCCGTTTTTGTTGATTTCCTCTCCACAAGCATCTTTACAGCATCCTAAACAGTCTAGACCATTTACCAACAGACATTAACTGTTCTCTGCTTGTTTTCATCGAGCCGCACAACGATGGGCTAACACTATGGCCAGCTCACAACAATGATTACAATAATTGCAGGACGAGACCTCCCGCGACGTTTCCGTCATGGCCGAATGCTGGCGGTCTTTAACGAACGTACGAGAAAACACCAGTCATTAGAGCGGTTACGTTTATGGGCAGAGCGATCTTTAATTTTTAGTTCATGACTTTCAGGAGTTTTTTTATCGGACGTTTGTGTTTTAGCAAGTATGTGATGGTATTCCTTCATACTTTACTCGGGGATGTTTTAAACTGACCACTGATAGTGTCTTGTCAGTGCGGTTTCAATTACTTCGTTAGTTTATTCCGGATGGAAGCGATTCTGGTCGTAGCTGTTCCCCATCATGGTGAAGCCCACAAGCCCGGATATGTGGCGAATCTGGAATCCTCAACAAGAATAAGCCAGTACCAATAATCGACGTAACTCTGTAGAAATCTTAGACTAACGCTTAGTCTCTGAATATATACCGAGAATAAAAAGTTAAGCGCCAAACTAAGATGTGAAGCTGTGGAAATGTTAGGCTAAAATAATTGGGAAGACCAATCCATATTTAGAGAAGGTTCATCTGGTAACTGATTTAGGGATATCATAATCATTTGTATTTACAATTAAAGGAAATATTGTTAAAGATATGATGGCACTGCTTTTGAAAGCAAAATAACTATTCCTATTCTGCTTATACAACACTATTAAACTTAGGTTTCACTTGTCAAAAATGACAATCATGTGACCATATAACAGACATTTCTGATTTTCACTTTTCAAAAGAAGGTAACCTTTTGGCGGAAATCAAAATGCATGTTTTCCAAAAGCGCATACATCCTTTTCAAAGTAAAAGATAATTTCCATAATGGTCTTGCTTTTAAACTAAAAGTACTAAACTAAATTATGATAGTTGTTTTTCTCTGAAAGATTTCCTATGAGACAAACTCTATTGGCAAAATATACTGGGTGGCGCTTAACTTTTAATTCACAGTATATATTAATTTGATAGAAACAAACAATTTCTTTTAAATTGAAAAGGAGCCCTAGATTCAGAACCTGAGGGAATCTAGATTGCTTCATTTAGGGCTGTAGTATTGCAGCCAGTGTTTGACAGAAGGGAAGATGATG
The DNA here is from genome assembly GCF_003918875.1 of Haliotis rubra. Taxonomy (NCBI): domain Eukaryota; kingdom Metazoa; phylum Mollusca; class Gastropoda; order Lepetellida; family Haliotidae; genus Haliotis; species Haliotis rubra. The sequence goes on along the minus strand of NW_025767408.1, from coordinate 335,310 downwards.
CGGCACATGTACAGACCGTAGAAGGCTGGACATTCGATGTGAGTTTAAACTATCAGAAATCACTGACAAATAACCACGGCAAATACAACAAAAGTGTTTATAAAACAGAAACAAATCGTTGCTTATTTCATACTTTTTAATGTATGCCCCACAAACCAGACTCGACACCAGGTGACGCAGGACCTTCTGGAACAGAATGCAGATAATCCAAAGGTAAACTGGTCAAGTCAGCGGATCCTGTCACCGCTATTAGAGAAAACCCCACAATTACTGTGCCATAGACAACCATAATCTCATTACTTGGTAAATGTTTACCCCGATACATCTCTGGGTGAAGATCGGTTTTCACTGCTGGGTACTCCTAATTAGAAACCCGCTTCAGGAAAATTCTGGGTGAGGTTTGATTGCCCAATGAAGGGGAAATAATGCAGTTCAGGCATTGTGAGACAAGAGAGGCTGGTGACTACACAGACTACACAGACACAGACTACACAGTAGAATGCTTGAACTGACGAGTTGTTCTGCTATTTCATGACATGTATTTATGGGCCATTTCATGTCATGTGTGCATTGACCATTCCATGACATTTGTATAATTTGCCATTTCAGGTCATGTGTGTATGTACCCTTTCCTGACATGTGTATATGGACCATTTCATGACACGTATAGATATGGACCATTTCATGACACGTATAGGTATGGATCATTTCGAGTGACGAGTATGTATGGACCCTTTCCTGACGTGTGTATGGACCATTTCATGACACGTACAGATATGGATCATTTCATGACACGTACAGATATGGACCATTTCATGACACGTACAGATATGGACCATTTCATGACACGTACAGATATGAATCATTTCATGATACGTATAGATATAGATCATTTCATGACACGTACAGATATGGATCATTTCATGACACGTATAGATATGGACCCTTTCATGACACGTGTAGATATGGATCATTTCAAGACACGTATAGATATGGATCATTTCATGACACGTATAGATATGGATAATTTCATGACACGTACAGATATGGATCATTTCATGACATGTATAGATATGGATCATTTCATGAAACGTATAGTTATGGATCATTTCATGACACGTATAGATATGGACCATTTCATGACACGTAGAGATATGGATCATTTCATGACACGTATAGATATGGATCATTTCATGACACGTATAGATATGGATCATTTCATGACACGTACAGATATGGATCATTTCATGAAACGTATAGTTATGGACCATTTCATGACACGTACAGATATGGATCATTTCATGACACGTATAGATATTGACCATTTCATGACACGTATAGATATGGATCATTTCATGACACGTATAGATATGGATCATTTCATGACACGTACAGATATGGGCCATTTCATGACACGTATTGTTATGGACCATTTCATGACACGTATAGATATGGGCCATTTCATGACACGTACAGATATGAATCATTTCATGACACGTATATATATGGATCATTTCATGACACGTATAGATATGGATCATTTCATGACACGTATAGATATGGATCATTTCATGACGCGTACAGATATGGATCATTTCATGACACGTATAGATATTGACCATTTCATGACACGTATAAATATGGATCATTTCATGACACGTATAGATATGGATCATTACATTACACGTATAGATATGGATCATTTCATGACACGTATAGATATGGATCATTACATGACACGTATTGTTATGGACCATTTCATGACACGTATAGATATGGGCCATTTCATGACACGTACAGATATGGACCATTTCATGACACGTACAGATATGAATCATTTCATGACACGTATAGATATTGATCATTTCATGACACGTATAGATATGGATCATTTCATGACACGTATAGATATGGATCATTTCATGACACGTATAGATATGGATCATTTCATGACACGTACAGATATGGATCATTTCATGAAACGTATAGTTATGGACCCTTTCATGACACGTATAGATATGAATCATTTCATGACACGTATAGATATGGACGCTTTCATGACATGTATGTCTGTTCCATTTCATGTAATGTATGTTTGGGCAGTTTCATTAAATGTGTGTAATATGTTCCTCATGATTGGTATACGCTAGACTCTTGGGGTGTGGGGTGTGTGTGTGTGTGTGGGGGGGGGGTGTATGTGTGTGTGGGGTGTGTGTGTGTGTTGTGTTAGCCTAGTGGTTACACAGATGTCAATAGTGTTATAACCACAAGTTGGGACACACTGTACAAAACCCCCGAGTGCCCAATGTAGCACGATAATAATGTAAGCATCTGATGGTAGACAACACTTGGAATGAACGACCCAAGACTACGTTTAAGACGCTTTCCTCACTGTGTACATACGACATATCCTCCAAGACCATAAGGGGCGGTGGGGTAGCTTAGTGGTTAAAGCGTTCGCTCGTCACGCCGAAGGCCAGGGTTCGATTCCCCACATGGGTACAATGTGTGAAGCCCGTTTCTGGTGTCCCCCGCCGTGTATTTGCTGGAATATTGCTAAAAGCGGCGTAAAACCCGACCAACTCACTCACTTAGACTCTATAAAAACTCCATCTCATCCAGTGATTGTCCCTGTATCCCTCTATATACCTCCACGGCACGTTCCTCATTTTCTGGTTTCCTTGTTGTAGAAACGTTAAAAGGTGAGAAACACGTGCATGCCGCTTGGGCAGCCTTAACTTTACGTGCAATAACAGTACATGATACGGATGGCATATGGGACACCATGCGTACGTTGAAGCATATACGATGTTATGTCCTTATGTTTTCTATGCTTTAATCTTACTGTCAGGTATATATGATGTTATGACCTTGTTAGGGACAGACATTCTTACTGTCAGGTATATATGATGTTATGACCTTGTTACAGACATACATTCTTACTGTCAGGTATATATGATGTTATGACCTTGTTACGGACATACATTCTCACTGTCAGGTATATATGATGTTATGACCTTGTTACAGACATACATTCTTACTGTCAGGTATATATGATGTTATGACCTTGTTACAGACATACATTCTTACTGTCAGGTATATATGATGTTATGACCTTGTTACAGACATACATTCTTACTGTCAGGTATATATGATGTTATGACTTTGTTACAGACATACATTCTTACTGTCAGGTATATATGATGTTATGACCTTGTTACGGACATACATTCTGACTGTCAGGTATATATGATGTTATGACCTTGTTACAGACATACATTCTGACTGTCAGGTATATATGACGCTCTGACTTTGTTACAGACATACATTCTTACTGTCAGGTATATATGACGCTCTGACTTTGTTACAGACATACATTCTTACTGTCAGGTATATATGACGTTATGAACTTGTTACAGACATACATTCTTACTCTCAGGTATATATGACGTTATGACTTTGTTACAGACATACATTCTTACTGTCAGGTATATATGACGTTATGACTTTGTTACAGACATACATTCTGACTGTCAGGTATATATGACGCTCTGACTTTGTTACAGACATCCATTCTGACTGTTAGGTATATATGACGCTCTGACTTTGTTACAGACATACATTCTGACTGTCAGGTATATATGACGCGCTGACTTTGTTACAGACATCCATTCTGACTGTCAGGTATATATGACGCTCTGACTTTGTTACAGACATACATTCTGACTGTCAGGTATATGTGACGTTATGACTTTGTTACAGACGTAAATTCTTACTGTCAGGTATATATGACGTTATGAACTTTGTTACAGACATACATTCTGACTGTCAGGTATATATGACGTTATGAACTTGTTACAGACATACATTCTTACTGTCAGGTATATATGCCATTATGACCTTGATGCAGACATACAAGGTCTCCTGATGACCTTGCTACAAACATGCATTCTTATTGTCAGGTACATATGATGTTATGACCTTACTGCGGGTATATATTATAATGTATTCTGTCACTGTTTTCTCCCATGTGATGTTTTGACCGTGTTTTCCGGTATCTCACAATGTAATGTTAACAAAGCTGACATTCAAAACCCAATTTCAATTTTCTCATGAAAAAAAGACGCAATTCCTTTAGAAGGCACACGCCTACCACTGGGTATTGCGCCAATAATACGCTTAATGTATGCTACATTCCGCCGGATGATCGCAGGCAACACACATGAATGAAACCGTGGCGATACAAAACGCAAGGAAACCGCCGTAAATTTTACCTCGTCCCAGTGAATGCAAGGTCTATTATAGAAAAGACAGGATTCCCCGTCGCGCAGTTGAACACCCCGATTGTTACAGTTAATGCCATCATTGCTGTTCATTAAATAACCGAACTCCGCACGGCCTGGATGTGTCAGTAGAATACCTTTCAGTTTCCCGGTTTTTAACAGCCAGCTAACTATGAAGCATAATGACAGCAGCCTATATCTACTCCACCTTTATTGTAGGGGGCTTCGATAGAAAAGTATTCTGATTTCGTTTTAATTTTAACTGTAATTTATGTTCAACCTTTTTTCCTCCGGGTTTTGAAAGGAGAATCTCGTGCAGCAAAGGGGTTTAATAAGGATGAATATACATAATGACTCGGTTCACCTGTTTCCAGAGGGCGATTTAATTATTTTGTTCACAAGCGTGAGTCGCTTTAACAAAAACGTCAGCATTTACTATTTTTTTTATTTCCGTGCACACTGCGGTAGGTTATCTTCAGTCTACCTATTTTGTTTTGATGTAAGCTTTACATAAACTCATCATCTGACAGAAGCGGTTGCGTATTATCAAAGCATAAACCTGTGTTGTGTTTAGCACCGCTTTAATACTGGCAAATGAGTTTAATTCTGAAGGGTTACACAGCATTCAGGTTACGTCCAGAAGTCGCCATTAATGAAATATTAATGGCAGATCGTAAATTTCATGATGATGGGTGTATGTAGCTGTCAGTCAGTGAGTTTGTTGTTATTTATTGCTCTGTGGCCCCATATCTCCGAGCTTCAGACGTTGTCAGTGTACCACATGACATGTACAATCTGACGATAATCCTCCACACAGCAAGGGGCTTCCGTAACTTCACTTTTTGAAAGTTCGCCATCATGAAAAGGTCTTTAAATTTTAAGACATAATCGGCCAACATTCTCTTAAAAGTTCGACATTTATAAAACTTCGGCAGCTGCCATGCCACATGACTGACTGAACTGGGTGGACGGATATTGAACATGTGCACATCTATCTTCTCATGCCGTGTAACGTGCACTTGTTCTATACTTAAGTATAGGTATAAGCGCTTCACTTTACTGTACAAATGAACAAACATGGACAAAATTAGTGAGTGAGTGAGTTTAGTTTTACGCCGCACTCAGCAATATTCCAGCTATATGGCGGCTAGGGCTGGGTATTGCAGAGAATATTCATATTGCGATGCGAAAGCATGTATTGCGATATGTATTGCAATATATTGCATGAAGTATTTTTAAACAAAAAACTACATACAATCGAGTTACTGCTTGATTTGTAGAGCAAAAACACAACAAAATCACTATACTTGATTAAGCTTTAATAACAAATTTTAGTCATGATAGAATATAAATGTGAATAATATTTGACACAAATAAAACAAAGAAATATCCGAAGATTTCCGAGCGTTGCGACGTTTTCCGAATACATGTCAAAATACCGGTTTTCGATCAGCGTATCGCAATACGTATCGTTTTCATGTCTGAACCAGGTAAATACCGGTAAACCGGTTATGTTGCGCAGCCTTAATGGCGGCGGTCTGTAAATAATATATAGAGTCTGGACGAGACAACCCAGTGATCAACAGCATGAGCATCGATCTGCACAATTGGGAACCGATGACATGTGTCAACCAAGTCAGCGAGTCTGACCACCCGATCCCTTTAGTCGCCTCTTACGACAAGCATGGGTTGCTGAAGATCAATATTCTAACCCGGACCTTCACGGGTATAGACAAAATGAATCAACAGAAGGGGTGTAGGTCTTGGGGTGGGGGGGTTTGGTGTGTTAACGTCAGGAGGAAATGGAACAAAAATTTGAACTTATCTTAGAAAAGAAATTGACAAGATTGCCAAACTAAAGGGTTTAACCATGGGGCAGGGTATATACAGATGAAAGGGAATGAGTGAGTATAGTTTGACGCCGCTTTAAACACTAAAGGATTATCGTGCGGGGGGACACCAGAAATGGGCTTCACACATTGTACTTATGTGGGGAATTGAACCCAGGCCTTCGTCGTGACGAGTTAACGCTTTAACCACTGGGCTACCACACCGCTCCATATGGAATAAGTAGCCAAAGTGGGATGTACATAAGAAAGACAATGTACACATGAAATGGAAGGACACAGAGAGTGAACAGGTAGGGGTCGAGTTAAGAAAAGGAACTGATCTGGGGTAGGACATGGACATAAGCAATGAAATATTCACACACAAACACGGGAATAACATCAGAGACGAATGAAATGAGTACAACGAATGATACGGTAATGGTGAAACACACATACACACACACACACACACAGCGGAGAGGGCAGAAAAATATAATGAACAGAAGAAATAGTATGAACTGAAATAATAGAAAGAACAGAAGAAATGTAACGACCATAAGAAATAGAAAGAACAGAACACTTGTAATGAACAGAAGAAATGGAATGAACAGAAGAAATGGAATGAACAGAAGAAATGGAATGAACATAAGAATTGGAATGAACATAAGAATGAACAGAAGAATGAACAGAAGAAATGGAATGAACATAAGAATTGGAATGAACAGAAGAATGAACAGAAGAAATGGAATGAACATAAGAATTGGAATGAACAGAAGAAAATGAACAGAAGAGATGGAATGAACAGAAGAAATGGAATGAACAGAAGAATTGGAATGAACAGAAGAATTGGAATGAACATAATAGACATAAGAATTGGAATGAACATAAGAATTGGAATGAACATAAGAAATGGAATGAACAGAAGAAATGGAATGAACAGAAGAAATGGAATGAACAGAAGAAATGGAATGAACATAAGAATGAACATAAGAATTGGAATGAACAGAAGAATTGGAATGAACATAAGAATGAACATAAGAAATGGAATGAACAGAAGAAATGGAATGAACAGAAGAAATGGAATGAACATAAGAATGAACAGAAGAAATGGAATGAACATAAGAAATGGAATGAACATAAGAATGAACATAAGAAATGGAATGAACATAAGAAATGGAATGAACATAAGAAATGGAATGAACATAAAATGGAATGAACATAAGAATGAACATAAATGAACAGAAGAATGAATGAACAGAAGAAATGGAATGAACAGAAGAATGAACAGAAGAATGAACATAAGAAATGGAATGAACATAAGAAATGGAATGAACAGAAGGATTGGAATGAACAGAAGAATGAACAGAAGAAATGGAGGAACACAAGAAATAGAATGAACAGAATGAACAGAAGATGGAATGAACAGAAGAAATGGAATGAACAGAAGAAATGGAATGAAGAATGAACATAGAAGAAATGGAATGAACAGAAGAAATGAAATGAACAGAAGAATTGGAATGAACAGAAGAACTGAAATGAACATGAGAATGAACAGAAGAATTGGAATGAACATAAGAAATGGAATGAACAGAAGAATGAACAGAAGAATTGGAATGAACATAAGAATTGGAATGAACAGAAGAATGAACAGAAGAAATGGAATGAACAGAAGAATGAACAGAAGAATGAACATAAGAAATGGAATGAACATAAGAATTGGAATGAACAGAAGAAATGGAATGAACATAAGAATGAACATAAGAAATGGAATGAACAGAAGAATGAACAGAAGAAATGGAATGAACAGAAGAATGAACAGAAGAATGAACAGAAGAAATGGAATGAACAGAAATGCACATAAGAATTGGAATGAACAGAAGAATTGGAATGAACAGAAGAATGAACAGAAGAAATGGAATGAACAGAAGAAATGGAATGAACACAAGAAATAGAAGAAATGAATGAACAGAAGAAATGGAATGAACAGAAGAAATGGAATGAACACAAGAAATAGAAAGAACAGAAGAAATAGAATGAACAGAAGAAATGGAATGAACAGAAGAAATGGAATGAACAGAAGAAATAGAATGAACAGAAGAAATGGAATGAACAGAAGAAATGGAATGAACAGAAGAAATAGAATGAACAGAAGACATGGAATGAACAGAAGAAATGGACTGGACGAAAGACGTGGAGTGGAGACAGGACAGGATGAATAGAAGTGGAATGGACAGAAGTGAAATAAAAATGAATTAACTGAGGCATGAAAATAAAGAGAAGAAATGAAATGAACCTAAGTGGAATGGAAAGGGGAAAATAAACAGAAGAACAGAATTTTTAAAAATAGAAGTGAAGTTTATTGAATATAGGAAATAAAAAAGGTCAAACGAACAGGAGTAGAATGAACAGAAGAACGGTAATAAACATACGAGAGGGGATGGCAGAAGAAAGAGGTATGGGCAGAAGATTTCTCACAGGCACCAGACAAAATGCTAGTGGACATGAGAAAAGGAAATAACAAGGAAGGTAAAACCAGAGGAAAAACCATCTGATAAGGATAATGTAGTATGCTGAATAAATGAAAACGTTTAAAAAATGACCTCTTTTATGACCTCTAAGATGAAATCCCAAAGTCAAATGAACTGAACAAAAACTTAATTTAGATTCTACCCCCTAAGAGATACGCGTGGGGTAGAGTTAAAGTCACAATTCAAAAGAAACTTATGCATGCATATCAACAGATATTCATGACAGAAAACAAGAAGTTGAATTTTAATTGCCATGTCAAAACATGGGACTTCTGTTTTACTATCATGTTACAAAACACTTGCCAGGAAACATAATGAAACAACAATAATAACGAAAGTGTCTACATTGATTATATTTAAGTATGTTGATTTATAGGGAATATATAGTTTATGAGTTAATAATAGTTGGTCTGTTGGTGTTTAACGCCATACTCAGCAATATTCCAGCTATATTTCGTCGCATCGAGTCTGGACCAAACATCCAGTGATCAACCGACAACATGAGCATCGATCTACGTAGTTTGAGGAACGATGACATGTGTCAACCAAGATGACCACCCGATCCCATTAGTCGCCTCTTACGACAAGCATGGGTTAATGAAGACCAATTCTAACCCGGATCTTCACGGGTTTTGAGTTGATACATGATCCTATAGAATTGTTTAAAACAGTTTCATTCAATTCAACACGTTAAAATATGCTGACTGGTCGACCAAATTGTAAACGATCGCCAAAAAATAGGAAGAAAAAAATGCCATCGAATGATAGCAAATCTGACCAATCAGCATAGCCGACATAAAGCGTGAGATAATCTGGGTCTGTACATGGAGTCAGACTTCCAGATGCACCTGTCCATCAAACGGAGACATGGATCAGTCCAGAGCACCCGATAAACCTAAACATATCAATCATTAGCAATAAAAACAATGTAAAATGTATCCTGGAAGCTGGTGACGGGTATATATATTCTCTTACGTCAACCACCTGGGGGCGCAATGGCAGCGGATGAGCCGTTTCTGAGAGTAAGTATGATGTGTGTTTGGTGTATGACACGGAGTAGAAGGTGATTGCAGAGACATGTTTTGGGATAAGGAAGGTGTTTGGCTTCATGCGTCTTGATATGACGATTGTAAAGGGACGAACGGTATTGTCATGTGAGATGAACCCGGATCTTTGGTGAGATAAGAGGAGTAACTGTCTAGAAAAATACTAAATGTGTTTCATCGTGGGACTTAAATCATCTAACTGTGCACCGACAACAAAGCGCTATTTGTACTGTGTGAATGTGTATTATTTGGGAAAGCATATAAGAAGTTTGTATATGTATAGAACATCAACAAAATACTGTTAGGACTGGTGAATACATATCCAATCATATCTCCACTCCTTTGGATAATGAAAGATTATTGACTTTAACCATGCTGTATACGCTCGAACCCCGTTGCACTTGGATTAGTCGAATTCCCGGTTCTCGAACTCACCTTCCGTTCCCTGTGAGATTCTTCTTTATATAGTCATTGTACTGGACTATGTCGAACTGTACTTCATCTTTCATATTCTGTAACATGTATATGTGTATTTTTGTTTCCTGCTAAATTCTCTTTTGCCTAGGGTTTTGATACAACCATAACTGTTGGCTGGACATGCTCTATGTCACGAGGAATGCTTTTGTCGAAAATAGAAAACGTTCAGCTATACTGAGCTTTACTATCTTCAAAATGTCATTCACTTCAAATAGAAGGAAATAATTAATTTCATCTGCCACATAATATCAGCACAAGTCTCCATATAGGAAGGTACTTGATGCCATGTACATTGTAACTTGAGGCTGTTTCATATTGTACACTGCTTCTTGTGCATCTCTTGTAATTATGTTCTGTTGGGAATATCACATATGCTTTTCTGTGCCAGGAGATATTAACCTTTTCGCTACTTATTCAACTATACTAGAAAAACAATATTAGTCACGAGAATACGTTCACATCTTTCTCTCTAACTCCCTACATTGCGAAACAATCATATGAAACTTTATATTGCGTCAATTACACGAACAGATAACGGTGAGTTCGCAATGACATTTAACTGGGCACATCCGACATCAGAATTCAGGCAATATAAGGCTTTTATTCAACATGTCTACATCAAACATGTCAGGTAAAACTAGAATACTTGTTTTATGAGTCTCAAGCCTGCGGGCTGATTAAAGAGCCTTCCTTAGACCACACAGAGAGGAAACATTTCCAACTAACACATACACGCTTGACGCTGACAGATTATTGGAGTGGAGCCTCAAGGTTGATATACGGAAATCTCGGGATTGGAAAAGTGCCGCAAGCCGGCTTCATTCTGATAGATTCCGTAACTGAGACTCAAGGTGTGCTGCGAGTATGGTGAACATTGACACTAGTTTGAGAAATCGGCTTTGTCGTCTTGCTTTTAGCAATATCACGGCGGGGACACAGGAAATGTGTTTCACCCATTGTACCCATGTGGGGAATCGAACCCAGGTCTTCGGCGTGACGAGCGAACGCTTTAACCACTAGGCTACCCCACCGCCCCTTATGGTCTTGGAGGATATGACGTACGTACACAGTGAGGATAGCATCTAAACGTATTCTTGGGTCGTTCAGACCAAGTGTTGTATATCATCAGATCGATGCTTACATTTGGCACTCAGGGTTTTGGTACAGTGTGTCCCAACTTGTGGTTATAACACTATTGACCTGTGAAGAAAGGTAATTCTTCTGTGACACAATTAGGTTCCGTGTTACTTTACAAGTCTCTGGGTCAGATGTTTGATAGGCATTTAGAAGTTGGTAGGGTAATACAACACACCTGAAATAGATGTGCAACTTCTGTATTATTTACACACGACGTTTTGGGCTTAAACCTGTCGCTTCATCAGGTGAAAATTTCAAGTGTCTTGTATTAATTCTCTGGGTATGCCTCGTTAGCTTCCTTTAAATATTTGTAGTGACTACTACGTGTCTTTGTTAATGTCGGACTCGTACAACGGGCCCTGCTCTTGGTAAAGATATATATCAAACGACTTGTGAAAGGGAATGTACAGACAGCGGCGGCCTAGTAGCCTATCGGAGCTCGCCACACACAAGACCCGAGTTCGATTCCCAATATGAATCCAGTGGATGAAGTTATTCAATGATTTGATTTAAACATATTTTATTCACAAATGCGAAAGGGACTGGGGACAGGTTATCCAACTTAAAATATCCGCTCCTGCCTGGCGTAAATATTACTACAATATTGTTACAAATGAGTAAAACTACGAGTCTCTATTTCTTTAGAAGACAAGCAGGCCGTTGTTTCAACCATTTTGGGAAGGCCACTAAAACCTGCGTTCAGGGACGTAGCTACCATTATAAAAAAAGCCCGGGCTTTACACATGATTGTTTCTTAAAAGGCTGGGCAAGCCCTCAATACTATCTAAATATGAAGCTTTATATAACCTATCGGGCTTACACGAAAAAACTGGCTTGCTATGCGCCTGGCGTTCGTTATCTCGACCAACCAGGTTTGGGTCCTCCGTCTTGTACAATATGTGATGACCATACTGGACTTGTCCTGTTGTGATATGCTGGGGTGTAGCGGCGTAAAACAAAACTCACCTACTTCTGGTATAATTGTTATCAACATTAATTAGTTTGATTGGATTGGTTTGATTCGATTCCACACATACACAAACTTTTTCTATACCAAGGTACACCCTGGATGGAAACACGGAGTGGACTTATCTTCAGCTGTAAACTGGTGCAAAGTATAATATTTAATTAATTAATAAGAGTATTTGTATAGCACTGACTTCCGCCACACAAGGGCAATGCTCAAAGCGCTGACAGTCACAGTCTCATTGTTCCTACCCGGGACAATTGTGCATGCACCTGAATGTATAATCGTTTCAGGAAGTATGTATATATGCAATCAAAGGTCAAAGGTCATAGGTACAGATTTGTTTGGTTGTTCTATTGGTATTTGGGTTTTTTCTTCGATTTGTTTGTTTTGTGTTCCCCGCGGCCGTTGGAAGGACCGTCTACCATGAGGATTGTGTGGCCACGACGTGTGATTCCATCGACTGTTCGTCAAGATGAGTAACAGGGTCCAGACTCGAGTATTCTGAGACATGACTAAACTAGGTCAATGTATCTACGTGGAAACAAACGTCCAACTAACCCTATGACTAACAAATACTGGTCCTCTGTTGGATGAGTACGCCTCTGTTCAATATTTCATGTTGATGACGACGTGCTGTTTGTGGTGGAAGAAACCCTGAAGTAATGCTGATCGTCTCTCGCTCTGAGGAAACCCACGGTCCTGGGATTTGTGCAGACAAACCTTGAAACATAACGAAATTTATCACAGGTTTCAAGTATGACTAAGGGACAGAACTCTGTTTCCATCTCTTCCTTTGTTAACATATCCACACAAAGAGTTCTCCTATGCAAAACGTCGTGTTTGACAGACAAGACGAGACGCTCGTTCAGATCTGAACATTATATCTTTTTCTCATATAAAACTTAATGACACAAAGTACAAATCATTTTGTCTAAATCAAGTACAATTCTAAATATAACACACTACTGCACCCCCCTACTGAATGTCCCCTATAATGTATATCTTATTTGAACATTGGTACATAATGAATAACGCTGTCATATAACAAGGTCGTTTGGATGTTTCCTGCTTCGGGGAAACGCCAACAGCAAGGATATTGTGTTCACAGACCAATGATCAGAACTAATGCAATTATCTCGGATACCAAGTTGTGATCTGCGGATTCTGACGAGGCTAAGAGACGCAACTCTCTACCTTGGGTTGATCCATTTCAGAGCTTTAGGTAACTATTCAAAAGCAAATCTTAACGAACAAATTTTCAAACAGGAAATGGGTCATAGATCAAGAACATGCTCGTATTGGCAGAGAATTGTTGTAAAGTATGAAAAGAGATTAAAAGTTTTGATTGGTCAACACTATGTGATGCTTGTGATCGGTTAATTTGCATAGTCATCACTATGGACTAATTTTATCTAACGTTATCCGAATTTGAGTTTAGTTGGGCGTTTCAGCGTCTTTAGTTGGGCGTTTCAGCGTCTTTACTGTTACTTTTACGATGTTGTGTTATGGAATGTCAAATAAAATGCAGTGCAATAAATTTGAATGTTATAAGAAATTATGATACCAGAAGATACCTCTGTGTGTGTGTGTGTGTGTGTGTGTGTGTGTGTGTGTGTGTGTGTGTGTGTGTGTGTGTGTGCCCCTTTATATCTTGGTGATTGCCTGCAAAGTACCATGCCCCTTTAATCAGTGACTCAAAGATTGAACACACACCAAAGGAAAGAGACCGGCCTTTCCACTGGTCAGCAACCCACGCACACTTACCATCTTCACCACCTTGACACCCATGTTGACCATCCGATACCCGCAAAAACCTGTCACGTCAAACACGGACTCCTGTGGGCCTATTCTGAGCTCGAAACCCCACCGAGTAGAACTGTTGTTGATGTCAATATAATGATCTCATTTAAGCCCAACAAAATGGGTATTAAACACTGTAAACCCAGGGAGGCACGCGGGGATATGAAGTGTAGTTTATCTGAATTAATGGGCTCAAGGACAAAGCGTAGGACTGGAATATTGTCGCGTCAGTCGAACAATAATAATTACACTTGTAGGTTGTCATATAGCGATATTGCTATACAATGACTGGACATGTTTTACAATTGGGTGTTTGTTTGAGTGCCAAACGCTTTCTCTCTCTCCCCCTCCCCTTCTCTTTCTCTATCTCTTGAAACGACCTTGAAACGTGGTTCTTTGTATAGCTGCTTTCACACTTAAGGCATATAAATCACCCAAAATTATCTATGTTATTACCCAAGTAAACTAGAAACCTTCTATGAGCATAGATGGCGGTTTAAGACGTCTATGTCCACCATATCGCTCTCACTCTGTTTTCAGGCAAATATGACCTTTTATTTAATATTTTCTTCTTTTCTTTCTCGTGTATATTTTTTACGCCTAACATCATTCGTTTAGCTATTATATGATATGATTACATTTTGCAGAGTTGCGTCCCTTGGATGCGCCAGAAACCTATGATTGTGTTACGAGTGAGCGAGTGATTTTTACGCCGCTTTTAGCAATATTTCAGCAATATCACGGCGGGGTGCACCAGAAATTGGCTTCACACATTGTACCGTTATGGGGAATCGAACCCGGCTCTTCGGAATGACGAGCGAACGCTTTAACCACCGGGCTACCCCACCGCTCGGATTGTGTTACGAATTCTTGTTAGCCCCAATTATCATATTTCTATTGTTTTTCAGTGTTTCAACAAAGTAGTAAGTGTCTGAGACCTACAACACTTCGGGTTTCCCTCCCACATTAATCAGACAGGCCGTGACATGACAGGAATACTGTTCACTGCGACCTTACAACCAACTACCTCACTCACTACTCTACTGTTTAGAGCTCTTTGAAACAGGGATTGTAAGAGCAGCATTAATTTCTTTTTCTTTAAGAGGGTGTACAATCATGATTAATTAGATGTAAATTCCATCCCGTCATTATTCCATGTGGGTTGCCGAGATGTAACACAGATTTAGCATCACACCATACAACTCGTAATTATTCTTCTCAAAACATCCCCGACCTTACCAAGTCAACTTTGGGGAAAGCTTTTAAAAGCTGAAGTTCCATTGGGTCCAGTTAATATTCCTCTGTCTGAATTATTTGTGAATATAGTGACGTTTGCGCGTGTCCATATCATCTGTAACCTGAGACCAGGGTCCATAAGGTGTGCACGTGTTATAGATGTGGTCAGTCTCGTACACCAATGGCCGACGTATCCGAGCGGCCATTATACACTAAGGGAGACTACTCCACGGAAAGTAAGATCTGCCTCTCATCTTTTGGTCAGTTGAAATGAACAAAATATTATTTTAAACTAACTGTAGACGTAATGACAATTCCACATGCATGCTTCTGATACTGAGGGAGGTGGGGTAACCTAGTGGTTAAAGTGTTCGCTCGTCACGCCGAAGGCCCGGGTTCGATTCCCCACATGGGTACAATGTGTGAAGCCCATTTCTGTTGTCCCCCCCGTGATATTGCTTGAATATTGCTAAAAGCGGCGTAAAACCTCACACACTCACTCACTCCTGATACTGAGTTGTATTGTTGTTGGATGAACCATGTACGTGACGTGCGCACACCTTTTTTCAAAATGTGTTATCAAAATATTTAGCCTTTTACAAGAGGCGCCTGTTGAAGCATCTTACGTCAATCCTTAACGCTATATTCATCATCAATCACGCGGAGAGAACTGTGCTGCCAGGTAGTCACAGGTAACGACTTGACAATGCACATTCGACCTCCTCTTTTCATTGCGGCCTAATGATTCGCAAACGTCTTGGCATAACCCAGCGTCGGTGTTCAGCGCACCAAATGACGTAAACAAGACCGACTTACAGCGGTTACAGCAAGTCTAGAAGTAACCATACACCTCTCTCCAGCGCCGTGATGCTGGACGCTCGTCTTGCAGCCTGGCCCCAATGCCACCCAGAATTTTCTGGTCTGGTCGCTTTTTATTCTTCAGCCCCACCAGGCAAACCCCATTCATGCACCTGATCCCGCCTGTTGTAAGACGGACGTCGCTCGTGCCCATCTGGCCTAGCCTCAGTCTCCCCCTCTCGCGCCGCCTCGGCTATCCACTGACATTTACACCTCCGTGAAAGATTGGTCGTCTTTGTGTCTTGTGACTGCTTTGAAGGTGGCCGAACTGACTTCCGAAGTTTGAGATGGTTATTGAATAGAATTTATAATCGTAAATCTTTGTCCACCCCGATTGCTAGTTTTACGTTTGGTTTCCTCAAACCCCCGCCTTCCCAGAGCAATTAAAGTTTTTTTCGGGAAAATGTTTACGTTTAGTTGTTTATTTTGCGAGATAAAAATTAAATTCGCGCGTAAGTGGTACACCAGCATTGGGAAAATGCGGTTCTGAGCGACAACAGATAACATTTCCCTCCGTGCGATATACGTCAAGCCGAGGCCGCGCTTTTGGCAGTGGGCTTTTAGATGCGTATTGTTTGTTCGAACGTGGGTTCCCTTCCTTCTTGGGTGGTCTGCTACCTGGGGGAGCTGTTGCCAGGCAACTAATGTTGGGCTGGTGTTACACGAGCAATCCTACTGATAATTGACCAATCAGCGTCGCGATCTGGTGCACGTCAATCACGTCACGGCACGACTGTGGGCGGAGCTTGTATGCAAATTCTGTACTGTTACAGAGTGAGAGTAGCCGAGTATACATGCATCAGTTTGGTTGTGGATTCTACTCACAAACTACACGGTTTATGTGGACTAAACGATGGACAGCTGGTCTAATCCAGCTTACAGGCCCTCGGAGGTAAGTTAAAGTGACCACAGTGGACTCTAGTGGACGAAAACCTCGGATACCGGTCAGAGTCAAGGCAGCCGCGATGAGGCAGGAGAATGGTGTATTCTCACCGTGATTTCTCGTTTCATTTCAGGGGCTGACTATGACAACAAACCGTCCAAGGGATCCCAATGAAAGATCAGACCCGGACCTTTTGACCAGGACAAGCTGGGTCAATGCAGAATTGGCCTACAGACAAATCAAGAAGGTAAGTTGGAACCGTCAGCAGGAACGCATGCCGTTATCCCAAAGGATGAGGATACGGACCATGCTGACTCCTCATGACAGCGGTTCGGGTGTTGTTTAGGGAACTCGTTACATCCTTGATTCGAGTCCATATCCCCTGATCTCCCACCCAGGTAGACGTCCCCAGAGACCACCCATGTAGACATGCCATCATGTGATCAACCGATTTGTTATGTACAAAAGTGACTTCTGTGACATGAGTCCCCACGTGCTAAATCATGGTTGCTATGTAAACGATCTTGATTAACACCAATATCGGCGAGCATAACACGTAGCCCCTCCTTCCCCGCCGACACGTGGAGTTGTACCTACCCGTAAATATCTCCAATTCAAACAACACTGAAATTGGTATTAATCTATTGCATCGTGGATTATCGATCGCGATGTGGGCGGTCTCGTTAGGCCCCGCTCACAATAGCTGATTGTTCCTAAGGAAAAGCATACTCGCCCGTAGTATGGGCGGCATGTTTTAAATCAGCACTTGAACAGATTCATTCATGATTTCCCTGTTATTAAGTTACTCAAGCATGCTTTGACTGCAGATGATGCAATAATGTCATGTCGCATGATAGATTCCACTCAAATGTTGTGACAAGTTGTATATACTGGATGAACTGACGTTTGTTGTTATTTTTGACTGCAGGGTCGGGCCCAAGGAAACACGTGTGCATTATGGATGCGATGTCACCTACAAAGATACTTACACAGTACAGGATGTTTCATTCAGTTACATTGTGGAAAAGTTTTATTTGTGGGATTACTGGTACTGTCATTGTGTTGCATTGGATTAAAGACTGCGACACTTGAAACAAATGTTGAAGAATTATGGGTGGAAGGTAAGTGCTATATCGCCTTTTTTCACTGTGAAATATACTCTTTAATGGTACTGACAGGTGTATCGATATACATCCCTGGTTGATTGACATGTGGTTTAGTGAGGTCAGTTAACGACAAGTCATGTGGCATTGCTATTGACATCAGTACCAACACCCGCATACGCGTTATATCGGTTAGGTTCAGTGGAATATCGGTACTTTGAAGAAGGCTGGAATGAAATGTACATGACATTGACAACTAACACACGTGTTCAATGTTGTGCACGAAAATCACCAACCGTAGCACAATCAAACACTTCACTACACGGACACACACACATCCGGTCACTAAATATTAAGCCATGGCCCAACTACCGAGTCAGGTTTACCCGTGGAGGGATTATTCATGAACACGGGATACTATTTTCGTGTAAAACACTCGAAAATGGATGCGCCCGCCATTTTGGCTTGGTGTGACCCAGAAACGATGCCTATCGGGAGTGTGTGTGGTCCGTCTGCTGGAGCACAGTAACTACTGGGAAGTGACTGGAATTTACGTTGGAGTTTTGTCGCCATAGCGAAATCCCGTCCCCTAAACGTGTCGAATTTGCGTAAACAAGCTAATGAGGGCCAATAGGCTGCATTGCGCATGCAACTGTAATGCAATTAGAAAAAAATGTTTGTTTTTTTTTGTACTGGAATAAAAAGTTTTCTTTTGTAATTCTTTAAATTACGCTTGTTGAATTTATCAATGGTTGTAAGAGCGCTAACTGGACCGGTTTATCAGTGGGTGAGATTCCCTTGTGTCAAAGTGTACCTACTTACGCAACAGCTAATGAGTGATTCGTTGGGGGCAAGAGATTTGAAATACAGCTGACAGTATACGTTCCGTGAGGCCCCACGTGGGTAGTCGGCAGTTTGGGCCGATGAATTGTTTATGTGTTGTGATTAGCGGACGTGGGCTGCCCAACATGTGCACTTGTTTATGTAAATGAGTTGGGGTTTCAGTGATGTTAAAGTAATCCACTAAAGTTGAAGTAACTTTGGAAAAACGGAAAGTTCTATTTTCCGCAACACTATTTTTCATTGTGGGTTAAGGAAATGTCTTCAGGCGGATGTTGTTAGTATTGATACTTGGATTGAAAGAGAACAAATTGTAAATTTGAATTTGTTAGTGGTTCTTGTTATTCATCAATCAGCTGTCTAGTAATTTGAGGAAACAAGATCAATGTTTATTTAGTTTGATGGCATATTATAGTTGGCTGTTGAACAACCTCATAGGCACTTTTGACACAAAGGATAACTTTGAAAGTTCAACATAAAAAACTTTCTGGACTCAACTACCTTACAATTTATGTGGTAAATACAATAGATTAAAATTGTTAGAAAATACTAAACTCAGTACCGGCACTCAAAGACACTTTGTATTCTGCTTCCTCGATGGCCGAGTTGTACAAGATGTACAAAAATATGCACTGAATTCGAAACATAACAAGGAAACGTGAACCGAAAACTAGTATTCTATCGTTTGAAGCCTGTAATATTTTACGCATTTGGCATATGTCTTGTGGAAAGTAGTGTCGGTTAGTTCACAACAAATATGGCTTCCGTGGGTTCCCTATTGTACAGAGCTAACCCCGTTCATGAGATGCTATTGTGAGCGGCACAGTCCAGCCACATCACAAATTCTGGCCTTTGTCACTTGTCACATAATGGGCACAATGGGGTAAATTCGCTTGCTGGTGGGCCGGGAGCTGATGCATAATAGCTGTGTTATTCTTCAATCACACACGAGACGGGCAACACGAGGGTGTACACGTTTATCATGAGTTTGTAGTGAAATATCTAAAGACCCATCAGTTGTCATTGTCACTATTCCACACATAAAGAAGAAATAATGAGACAATTGTTTAATGAAATATCCAGCTGATCCACGTACGTTTCCTCTGCGGAAAGTATTCAAATACAACGTAGCAAACTTTGGTTTTGTTTGTTTCCAGTTGTGATTGCTGTGGGGAAATAATTTTGTTATAATCATACAGTACTGAATACTTCTCGCATTCAACATCTGAATGGTCACATTAGATACAAATTCAACATTGTATACATTTGCCAGAGAATGAGAGGCATTATTATCTTAACAATGTGTTAATTTCGCGATACATAGTTAAAATGTTAAACTTAATTGAAAAAGGGAGCTATTGTAGATACAGACAATTTCTTTTGCTATTAACAAGTTCTTGTTCAATTTACATGACTTATTTCATTAAAATTTCATCAGAATGAATGGGGACCTATTTTAGTTTCTGGTACACATTATTTTCAATTTCCCCACATGTTTGTTCAGACGTTACTGTTTCAAGTTAGAAAATTTTGCTTTTGGAAATTAAGGAACATATTCTGGTTACACTGGCAATATTGTCATTATCTTTTAAGGGCATGGGTTTTATATTTTCTTCAAATAATATAAACAATTATTTTGGCGTATATTAAAAAGTGAAATTGTAATTTCAGATTTTAATGTGACACGAAATGAAATTTGTAGATGTATAAAGTACCAGTTAATCATGATTAAGAGAAATATGTATGTTAAATGAGTTCGATAAACATTTCTATTTGCACACTTTAGTTAAAAATTGATATACAGACTGTTGACATTCTTCAATCAACTAAGGAGCTATTTTCATCTCGGCAACTCACTAAGAGAAAATGTCTGTCGTACAGTAGGTTGAAATCAAGTTCCAGATCGCTGTACTAACCAACATACTAGTAAGTGTCGAACAGTTCTATTTCCTTCACTGTGTGTGTTGGAGGGAGGGCGGGTCTCTCCGAGATGTACAGGGCTTCTTCACCTTTCCCCCAAGTTTGCTTATTTCACTGGAAGCTAAACACAAGTGTTTCCAAATGGCAAGCGCACGAGTGAGTGTATGGTGAATTCTATGCAGACTGAATTTCACTGGAAGCGGAAGGCATGTGTAGGGTTTATTTCTCAGTGCTGGCACCCAGAATAGATGTGTATTTGAGAACTCCCTCGCCCACAATCCCAGCCTTATCACTGAACCACACACACGGCAACACATGTGGCCATTTTGAAATCAACAACAGAGTGAAATTTACGTAATCTCTTTCATAGGTAAAACTGGGTGTAGGAATGGAGCTGCAGAGAACAACATACCTTTCTTTAGCACCTTGAAACCACCTGACATAGCTGTGATATGTACATGCATGTAGTAGTGGCGTACATTTCACTAACATCATCACTGGTTGGCGTTCTCCCTTGGGCTGTGCTCCAGCAGCTAGGATCAGTGTAATCAAGATGATATCTTGTTAATAGCTTCATGGCTTACTTTGACATGCATTCCTTGTTGTACCTCCCAAAACACAGCAATCTGTTCTCAACACTGCTGCATCTGTGTTACTATTGCAAGTAGATTTTATTTATTGACATACGTTTATTTAGATTGTTTTTGATCTATTACTTCACAGACTGATTAAATGAGTATATTTGTATTTAAGTTCAAAGAAATATACGTCGTGATATAGAGACATTATTGTGGTAGAAAAATTACCATTTCTTAATGTAGAAAGTTTCAGTTAAAACTTGTTTTGCTAAGTGGAAAGTTTGTGAATGAGAATTTGTGTAGTAGAATGAAAGAAGAAGAAACATGTATTTTCATAAGTCTCACAGCTTGCTTTAATCAACATCTTGGAATGTACATTTTAAAAATCCCATTAGTCATTATACTCTATCAAGCAATTCAAACAAGCACCTTTTGAAACCCATCTGCCTGAGATGTTCAGCACGTAGGTGATTGAACACTATCCTCCCATTAGTTGGACCTGTTTGCTTGACAGCTCATTCTAAACCACAAGCTAGATCCAGTTCTCTTTGTTGGCTCTGTGTAGTGATACACATTATGATTATGAGATGGTGGGTGGTCCAAGGAACTGAATATGAACTACCCCATACAGAGCCCCTCCATCCATTCAGTGCCTGACCCAGAGGGGCAAGTCGCCCTAGAGGTTTCACTCCCCAAGTTTATGTATAAATTGGTATTCTTATGCTAAAATGCCATATAATTTGATCGGCAGCCTGCTTGAGGGGAGCTTGCTGATGACATAGTTGTGTTTGTATAACATGGACATGTTTTAGGGTTCTCTTGATTACAATGCGATTGGAATATTCAGACAAGGAAAAAGTCCCAATATCAGTCCCTTCTACACAAACTGAGGAGCTGGTAACTTTGACGCTTAGAACAAGACAGTTTGAGCACAGTCAATAGGTATGGCAGGAGCTGTTATTTTGAAAAGGTTGAACAGTTAATATTCTCATGATTTTGCCCAGGGAACATGTTTTTCACAGTGAAGAGAGAGACATTTTGTTGGATGTGTGTGTGATAAGAGGATTTTCATCTTTTGTCACAGCCCATGGAATTCCATGTTTAGACTACAGGCTTGACCACCTGATGTCTTGCTTCCCCCACCCCAGGCTGATAGCACAGCCTGTCCCGTCACAATTCCCAAGGTAGCTTGCACAAGAACAAAACCCAAACATCAGTTATTCAGGATCCTGAGCCTCCCCTGAACAATCAGAGTGAGGGTTAGTGCTTGTATGTTTGTTTAACACTGCCCAGCCCTTTCAGACTGGGTGATACCCAGGAGCTAGTTTGGGCCCTATTCTTTCTCCAGTGAAACCAGAAACACTGGGCAGGCAGGCAGGCCTTCACCTGTTGGACCTCCATGTGCTGACATCATATACTTGGGTTTCAAGCTGCCTTCAAGGAATGTCAATAAAATACACCCCTATCAGACACTGAATCGGAGATGGTTCAAGTGATAGGTCTTGATCCTGGTGAATGTGGGAACACTAGAGCGGAGGAAGACAATGCTGCCTGTGATTCCATGAACGGTGTATCCAACTGGAAGCTGGTGTGGTCTTCATCTGCTGGCCTGCTTAGTTTGTCACATGTTTACTTGACAAGATTGGCTACTTGTGTGAAAAGGTTTTTCAACCATGCATCAGTAATTCGCCAATCAACTTTTCAGTCATGCAGAAACATTGGATATTTAGATTTTGGTAAAGTCTGCTTTGTAATAAAACTTTAACTATCTAAAACTCTTGAAAAAAATTCTCTACTGAAGGAATTTGAATCTGCCAATTTATACAATTGCCAATACCAAGACTAAAATTAGGTTTATCAAGATAAACTTTAACCGGTTTGAATTAAGAATATAAAAAGTGCTGGCCCCAGTTTGGTGTGCTGTATGCATGTGGCATATTTTAATGTAAATACTACCGAGTGACCCTTGATAATTTCTTGTGCCTGGGGCAGCAGAGTGGAGGTGGTGTAGAGAATGGAGGTGCCTATGGCAGGATGCTTCTGGCTAACAGATAACACATAAACCTATCACGAGCATCAAATGTGTGAGTACATGGCAGCAGACAGGCTTGATGGGGGAAGAGTCGTAACCGGGAGCTTTTATAACATAAACACGCTTCAAGCTTCATTTTCAGCCTTCTGGTGGTATTGGACTGCTGCACAGATGAGCACAGCGAGAGTTTGTACTTTGTAAGCTGCAACCATGACCTGGAATGTTGGGTGAAACAGACATCATTCTGGTGTGACATTACCAGTCAGTGTTGTTCCAGCATGTCACCCTTCTTGTCACATGCTTAAGCTTCGTACCACCACATCCACCTTCCTGTCATGTAGTCAGGCTTTGTACCACCGTGTGTACCTTTGTACCACCACATCCACCTTCCTGTCACGTAGTCAGGCTTTGTACCACCACACCCACCCTTCCTGTCACGTAGTCAGGCTTTGTACCACCGCGTGTACCTTTGTACCACCACATCCACCTTCCTGTCATGTGGTCATGCTCCATACCACCACGTCCACCTTCCTGTCATGTGGTCAGGCTCCATACCACCACATCCACCTTCCTGTCATGTGGTCAGGCTCCATACCACCACGTCCACATTCGTTCTACTATGTCCACCTTCCTGTCAAGTGGTCAGGCTTCGTACTACCAGGCTTCGTACTGCCATGTCCACATTTGTTCCACTACGTCCACCATCCTGTCATATTATCAGGCTTTGTTTCACCTTGTCTACCTGTTTTCAAGCATCAGCCCAGCCCAGCCCAGCCCTGCCCTAGTTACCTACTTTTCCCCAACCCTGCACCCCCTGTCCGTCTACTCTCTACAAGTGTTCCATTAGGCATCAGTGTGGCCATTAGCCTGTTTATTGCTGTATGAAGGTGACTGATCTCCTCCTCCCCAGTAGGGGCTGTCCGATATGCAATCACATTTTGGGTGTGGGGACACAAACTGGACTATAATTTACAAAATTGATGCCATGCTTCCAGCCTGAGCATTGTTTTGCCTAACACTTATTACTATGGTGTGAAGAAAGGGGTTTCTACTTATTTCCATTGTCAAGTGCAAATTGCTTGCTGATGGCAGTTATTTTCGATAAATAGTGAAAACAAAGCCCATCGACGTGACTGGGAAGTTTGTGTGTTCTGTGTTGACGTGGGTAATGCAGAGTGGAATATCTGGCAATAATTTTACATGATAAATATGTTGATTCACAATATGATTATTTAATGAATTTAAGGGAAGCATGATAAACGTGAATTTTTCAAGAGAAATTAAAAATTGAGTGTAGCGTCTTGGGTGGCCAAAACCAAACTTGAAAGGTAGGTAGTGAAGTTTTTTATTTTCCCAACAAGATGTGAAACACTGACATGGACAATAGACTGACTCTTTATTGACAGTGTACAGCAAGCCCTGAAACCCTCCACACTAGCTGACAGATGGCTCGCTAGATTTCAGTTTTCTCTCCCAGCAATAAAGCGAAAACAGATCCATCCAGATTGTCTGATTATATGGTGTATGATTGAAAAAGGTGCTCAAAGACCAGACCTTGAGCTAATTGTCAAAACAGACATAGAGTGCACACTGCTTTGAAAAACATCAATCGTGTGAACTATTGAACACAGAAAACAGCCCCATTTGACATGGCTACCATGCAATCCTATCTCATAATTGAGGTTGTTTAGACCGGTGAGAGACCGATTTGGTGTGGATGCAACAGACGAAAAGAAAAGAACGCAAAATAATGGATTTTTGCATGAAAGAAATTGAATTTTGGCTGTGCAATGTCTGGACTTAAGTTGAAATTGAGAACATGTGGAATGAGCTTCATTACGTTTTGAAGTTGTTTAGTTTGACCAGCCATTGAGTTTGACAAGCTGTTAGGTTTGACCAACCAGACCGACATAGCCTGCATCTGTCTCCATTTCTGAGACACTTGTTCTAGAGTTTCCCCATCACCTTAGTCCAGAGTCTATAATTATTCTTGAAAAATGAGTAAGAATTGGGATAGAGTTTATTGTCTGTATTGAATTGTTTCAATTTGAGACCAATCAGTTTGAGTGAACTCCTTCAAAAACACATTATTATTTATCTGGGTATGATGCAGTTTCTGTCAGTAAACATTTCCACTACAAGTTGCATTTTTAGTATCTTCAGTATACTTCTGACTGTAAATGATGGTACCTGACATGAAGTGGCAGTACTTGTCTGCAAGGGGATCGATGCTCATGCTGTTGATCACTGGATTGTCTGGTCCAGACTCG
Organism: Haliotis rubra; assembly: GCF_003918875.1. Lineage (NCBI taxonomy): Eukaryota > Metazoa > Mollusca > Gastropoda > Lepetellida > Haliotidae > Haliotis > Haliotis rubra. The sequence continues at coordinate 309,520 of NW_025767408.1, read as the reverse complement.
ATTATTTACAGACTGCCGCCATATAGCTGGAATATTGCTGAGTGCGGTGTAAAACTAAACTCACTCACTCACTGCAAGGGAAAATGTGATGGTGCAGCTCACTCGTTCCCCTTGTCGTCCTGCTCAATAATTGTGGTGGTTGTTATGACACAGGAATGCCCTCAATAATTGTGGTGGTTTGTTGGTATGACACAGGAATGCCCTTGTTACAGACACACATCAGGGCTAATTGTGGGGTTGGTAGTTGGTATGACACAGGAATGCCCTTGTTACAGACACACATCAGGGCTAATTGTGGTGGTTGGTATGACACAGGAATGCCCTTGTTACAGACACACATCAGGGCTAATTGTGGTGGTTGGTATGACACAGGAATGCCCTGGTTACAGACACACATCAGGGCTAATTGTGTTTGGTATGACACAGGAATGCCCTGGTTACAGACACACATCAGGGCTAATTGTGGTGGTTGATATGACACAGGAATGCCCTGGTTACAGACACACATCAGGGCTAATTGTGGTGGTTGATATGACACAGGAATGCCCTGGTTACAGACACACATCAGGGCTAATTGTGGTCTTTGGTTGGATGGAGGAATGCCCTGGTTACAGATATACATGGGGGTTAATGCGAGATGAATTTGGAGCCACTGACAGGGAAGGTTTCGTTCAGCGGTACTCCACAAATTCATTCATCACACTGCTGTTTGAGAATGTTTGCAAGTTACCTTGGAGAGCTGTTTTTGTCTTTGTGTGCTGCAGTAGGAAAATGCTTAAACTTTATGGCAGCATTTGCAAATCTTGTAATGGGTTTAACATGAAAATACATTGCACATTCAGAATCAAAGTGAATTAGGCAAGTTGTGACATTAGGATTGAGTGTTGATGCAGTACACTTACATCATTTTATAAAAAAAATGGGGACATTGGCTGTTTTCGAAAACATAAGCACATGATATGTGTTGATCTGGCCATAGTATCACTGATATGGTCTTCATCTATGGGTGGGTAGCATAGTGGTGTAAGTGTTAGCCAAGCAGTAGTAAATCAGGTTCAGGCCTGTATAGTATGTTGTTTATTGTACTATTGCTACAAGGACAAGGAGACACTTCTGTTGGCCTGTGCTGTCCCAGAACCCAGATGCTTGCCTGTTCCCTGGGAAGTCCTTTGTCAAGGCTGGTGTCCTAACTTGCTTCCAACCCAAATACTAGGTATTGGAGCAGAGAGGGTTAGTGTACCATACAACAGGCATAAAAAATTGGCATGATTACTTCACCAGGGACACTCCTGGTTCTGGCAGGGTTTGCACCAGTCTCTCACAACATGGTGGCATTCAGGAGACTTGAGAAACAGGATGAATGGATACAAACACGTTTACAGTCGACTCCCATGAAATGTTATGATCAATGCATTTGTCTCTAAACTTGTGTATACCGCTTAAGTTTGACTGAGGGACAGATTTGCCATGATTTTAGTTAAAAACATCTACTTACTTACCAGTAGGATAGTTACATTACAAATGGCCACACATCTTTTTGTTTCAAATATGATGCTTCTTAGAACAACCCATTCCTGTGCACACTTGTTCAATGTTATAAGCATAAGGTAAACAGCTACATAAGATAATTTTCTTAACTGGTTTTGAAACATGCTGGAATATGTTGGAAGTGAACAAAACATATTTACATTAGTTACTTTAAAACTGAAATAGAAAAGGGATTTCAGGTTTGTGTTGAAAAAAAGACAAGTCACTAGTATTTCAAGCAGCTAACAGTACAATCAGAGGGGATAGTGTGTTGGTTAACTTCCTCATTTTATTTCAATGCCAACATACATCTAGAAGTGACCATCTGTGTCCTGATTACATTTGTCAAATGTTGGAAATGTGAGTCTTGTTCACTGTTGATGGCCATTAGCATGTTTTACTGCAATTAACAACATCTTCAACATGTATGCAGCAATTAAATAACCAGCCATGGTAAACAAGATCATTGAAAACAACGAATGAACATGCTGCTTCAACATTTAACTTAACTATAATCGGCAGTCTGTCCTCAAACAAAATTATCCAAATGGCCACATATAACTGACACAGTTGTGGGCCGGTTGAACTAGCGTTATGGAAAGTATTTCAGTTCATGTCTCAAGCTTCAAGCAGAACCATTTTCATTCTTGCTAGACAATCTTCATCACATCCTGATGATGAAAATGAACCCAGTGGGTGGAATACATTCTATTTTTGTTTCTTTAATAAGAGACCGTGGGTTTGCCCAGTGTGAATGTTCTTGTTAGACCACCATGATGGATGAGGTGCACTGGAGCCCTCTCAATGGCGCCCCTTGGTCATGGATTTCACGAACATGTATATCTTGTTGAAGAGGGGCGGTGGGGTAGTCTAGTGGTTAAAGCGGATGGTGAATGCTGAACGTGGGTTCGAATCCCACATGGGTACAATGTGTGAAGCCCATTTCTAGTGTCCCTAGCCATGATGTTGCTGGAATACTGCTAAAAGCGGCGTAAAGCCAAACTCAGTCAGTCAGTCAGTCTTGTTGAAGACATATTTTGCATGGTTGAATAACAAAATTACTGTTTTTTCTTTGATAAATTATGACAGAATAATTGCTTGCCCCAAATCACTGTTTATTAATTTACATTTTAAAACATGAATTTCAGAACAATTTTTTACGCCAATTTGTATGCTTTGTGTTGTCAGGAACAATGTTTTCACTTCAGTTCAAATGTTGTGTTTTCAATTTAAGTTCCTGTTTTGGGGAAACATGTGGAGATGACGTAAGAGTTGTACCAAAGACAAAACATTCATGTTTTTTAACAAAATGACAACCAGTTTCTTTGAGGCGTTGTCAGAGAGGGCATGGAAGTTTTTGAAATCCAATCCTAGTTGGGTGTTCATGTGCATTCAGAAGAAGTCGGAACACATTGTAGAGAGGTAACCTTTTGTTTTCGTCTCCTGTGGTAGACCCGCCCAGTGATGATGGCCCTGTATTCTGAGATCTATTCCTTGGCCTCCATTGACTTTGGATTCTGTCGGTACAACAGGAAGTGGTGACATTCAAAACTGTAAACTGGAACGCGGATTGATGTGTTGTAAGTTCTGAAATTTGGCGTAGTTATGCAAGTGAGTTTGTGTGATAGATGGTAACGATTAAACAGGTTTTGACCAACTGACATTTCAGTGCTAAGTTTTCATGAAAGTTCATGTTTCACATACAAATGTTTGTTAAGCGCCATGTAAATGAATGAATTTTGGGGCTTCAAAATGAACATCTAGTTTGAAAAGTTTTCAAGTTAAGCATGCCCCTATTATTTTGAAGCTTAAAAAAAAGTTGTTCACTTTGCTCTTCCTTAAACCTCAGGAGTTAAAAAAGAATTATTTGTCATTTAGAACATTGAAATTGTAAAATAGCCTTTGCTCTGAGCTCAAGGCTCTCTCCCACACTGCTATCACTTTCTCTATTCAGAGGTCTTTGCCATTACACTCTGAACTAAGTTTGAATAGCTGTGTATGGTTTAGTAGAACAGGCCTCCCAATACAAGACCCAGCCCCCCTACTTCACATGTCAAATTTTGAATTACTCTTTTCAGGAGAGGAAAGTGTTTTGATACTTTGCACACATCTGATAAAAAATAGATTTTGTCTGAATCGAGACATCGGTATTTAGTTGGGCCCATTGTGTACCCTATCTGATGTGTTGCCTTCTACGCCATACTAAACCCATTTTTAAGGGGGGAAAATGTAGCAATATTTCTTTTAGGTGTTCTTTTAGATGAAACTGCAAGTTTGGCAACAAATCATAATGTTTGTATCACGATATGGCTGCAATATTGCCGATGTGACGTTAAATAATAACTCACTCACTCATAATGTTTGTGAGAGACTTAATGCTCTGGGAAGACTTTCTGGCATAGTTTCACCTAATCTTACATGCATATTAGGTTCACTTTTGAACCAGGACTCTATAAAGGAGTTGTGTAACTTAACCAACAAGAAGACAAGGTATATGAAGCAGATACTCATATGAAAGCATTTTCAAAGCTTTGTAAAACATAAACAATATCTTCATGAAACATTGAATCAGTTTTAAAACAATTTATTTTCATAATGAGGAACATGCCATGCAACAGTAGGCATAAACAACCTATTTACTGACTGCCCTACTTTATACACAGTTTTTAAGCAGTGTGTTCATCACCTTCACCCCATCAGCACTGTTCAAGGATGATTTGGGGGACAATTTCCCCCACCTTCATAATGTGGCAGAGTGCCAAAACCACCCACATGCTTTGTGGTAGGGTCTGCCCCTGAGCCCTGGAGTATCCAGTGATAGACAAGCCAGCCGTGACTCCAGCAAAGCACTGCACATCAAGGGGTGCGATTGTTTGAGATTTTTAGCCAATTTTGAATGTATGGTGACGCTGTGGAGCTTAATATTTTAAGACGCTGCTAAGAAATTGTTGTAACATGAATTACACTCTTATTTTATATGCAGTGTGGAAGGGGATTTGTGTGGTTTTTCGAACGTGTCAGGAATGTCACAATAGTATCGAGGATAGTAAACAAGCAGTGGTGTCATGTGGTTGTTTTCTTGAGGTTTGATTTTCATAATTTGAAATTATATACACATAAGTGTTTTTCACTCTTGCGTGAAACATTAAGCTGTCAAAAAGTGTTTCATTATTTTTCTTTCTTTTTTTTCTTCTTCTTTCATGCAGTGCAGTGCACTGTACCTTTGTATTGGAGGTTGTTGTTGTATCTGGGATGTTGTTGTATCTGGGATGTTGTTCCGTGAGCTGGACAGCTCCATGTGTGAGGAACACAGAGGTCAGAAGTTGCCACCCCGTTTGGCCTTGCTGTCCACCTTTGGTCTATTGTGACCACCGTGAATACATAGTTACCCTTTCTAATTCAGCAGTCATGGGTCACCAAAATGTTCAATTTTTATAAAAATGTATACAAAATGTGAATGTGAGTTGAGTTAAGTTGGGCTTTACGTCACATCGGCATTATTCCAGCCATATAGTGACGAGATCAAGTCTGCATTCATGGATATTTCCGTGCTTGCATGCGTATGTAGGGATTGCATTTAAAGTATTAAATAAAATCTTCTTTAGCTAAACTCGAAATTATTTTCTAAACTATTTTTCAGTTCATTAAGATATGAAGAATTGACATACTTGACAAAAACTGAATGTCTAATTAAGCACTATCTCATTGACGGTTGTCCCATTGTACGGTGAGTGTGTTAATTTCACATATATGTCAATGTGTGAGTGATGGACAGGGTCAGATCACCTGTATATGACATAGACGAGCTGTCAGTCTAAGGTAGACGACAATGGGACTATATACTCCGTGGACATGTACGCTGTCACCTTGCCTCAATGCCTCTGTATGAGAGGCTATTTATTAGTGTACATACATAAATATACCTTTGTCGTTTTCGACGGAGTTCACACTGTCGAGTGCTAATATTATTTCCCTTCTGATGCATGTGGTTGAGGCTTGTGTGTGGCATTGTCAGATCAGCGAGGATTGGACATTGCAGAGTGGCTGAACGACAAAACCACTTATATGCACAATCTCGTCTGCTATTGTCATGTTTTCTCTGCATAGTAAATTTTATTGAGTTCAGTCCTAACCTCACTGTAATAGGCTTTGAATTTGTCTTTTACTATTGTAGCTGTTAACAGAGCAGCTCCAGGTCTACAGATCTACCTTGTAGGTCGTTAGGTGCACTGTACAAGCAGATATTCCTTGGGTAGCCCAGTGGTTGGACTGCTGGTTCATGATGCCAGACACCCAGTTCTATTCTCTCTTGTAGTGTGATAGGCAAAATATATGAGATAAATTGATCAGAGTACTAAGGTTACAGTTACTACAGACTGAGGTGTATGTGTCCACAGTTACTACAGACTGAGGTGTATGTGTCCACAGTTACTACAGACTGAGGTGTATGTGTCCAAAGTTACTACAGATTGAGGTGTATGTGTCCACAGTTACTACAGACCGAGGTGTATGTGTCCACAGTTACTGCAGACTGAGGTGTATGTGTCCACAGTTACTACAGATTGAGGTGTATGTGTTGACAGTTACTACAGACAGGTGTATGTGTCCACAGTTACTACAGACCGAGGTGTATGTGTTGACAGTTACTACAGATTGAGGTGTATGTGTTGACAGTTACTACAGACTGAGGTGTATGTGTCCACAGTTACTACAGACTGAGGTGTATGTGTTGACAGTTACTACAGATTGAGGTGTATGTGTCCATGACAGTTACAGACTGAGGTGTATGTGTCCACAGTTACTACAGATTGAGGTGTATGTGTTGACAGTTACTACAGACTGAGGTGTATGTGTCCACAGTTACTACAGACTGAGGTGTATGTGTCCACAGTTACTACAGACTGAGGTGTATGTGTCCACAGTTACTACAGACTGAGGTGTATGTGTCCACAGTTACTACAGACTGAGGTGTATGTGTCCACAGTTACTACAGACTGAGGTGTATGTGTTGACAGTTACTACAGACTGAGGTGTATGTGTCCACAGTTACTACAGGGTTGAAATTTATAGCACGTAAAACAAGCTTTCTGCACAGGATCCTGCAACCATTTCTTGTCAAAATACAATTGACTCCCATGTTGATGTTTTTCATTTGCGACTTTTTTTTTTCATTATAAACAAGTTTTACTTTACTGATAAAACATTGTTAAGATATGTGTAAATATGTTTATGAAATCAAAGTTTATTTCTAACTGGAAATATGAAATATTGGGGTCAAGATGTTTACTTAGAATTGATTGACATTTTAACTTGGAGCAACCTTAGTGTTAAAGAAAGAATCCCTTTAAATACAGCTATTGGTCTCCTCTAGCCCACACTGACTGTGACAGGACTGTGTTAATTTCACGATTTGAAATGTAACTGACAAGCTTTTGTGTGTCCAGGGCCAGGGTTCAGCCACAGAGGTCTGGCTGTTGACATCTTGTGTAGTATCATTGATCACAGCTCAGTCGAAATCCTGCAGTGACAGACACTAAGTCAGCATATTATTCAGTTTTGTCAAAAATCTCACCTCGGGTTGTGCAATAAAAATCTACAAATTTGCATTCTCTGTCCTTGAATTGGCTAACAATGATCGGCTGTGCCCTGATGGCTGGCTGGGTACATGCCAGCTGTAGATTGCATGTCCTTTGTAGTATTTGACTGAAACTGAGCAGAGGCCTAAATACTGTTACACTTGTCATATGCAGGTAGATTTCCTTGGCATATGTACTGATGCGTAAACTGTCACCTAGTGCCAAATTGCCAGTAACATACACTACTCAATATCAGTAAGAGCACACTTCCTCTTTTACAGTAATTGAGCATGTTTGTTTCTGGAAATTACTGCTGTTTGACACCCTTGGGATATGAATTTTATTCAGCTAGACTGGCAGTTCCAATGAAAGTACATAAAAGACCTAAGCAGTTGAGGAATTTTCCTTGCTGATGCTAAGTACTGACAGACTGAGGCTGACCTTTACGGGGCCTCGTTGGTTGGAACCCCCTAGCCCACTTCACAGAAGGTGCTCATGTGGTAGCCACAGGTTTTGAGCTCCTGGGAGGTGGGGCCCTGGAAGGGTTTAATTTTCAGATCTCGGTGTATCGTTTACGGCTTTCATTTTCTGCTACAGCAGTTAAGCATTGACTGTTTGATCTGGGTTAGATATATAGAGCAGTCAGATCTATTTTTGTGAACTTGCCATATGTTGATTCATTGGTTTCATTATCCAATTAACATTTAATTTCTTCAGGCATTTAAGAAATGTAGGGCAAGCTTAACATTCCAGCATGTTAAGATGTAGAGAAATGATGAAGACAGGGATTACATAACTGATATTGGTGGCTTGATGAGTCAATAGGTGGTGGTTGTGTACCTTGCCTTGTTCAGATCACTGTTGGTGTCTGGTGTAACAGATCAGTGATGACATCGGCGGCTTGATGAGTCAATAGGTGGTGGTTGTGTACCTGGCCTTGTTCAGATCACTGTTGGTGTCTCAGGTGACATCGTAATGAGTCAATAGGTGGTGATCAGGGTGATGACATCGTTGGTGTCTGGTGTAACAGATCGAGCTCGGCTGATGAGTCAATAGGTGGTGGTTGTGTACCTTGCCTTGTTCAGATCACTGTTGGTGTCTGGTGTAACAGATCAGTGATGACATCGGCGGCTTGATGAGTCAATAGGTGGTGGTTGTGTACCTTGCCTTGTTCAGATCACTGATGGTGTCTGGTGTAACAGATCAGTGATGACATCGGCGGCTTGATGAGTCAATAGGTGGTGGTTGTGTACCTTGCCTTGTTCAGATCACTGTTGGTGTCTGGTGTAACAGATCAGTGATGACATCGGCGGCTTGATAAGTCAATAGGTGGTGGTTGTGTACCTTGCCTTGTTCAGATCACTGTTGGTGTCTGGTGTAACAGATCAGTGATGACATCGGCTGCTTGATGAGTCAATAGGTGGTGGTTGTGTACCTGGCCTTGTTCAGATCACTGTTGGTGTCTGGTGTAACAGATCAGGGATGAGTCAGGGGACAATGGAAGGATTTGGGTGATGAGCGTGGGAGCAGTTACTATGGGTACCATCTGATCTGACACAGGTGACCATGTGGTGGTCAGTGGGTACTGCCCAGAGGCAACAGATCATGATCTGACCAGGGGAGAGGGGAAACGTGGATGACCTTACTTGACATTTGCACTTCTGGAATCTTGTTGCTGCTGCTAGGGATGGAAGATGGAGTGTTGATGCTACTGCTGGTGATGATTATGATCACAACATTGTCTTTAGGATGAAGCATGTCAGTTTCATAAATGTCAAACCTCCTGAATAATCTGTTCTAATTCATTTGAAACTTGAATAAAGTCAGTTACCCAATACTAACATGCCATGTGATAACTTCTTTAATTACAATGTTAATACGTGACAAGATGCTATGTGATAACACCTAAAGATACCATGTGATAACACCACAAGTTGCCATGTGATAACACCACAAGTGCCATGTGATAACATTTCCGACATGTCCACACACACACACACACACACACACACGGACCCTCAGTCCTCTCAGACAGACCCCTTTCCCTCAGATCAACACCGACCCTACCCCTTACCCCAGACCGTAACCCCTTGCCTGGCAAGTCAACATTCACCCTACCCCTGGACCCCAGACCGTGACCCCCTTGCCTGGCAAGTCAACATTCACCCTAACTCTGGACCCCAGACTGTGACCCCCTTGCCTGGCAAGTCAACATTCACCCTACCCCTGGACCCCAGACCGTGACCCCCTTGCCTGGCAAGTCAACATTCACCCTACCCCTGGACCCCAGACCGTGACCCCCTTGCCTGGCAAGTCAACATTCACCCTACCCCTGGACTCCAGACTGTGACCCCTTGCCTGGCAAGTCAACATTCACCCTACCCCTGGACCCCAGACTGTGACCCCCTTGCCTGGCAAGTCAACATTCACCCTACCCCTGGACCCCAGACCGTGACCCCCTTGCCTGGCAAGTCAACATTCACCCTACCCCTGGACCCCAGACCGTGACCCCCTTGCCTGGCAAGTCAACATTCACCCTACCCTTGGACTGCGGACCCCCATAACCCCATTCTCTAGCTGGTCAACACCCAGCCCACCCCATCGACCTCCCAGACCGTAACCCCCTTTGCTGACAAGTCCTCACCTACCCCATTCCATGGACCCCCCATACCTTAACCCCCTCCCTTGACAGGTACACTGAACACTGTTGAATCAGGCCTCTATCAAGCCCTGACTGGTAGTCCAGCTCAAATTACAAGTGTAAGGAATGCAATGTCTGTGCTCTGTGCTAGCCCCCTTCGTTATATCATTCAAACACGGCTCTGTTTACTCTACCAGCCTTCACTCCAGCTCCTCTGCCTCACATGGCAGCCATTTAACTGTGGGAACAGCCACCTCGTATCCTACATATTCCCAATATGCAAGATGAACCGAGAAGGCATAAAAACACAACATGTGCTTTATAAAAGAACACCCAAATTTCCAGGGAAGATGTTCCCCCATGTTCACTGCCTGGGCTGGAGTAGATCAATGGACCAATACTAAAGTCAGGGGAAAGTTGGCCAAGCTTTGAGAAATGTTGGGAGCACTAATGGCTAAACCAGGGCGCTCCGTGTTCTGTGTGGCATGAACGTGCAGTAGTTCTAGGGGAGAGCGAGAGGTGCCCTCCCCACCTCGCTGGATGATGTTCTTTAGTGTGTTGGAGGGGGTGAAGCCTGCAGCATTCCTCAACATAATGAGTCGAGTTGACTGGGTACAAAGCTACTAGCTGCTCGTGGTGGGTCCTAGTCTCACCTCATACTTCTTAATGGGAGTTTTCTGGTCAGTGACTTGCAGCTGCATGGTGACTAGTGGCCGGTCTTGGTAACAGTGACCACACTATACCCACCCACAATGTGAATATTTCACTCCCACAACTGGCTCACTTTCACCCTGAAAATGTGACCACTCTCACTCCAAATATGTGGCCACTCTCACCCCAAATATGTGACCACTCCCACCCCAACAATGTGACCACTGTCACCCCAACAATGTAACCACTCTCACCCCAAATATGTGACCACTCTCACCCCAAAAATGTGACCACTCTCAACCCAAATATGTGACCACTCTCACCCCAACAATGTGACCACTCTCACCCCAAATATGTGACCACTCTCACCCCAAATATGTATCCACTCTCACCCCAAATATGTGACCACTCTCACCCCAACAATGTGACCACACTCACCCCAAATATGTGACCACTCTCACCCCAACAATGTGACCACACTCACCCCAAAATGTGACCACTCTCACCCCAAATATGTGACCACTGTCACCTTCAATATTTGACCACTGTCACCTTCAATATTTGACCACTGTCACCTTCACTATTTGACCAGGGGCAGTGGGGTAGCCTAATGGTTAAAACCTTCGCTTGTCGTACTGAAGACCTGGGTTCGATTCCCCTCAAGGGTACAATGTGTGAAGCCCATTTCTGGTGTCCCCTGGTGATATTGGTGGAATATTGCTAAAAGCTGCATAAAACCCAACTCACTCACTCACGCACCAGCTACTTCAAGTGTTGTTGGTGGATTCTGAATTCTTTAGAAAAAATACTAAATATTTGATTGTGAAATGATAGACATGTTTATAAAACATAGTGGTCATCAGTAGACTTGTTCATCAGTATGTGAATGATTATCATGATAAGTAGCCTTTGGACACCATGGTTTGCCTGATACCTGTTATTGACAATAAATACAGCTCCAAATTTGTGATTATCAAGCCCGGCTACACCACGCAGTTTCTATCACTCACATTCGTTAGAATATCAAAATGATCACACTATTTCACAGGAGATCTTAAGTTCTGTTTTTGGAAAAGATGGTTATTGATTATTGTTGAGAGTATATAGTAAGGATTTCTTTGTTTATCATAACACATGATGTTGCATACTTTGATTCAGTTTGTAAAACCATACCAAATTAATTTTGCTGTGATTTATTTTTTACACAAAAAACAACTCATAAGCTGAACTCTTTGTATACAATTTGTATTTATAAAAATATTTTTTAAGAAAAATAAAAAAAAAGGAATGGAATGGAATGGAGACATAAGTCAATACCGAATTGTTTTCACCATTTATTTTCAAGTTCCTTCAATAGACCGAACCAACACAACTTACAACACTAGACAAGGAAGCTACAGTTTCATTAATTCCGCAATGGTGTGGGTTTTGCAGGATCTGGTAAAACTATTCACACAATTCCATTTGTGCATGACAGAACTTTCACGAAGACAGTAAGACAACACAACTTATTTTGAGAAGAGGTGTAAAACCCTGCACATGTGTGAGATGCTGTCTCGGATAGGCCAACAAGCAAAGGAGTTAACCATGGGGAACTCTCCTTCCATCTCCGGGACCGATCTGCTGGATGGGGCCAGTTATGACAAGGGAGACCACCCAGAAGACATGGCATCGTATCTTGTCACAGGGGAGGGGGTGGAGGAGGGGGGAAACGATCCTCAACCATTCCGACTTGAATTATTCCCCTTCATGCTTAATGATGATACGAAAGTGCTTAAAAAAGTGTGACTTTGAAGGCGAATTCTGCGTGTGAAGAGAGGGAAAGAATGAACTTTATTGCATGGTGATGTGGCACGGTGTTGTGGAGGAAACATTCTGAAGAAAATGCCAGTCGGGGAGTTATGTTTTGAGTCTGGGATATTGGGAGAGGAGAAACGCGTCCGCCATTCCAGCCTCTCAGGGGTATAGATGAGGAGAAGGATCACGCTGTGCATGGTTATCCCACCTGTAGAAATACTCCACTTCATCAAGTTTAACTACCCACACACCTGTGATGACTAGTGGCAAAATATCCGTCTTACCTTTCCATGTCATGTCTTTGGGTGGAAAGTGATGCGTTCATTAACTCAGTGTTTGTTTGTGAACCGTTTCCACTGTTATTGTTTACGGGATGTCATTATTTTCACGTTTCATCAATGCTTGACATGAAGGAATGTGTGATTCCCACATTCTTGCTGCCGAGAAACAATAACCAACAGTTTCATAGGAATATATGACCATTAGTTATTAGGAATCAGAATTCGTAAATGGCATTTTCATAGGAATAAATAACCTGTTTCTTGAGAATAAGAAAATATTTTTTACAGTTTTACAGGGAATTCATACTATTCTCAATGTTTCAATTAAGTTTATATTTATGAATATATGTAATTTTTTAATAATATAAGATCCCATATTACCTGTATCTAGTACCCTGCCCCAATATTCTGTTCGTAATCTTCACGAGCTTATTTCAAGATTTCTTACACTGAAATCGGAAGTGTAAAATGATATATAATTGCCAGGTAACTATTATGAAAATAGTTTTAAGATCTTATTGTTTTAATAAGCTCTCCCACAATGTCATACTAAGCCCCTGAGCTGTGCATTACGTCAAATATGGTAATGGTAATTGGCTTGAGGTAAAATGTCTGAATCATCCGAAGCATGGATACCCACACATACTGTAATATACACAGATTGGTATCAAAATCCTCTGTCGTAGCCCAGTCTGTGAAGTAAGCATCTCTAGCAGCATTGCAACTTAATGGAGGCAAATACGACTCTTCTACCACATTGACAGAAACATTCCGCCATAAAAACAAAACCACCAACTCTTCACATCATTCTATCTTAATATCTACTCCCTGAGGAGAGTAATCAGACTGGTTGCCATTGCAACCATCATATTATGCAAGACTAGTTTTGATAAACGTTTCTGTGAGTTTATCCTTGAATACATGTACATATCTGTGACTGTTGATGTCAGTATCAATGTTAAAACTGATAATGCTGATCCCAATGTCAATATTGATGTCAATATGAATGTCAGTACTGATGTAACTACTATTTCTATTTTAATAATCATGTCAAGTTCAATACTTTTGGTACTATTGATGTCAGTGTCAATATTGATGTCATCATTGATGTCAATATCAGAGCCAATATTGATATTAATATCAGTGTGAAGGATTTTGTTTGTATAATGCCACACACAGCAATATTAATATGGCAGCAGTCTGTAAATAATCAAGTCTGGATCAGACAATCCAGTGATCAACACCATGAGCAATTACGATCTGCACAATTGGGATATGATGACATGTCATCCAAGTCAGCGAGCCTGCTAGTCGCCTCTAACAGCAAGCAAGGGTTGTGAAGGACCGATTCCAACCTGATCAGTACAAAGACTGATATTGATTCAAGTGTCAATGTCAATACCAGTGTAAATAATGTTGTCAATTAATGTTGTTTATATCAATGTCAATATCAATGTTCTTCTGTTTTCAGTGGATGGAAGGCTAGGGAAGGAGCTAGAATACACTCGGAACGTAAAGGGGGCTGGGTCCGGAACAACAAGTGAACTAGTTATACAGACACCGAAGAAAGCTACAAACCTGTTGAATGTGGAATCTTTATTATTACATTTAGGCGCCTTGTTAGAAGCTACAAAGATAGAGATTGAAGTCGATGGCTTGTAAGTAGCATTACCTCTCTTTATATTCTCTACGGTTCTTAGAATAAAAGCGCAATGGACATGCTTATGAATTATTTGGATAATTTGATTGAAATAATTCTGTTGTCATGGTAATTATGATGATCCATTAATCGTCTGTTTTGTGTTGTGTTTTTTAAATGTACGATTCTTGACTTGCTGTGTGGTTCATGTATTTCAAGTATTTCAAATGTATTTTCGTTTTTTCAGAACATGGAAATTTTCAGATCTGTGTTTTGCTGCAGACTTTCCAAGAACCGAAAATGCATTTATTGATCTTGTAAGTAAATATTTTTTAAGAAATACAGTAATATTTTCATTTGGTCAGATTGAGACGTTAAGTTTTCATCAAAAGGTTTTTTTCTTGTTAGATTTAGATGATGTTTATTCAGTGGTGATTAAAAAAATATTTTCATCCAAACCGTTCTTTTCTTCAGATTTTGGAAGATCTTTTACCTTGTGTGGTGATTACACCGTTAGACTGTTTTTGGGAAGGTGCAAAGATTTTGGGACCGAATCCATCCTACAACACAGGGTAAGTGTTGAAAAAGTTCATTCAATATTCATCACAACTAACAACAGCAATGCTTTGAAAACATTTCATACAATGTTCATAACAACTAACAACAGCAACGCTTTGAAAACATTCATACAATGTTCATAACAACTAACAACAGTAATGCTTTGTAAACATTCATACAATGTTCAACAACGATGCTACTTTCGACCCCAAAATGCTTAAATGCCAAGGATCAAAATTATAGATATTAAGAAAGTGTCTACAAAGTATCATATATGCATTGAGGACTTGAAAAATCGGGAACCACCAGTCTCTCAAGCTGAGGCTCTGTCATTAAAACAATGAAAAAAGCACAAGCAGATATTCAAAATCTCAGATATATGTCTGTAGAAAATCTGGAAAAAGCAACACCCAGAACCTCAAGGGAACTTGAGTGAAGTCGAAATTGCTTTCCAACTCTGATATTGTACTTGTGTTATGAAGAAGGTCATTTCAGCGTAATTAATGGATTGTGGTTTGTTTTTTGGGGCTTTGATGATTTTGCAGGATGTTATGTAAAGAAAATAGAGTCTAAAGCATTACCGACTTTAATGTTAGCAGGAGCTATGATTTAATCTCATCCCAACAGGGGGTACTATAATAAACTTGATATTTATATAAATGTTACACTTGAAAACACTGACTTATTGCCTTCTCTGAAATGGGAAAATGTATTTTTAACCCTGTCATCTTTTATTTATTAAACGCAACATTGCTGGAGAACACTGAAAGATCAACATTTTAAGCTTCACATATGTTGGGTGAAAGTTTATATCTATCTAAATGACATTTAGCTGTAGTTATTTTGTTCAAAGATTGTAGATTTTATTATTCAAATCACTAATGTTAAAAAGCAAAAAACAATCAGTGAGGTAGGTCTCCAATGGTTACGACTTGGTTAAAGCCTTTTAGCACAGGTACAAACAATCCAAGAATTGTTATCAAGACGGAAAACGATTTAGAGTTATGGTTGTAGGATTCTTCTACACATAAGGGACACAACTCATGGTAGCAAACTTCAGACCTTTAGACAAGAAGACCACCCTCGTCCCTCTGTTTTGGAACATGATTATAAGAAGCATTGAAAACATGATCGCAGAATGAAGAAAATATGTCCAAACTTTCCAAATCTGTTAATAATATGGGTGTTATTACTTGTTAGAAAGTATTTTTTCTAAGTCACCCTGCTGGTATTATTAGCAGTATCATCCCTGACCACTTGGTGTAAATGATGAAGATGGGAGATTGGTCTTGAAGCAGACTATCTGGACTATCCCTTGCTGTTCTTGGTGAAACCTCATACCACTAAGGCAATCATGAGTGTGGGTGGTCCAACGCCTCAGATACCAACCCTGCCCTTTGTATTATCAACTCAATAAAAAGAGGTCTAGACTTTGATTATACCTCTTCTACTATGCTATTGGCCAGAACACAATGGACGTTTCTGTCAGGGGTGTTGATTGGTGGGGTTGAATGGACGTGGCAAAGTGTTAAGTTTCCATTGACTAAAGGATGGGGTATGAATGTGGTCAAGGCAGATTGAGAATATATTGGTCTCAGTTTCATAGGCCTGTCACCTGTTGGGAAGTTACAGATACTAAGTGAAATTGTAGGCTGAGTAGGGGTTATTAGGATAAAAGAATGAGAGAGAGCTTTTAAAAAATTGATTACAATTAAAATTTTTTATATATTTAGGCATGAACCATATTTGATGTAAATTTTTAATGCCAGGTAGTTTTAAGAGGTTAACATTCAATCCCTCTTTCTGGATGCCTGATAAATCCTCACCATAATGTTAAAAAGATGAATTTTTGTCATAACCAAAATATTTTTCAAACTGTATTGAAGACATTAAATAATTTAGTACAAAGCGCCCTTGAAAGGTTAAATGGTCTGCTTTTGGTTGGCATAAAATCAAGCTACATGATCAAAGAAATGCTAAACCCAAACCTTTTGTCTTGGCAAAGCAAAGCGCCTTCTGTATTCCACATTAGTGGGTGGTCGTAGTTTTGGTACTGACCTTCCCAATGGCGTAGGTATGGTGGGTTGGCACCAAAAGTGGAATTGGACCAGATAGCGGAATTGAACTGTCAGGCAGAAGGAGAGTTTGTTGTCATAGTTTACTTGCCTCATAAACACTGCAGTTTCCGAGATGGTTTTGTGTATTTGAAGAGGAAAACTGTGTCGTGTTTCTCTCCCTTTCTCTCTTCTCAATCCCTCAGCAAATGTAAGCTACCGGACAACTTAGAAACAGGTGATTTTAATCTGGGGATTTTGGCACTGAAATATTTTTGCAGATGAAAATAGCAACAGCCTTGCCTTTTGAGAGCTAGGGGGTTTCGTTTGTGAATCGGAGAAAATGTTTTTCGTCTGTTTTCCGTTTGCAGGTCAAATGAAAATACTTGAAATGTTAGGGCCAGCTATGGCCCAGGCTTGATTTCTTACATAAAGATATTGAGAAATCCACGTTGACCATTTGTCCCATGCCAGCGTTCATCAAGGAAATGTAGTTACGTTATAACTCCACAGTTGTCTAAAATGGAATAATCCATTTGTACACAGTTTTTGTACAAATTTCCCAGGCAGCCCATACAACCCACTCGTTGTGGTTTAAAAAAATGCAATACAAATTATGTAACGAGTTCCATGTGTTTCCCCGCCACTGTTTTCTCTGGGTTTCATTCAGTGCAGCACCCGTGGCAAATGGCGACTTAATTCCTCACATGTGGCCCCAACATAGACCGACATGGGGAACCTCTGTATGCTAAATATATTTCAAATTTTTGTCCGAATGTCAGTGTCATTCTCTTCTATCAATGAAACTGTCAGTTTGCAAACTATTTCCATATTGCTCTAAAATGAAGATATTTTCTATCAATGAATGATTTGTTAAAAACAAGAATTTGGTGTCATGGGAAAATAAACTAAATCAAATTGTTGTTTTTTTATACAAACAGATAATAAATGTTTTTATATATCATGAATAGCTATCATGTTTGTACACGTTTGTTGGTTAACCACGCACATGGGTTAATGAGCCTGTTATAAACGAGGGATGGCAAGTGTGCGGACATGCTCAACTTGGGTGGTCTTGACCAAATGGCCTTGCTGTAGACTAGTTGGTGAGTCCATGCTAACATGGATGGAGTATCAGCCTATCTAATGTCATGTTGGTAGGTAAAGTTACTTATGCTCATTATAAGCTAGAGTTTATTGCACAAAGGACGTACACACAGGACTGAACACCACTTCACATCAATGTAGGGAATAAGATACCCGTAAAATACTCTTGTTTTATTCCTTCTACCTAATGTACTATATTTGGGTAGGGTAACCTAACCATGGTTTGAATATTGCAATTAAGAATAATTTGCTCAACTTGTCAACAAAGTACTTGGTCCATTTCTTCATCCTCTCAACAAACTATTGTGGTTATTGTTCATGATTTCATAACAAGCAAGTAGACGTTTTATTACACTGATAACTTTTTACAGTGGTTTTGATAAGTTTCCAAAATGGATGTGGAATTAAACTATTTGGATAAAAACCTCAGACTGGGAATTTTTGTTGGGGATTGATTCATGGACATATTGAAACTTTTGATGTCATCTCAAATTTTTGTAAAGAAAAGGAAACCTTTTTAACCATGGGTGGTGCTTGTGTGAAAGGTTGGTTAGGATAAATTCCAGTGTCCAAATATTGTCATAGATCAGCCTAAGGCTTGTCAGGTCATTGTGGGTGTATACAATGGATGTGTCCAGGTCTTTCAGTGAGTGGATCTGCAGTGACCAGTTAGGGGACAGGACTGGCTGGCTGGACCACCCTGCTGGCAGGCCAGCTGACCCCCTTCCCCCCTCCACATGACCAGAGGTCGTTAGTGCTGAATGATAGGGCAGCCCAGCGCTGTGGAGGTCAGGATGGACACTGACCAAAACAAGCCAGCATTCATCACCTTTGTACTTTCATCATATGTTGGACCCTGATCATGGGGCAGATCAAAACGCAAGCCATAAGACTACCTTATTTGGAAAACAAGTTCGATTTATATATGAACTAAACAGTTTATTTACTTATCATCTGAAAGTTAGATATTGCATTATTTCAAAAGAAATAGAGGTTAAGTAATTGTTTATGCTCAGTCAGGGTGGAGAAAATGTTAAACTCGTGGACATACATGCTCCTAAACGTGAAAAACGACTTTACTCTATGATTTGGATTTCACATTAAACACACATGCGAAGTCACATCATCCTCAGATAGGAAGCATGTATAAATACTAGGTCAGCTCATAAACTGTTTTCTATGGCTCAGATCAGCCAGTTGTTGCCGTTATATTACACATGTTAAATTAAGAAGCGGAAAATCAAAGAAAAACATGAATTCCCACACCAGATTAAACCTTTTGTCATGTAAATTGCTACGTGATTTCCCCTTCTCGATGAAAGACCTCAATTCACAAGGGAAATAGACACCCTTAACATAAGAAAGAGAGCAAAAATATTGCAGCTTGATGTATTCAAGCAGAGAGGAGTCTCTCGCAATGCAAATAAAAATCGTAATGTTTTGAAATACATTTTTCGTCTTATCTATCTTTTTATAACAAGAGGCCAGGACCCGTGAAATTCATTACCTGGTTGGCATTGATGATAAGGGTTGTCAGTAGTCGTATCTTTGAGGGGCGCTGATATCAACGTGGGTGGCCCGCAAAGACACTCGGAACTTACATGTCCTTACTGTGTTTCTTTCTCTACAGATAAGTGATCACTTATCATCAGGAATCGTTTTGGGTGACAGGTGGGAAATAGACATTATTCTATTGACGCGTCATTGACGTGATATTGACGTGAAATAAATCTTTGATGGATGTTGATTCAGTGATAAAGAGAGTAATTTATGTGGACTGAAACTGACAATAACATGTTGATTGCCATGTGTCCATGACGATGGGAGATAAGGAAATAGGATTATTATTGTGTGATATGGTGAGCTTACAAGATAATTGCTTGGGTATCATGTCTGCTACACTGGCTTATCACACAAATGGGTAAATGTGATATGGTTTAAGTTATGCAACCATGTAATGAAGGGATACATTGACATAAGAGTCTTGTACATTTATGCTCCTGGTAAGAAATCTTGAGTCATCCCAGAAGTGATGCTCCTCCTACTGAGCTTAGGTCCTCCCCTCAGGGAAGAGCAACAGCCACCCTGGGGTAGAAGGAGCCCACTATGACCCCCAAGGACAAGTTCCAACACCCCACCCCAAGGCAAACATGAGACACACCCCAGCAGTAGACATGACCCTCACAGTCCCTGGCACGTACCCCAGTAGCCCTCCCCTCAAACTCACAGTGACCCCCCTAGCTTTGGTACAGACAGACTCACCTACAGGAAGGAGTGAGAGCCACCCCAGCCATGGCACGACCCCACACATTTCCCCACTGGGGGCAGGTGCAGTGCAACTGGAGGAGAGCTTAGCCCAGATAGGCCGATAAAGAAATCTGTCACTCATCAGTAGTATACCCCACACTCCTCGCCATTCATCAGCACTGTTCAGTTTCACAAAGAACAGAAATACAAAACTTTCTTTGTCTACACCAAATTATTTTAAAAAAAGGCATGTTTCAATTACAGAATGTTTTTGGTAATTTTACAGAATTAAATATCATCAAAAACAAATTTGTATTATATACAATTCAAACTGAAATTGTGCTGAGTCATGGAAAGTGTTTTATAGATTTTCTGTCATATTGTGATCATATCTGCTAAAGACTTTCACTTGTGAACTTACCGACTGATGTCGGTTATAAACTATTTATAGTGATTTGCATACAACATGACTTCCGCTTGTCACATGTTGAAAACCTGAGAGGGCAGTCACGATGTCAGATGGGAGATTGTAGCCAGATAAAAAAGATAAAAAAACTATCATGTTCTTTACAGACAGCCATTAATGTCTGTAGCATTTGATCATAGTTTGAGGGAAGTACATAACAGAATCTCTTTAAATCCTGCCTCCTGCTCCTGGGAGCCCACAGCCTCCACATCCTCGTCAGTGTCAGTATAAAACTCGTCAATTGCAAAAATAAACCGCCACTCAATTAGAAAGCTCCGTTTCTCATCATCCCAGAAGTTTAGGGTCAAGTACACTATCGGGTGGCATGTTTTGTGAAAAAAAGTTTATAAATGTCAGCAGTGTCAGTTAATTTAATTTTAAGTTGAATTTGTATGATCTGAATAAAAAAGTAACATGGTTATTTTGTTTCAGCAACGACTTTTTTGGAAAATTAAGTTGGACAAACCTGAACCCAAGGGAGATGATTGAAAAACTGAAATTTGCTGAATCCTATTTTCCGGTGGAGGAAATGGAGGAGACTTTTGATAGGGTAAGCAGCATGCTTCAGCTGTCCGCATCACAATAGTCACTTTTACATGAGATGCCAACATGACTTTATTAGGTGTCTTATACAGATGACATGAAAACCATGTATGGAGTCTGGTAGAAGACTGTTAATTACACTTCTTTGAGAGGCATTTTAGAAGTTGTAAAGATGAAGGAAAACCAAGTTCTATGGATAGTCAACTTCTTTATTGCAATGAATGTGACGTTTTGGTGTAGGTGCCTTCATGTTAATTACATGGCAGAGGGTTGTCAATAGCTTTGAAATATCTTGTAAATACCTTCTATGTTATGTCAATATTACGCCAATATCTTGTCAGTTTCCTGTCAGTGTCGTGTCGTGTATTCCAGGCTGGGATATATGATGCCTACATGACGAAACCCTGCCTCAACCCACATGATGAAGAATGTCCCGAATCTGCCCCAAACTTTTACTCAAAAGAGGTAAGAACAATTTTTCATCCATAGTCAACATTTCAGGCTGATGGAGACAGGAAACTTGCTTGGAAATGTGTGTGCCCCTAGATGCTAGTGTTTCTCTATTAGGGTAGCTTCCTTGCCCCCCTGCCGCCCGGAGGGTCAGGCCATTGACCCTGAATGAGAGACATCGGGGTGGCATTGAGGGAAGTGTATGGGGGAACAAACACACCTTTGAGGTTGTGATAACGAATGTTTTCTTTACGTGAGTAGCAAGACCAAGTGTGTTGGAATACGTGTGATTTCTGCAGTTTTATCAAAACCTGGCCTGGCTTGCAGTGTTAACGCAAGTTGTTCCCTTCTAGCTATAAACAGATGTAAACAGTGTTAATTGTAAGGGTAAGAATAGGCATGGGAGGACACATGACTCGCCCATTGCACCCCCACACCGGTCAGGTGGACGTCTATTGCACGTCTATTGCTGCCGCTTGGGTTACATGTTGGTGTTACCACTTAAATCAATTTTGCGACTCCCTTTATGTAAGTGTTTGATTTTTTTTTGCTCAATGTTCACTTTTATTCTCAGTGTGGATATTTGGCTAGATGGCGTTTTAATATTTGACTGTGATGGCAGTTTGGCATCACCTGTTGAGTGCGTTGCCCATTTTCTCTACCAGCAGTGATTGGTGGCTTAGTAGCATGTTCCTGCGACTGGATTCATCTGTGGTGACATTTATACTTACAGTTGATTCTGTCAGCGTGTCACAGTTCACAGTTAGTAGATATGTTTAGGTTGGACAAAGGAAACAGCTCATGACACGCTGGTACTGAAAGAAAGGCACTGACGAAAGGCTGTGGTTCTCTTTGGCCAAGGTTTTGATTCTGAATCATATGGCCTGTCTGGTTCACACGACCTCTTATATGTGATCACATGACCCCAGATCACATGGCCTCTTTGTAGATCATAGGGCATCCATATCGTATCTAAATCAGATGGTCTCTGATATGTGATCACATGGCCTCTGTGAAGATCATATGGCCTGTGATATCTGAATCTGATGGTCTCTGATATTTGATCACATGGCCTCTGTGTAGATCATATGGCCTGTGATATCTGAATCAGATGGTGTCTGATATGTGATCACATGGCCTGTGTTATATGGCTTGTGATATCTGAATCAGATGGTGTCTGATATGTGATCACATGGCCTCTGTGTCTGATAAATGGATATCAAAGCCTTTGATGCCAGGATCAACTGGCCCCTGATATTTTATCACATAGCCTTTTGGACCTTGTTCATATGGCCTCTGGTGTCTGCTGCAAGGTCCTCTGTATAGATCATATGACCTGTGATACTTCGGTCATACAGCATTGTATTGTTATTAATATATTTAGGAATTTGAATTTCACGGAGAATCGTAAAATGTCTTTATTCAGAGTAAAAAATATACTAATCTATCTTTCCTGGTCCAAGTATTTTGGTATAATGAATTTCATACCTCTTTTACATAACTTTTTCTAAGAGGTAGAATAAAACTTTTAAGTCAGCAAAGATGTTTGGATCATAAAATTCTAAAATTGTGAAAAAAACTATAAATATTTGGGTCATAACTGAAGCCAAAATGTTTATGGCGATGCCAACAGCTATCAACGATGCCTATTTTGAAATGAACACAGAATAATGAGGCCGCCACACACCAGCCCACATTTGAAAAAATTGCTTTATTGAAATAAACTCCCGTGACCCAAGCCTCATAATGAAGTTACTAAATCTGATACTTCTTGCATTCATACAGCAGCATACCTCTGCTGATGAAGTTCCCATAGAATCCCACATCTTTTCACTACTGTCCTCGGGATTGCTGAACCAATTTGAGATGAAAGCTTTGTGGCTGATTGCCTGATGCATCTTGCTCATTATCCTGTATTTATTGTTCTATTACTTGTTGCCCCTAATGGAAAATGATTATTGACTACCACACCTGTGAGAATCTTTTTGAAGTTGGAATTATGCATATATTTTTTTATGATATTATGTCTAGTATTGGTAGTGAAATGTGAATGCATATCTTTACAAAAATTTAAACATTGAAACAAACTTTTTTATGACTTGAAATAACACTGACTATTCAAGGAAATATCAACTTTGATTTTCTGTTGAAATTTTTATTTTATTTTAATGTTGTATAAATCTTATCTGGATTATGCTAGAGGCACAACCTAAATGGGTTTGCTTCAAAACTGGATTTTTGATTTTCCATAGTGATGTTTCATGGGTACATTTCTTGTACAGATCCCAGACATTGGGGCAGAATTGACAAATGGCTGCAGTGGGTTTGCTACCAAGTACATGCACTGGGAGGAGGACCTGATCGTGGGCGGCGTCAAGAAGAACAAGACTGGCCACATCATCAGGTCAGTATGTCCACATTGTGTCCACTCTGTACCACTGTCATCATCACACTGTTAAGTATCATAGTCATCTATGTTGTCAATATCAGTGTTGTCAATATCAGTGTTGTAAATATCATTGCTGTCAATATCAGTGTTGTCAATATCATTGCTGTCAATATCAGTGTTGTCAATATCATTGCTGTCAATATCAGTGTTGTCAATATCAATGCTGTCAATATCAGTGTTGTCAATATCAGTGTTGTAAATATCAGTGCAGTCAATATCAGTTCTGTTCATACCAATGCTGTTCATATCATTGCTGTCTATATCAGTGTTTCTTTATATCACTGCTGCCAATGTCACATCCACCGATGTCCCATTTATCAATCAGCCGTCAACACCATGTCAATACCGTATGACAATGACTGGCAACTGTACATGTATATTTCAGGGTGGAGGCCTTTCAGTCTGTTCTCCAGCTGATGGGGAAAAGGAAATGTTTGAATATTTTGATCAGACAAGTGAAGTTGCCAGTGTGGCTTGGTCTCAAGAACATGCAAAGAGAGCACTGGAAACATGGCAGCGGAATTTCTCAGAGGTAAGTGCAAAATATATTTTCAAATGTGTTGTAATTGAGTTATCTGTAGTGTTTCATTGATGATTTTCTTCTAAATTTTCAAACTATAAATTAAAGAACAACATAAAATACATGACCTTGTATTTCATTTTGGCTCACCATGCATGTAATTGTTTGGGTTTCTCGTCACTAAAATGTTAAATTTAATTTCAGATCCTCAATAAGATTGCTAATGACACTGCTCGAGATAATGTTTATGCATTCTCGTACACATCATTGTTGGATATCATGAAAGATTTCTCAAGTATAAGTGGTGTCCGAGTTGTGCTGGGATATGTGCTCATGGTAAGTGTATATTAATTCATTAATTCAGTGTAAACAAAATTAAATGACAGCAAACTTTTAGTTTAATATTAAATTCAATAAGTGCTTGAATTGCTTTCAATTTAGAATACCCACTTGTCATATGATAATAATAATAATTTGTTTCATAACCAAATTATATAATTGCAATCACGATTAACTGACTGACAATCTCTTGCAGTTTGTCTATGCTTGTGTGTCTCTACTGAAATGGAACGATGCTGTCCACTCCCAGAGTGGTATTGGAATGGCTGGAGTGCTGCTGGTGGCGCTGTCAGTGGCGGCAGGTCTTGGAGTGTGTTCTGTTCTGGGAATTAAGTTCAATGCATCCACAACACAGGTACAGCCACCATTTCATCAAATATTTGTTCAATTATAAATGTTATTTATTTTAATCAAAATCTTGAGAAAATTGTTATATTTTCTCTAATGTTAATGTAGAATTGTTAAAGATTATTTATTTTGTCATTTTCCTTTTCAGATAATCCCATTTCTTGCTCTTGGATTAGGTGTGGATGATATGTTCTTGATTGCACACACGCATGGGGAAATTGGACAAAGCAAAATACCATATTCTGTAAGTGTTGCCGATTTCCTGCAATGTACATGATCATAGCAAGCTTTACTAACACACATAACTACTAGTGTATCCATTGGGGCGGGGGGGTAGCCTAGTGGTTAAAGCGTTGGTTCGTCACGCTGAAGACCCGGGTTCGAATCCCCACATGGGTACAATGTGTGAAGCCCATTTCTGGTGTCCCGGCCGTGATGTTGCTGGAATATTGCTAAAAGCGGCGTAAAACTAAACTCAGTCAGTCAGTCAGTGTATCCATTGGGTAGTCAGTCAGCCCTTAACAGCTTGTACATGTGTATAACCAAATGAAAAAATGATAATTATATTCATGTAGAGATATTAACGTTTAATGAAATTAACCATAATGTGTGTCGGATTTCACCTGTTGATTGCTCTTTGATGTTATGTCATTGTTGATATAGTGTCAGCATTACAGGCACAGATTCATGTCTATTTCAGTATTTACGTCATTCCATGTCAGTGTCAAATACACATCACCTGCATGTTGGGCACATATTTCATTAGATACGCAATTGCCCAACATAATTTAATCACAAAGCCATAGTTTCCGTCCCCAAATTAAAATTTCTTGCATCTCATTTCTCAGGTTAAGTAGGGATCTACTTTGAACAATACAGCCTCACAAGATGAGGAGCCAGTCTCTTCATAGGCGAAGAAATCACAGCCACAAATATACACAATTACGTAGTAGACTAAATACATTGGCGCTTACAGATGCTATCCCATTGTTCTTGGTCGCCCGTATCTCAGTTCTGTTGCACTGTGTTTCCATTGTTCAGCTTCCCAAGTGCTGCTTTAGCCGTTAAGGAGATTTTGTCTTGGCGTCTTTGTATTTAGACTATGTCCAATCATAATGGCTGTTGTGTGGTGATAAAAATGGTTAAGACTTAATGGTACCATTTCTGCTGTGTAATTTTGTTTCTTTCGGTTTGGATTCAAATTAATTCTAATCTATCTATGAAATCATTTCTGCATTTAATTACTTAGTTAACATAATCTTTGATAATTTGAAACTGCTGGGTTTTATTTGTTACTTAAAAGACATGGTTTTTCATGCTTTTAATTTTTGTTACCAAAAAAATATCAATGGCATCATTAGGGTTAAAAGCACTCATAGGATCTGCTTACAGAAAGGAAAACAAGTTTTTTTTAACATGACATGTTTGTATACATTGAAAGAATGGAAATGGGTCTAGCATTCCTTTCAGATTACTTTTTGGGTGGTCTTCTTCATCATTATCTCCCTTTGTTTAGAGTTACGTTACACAATACACTATCTAACAGCGCCTGGGGGGGGGGCGGTTCGAACAAGAACAGCCAGCTGTAGACTCTCGGGAAGATACTTAGTTGGTTACTATCAACACATGAGCAAAATAATTTGTTTTATTTTAGTTTTGGTTATGAGACATTATGACGATTCTCAGACTTTTGTTTTGGATAATATTCATTAAAAGCTTCATTATACTTGGTGTTCATGTAGTTTTTGTGTATATACAGGATGTTTAGAAGTGTATTTACTTTTGATTAGTTAACTAAACAGGAAGAGAGATGTTCAATTTGTTAGCTTTAAGTCTCTGAAATATCGACCAGGAACACCTGGGTAAACAACATGAAGGCCCTTGTTTTGAAATCCCAGTAAATTAATTATATTGAAGTTTGGTAATTATCTGGTCCAGTGGCAACACTAGCCACCGGTCAGTGCAGTATGGTCAGGCGTGGGTTAGAGAAGTGGTCAGCATAGTAGAGTCCACATCAAATACTGACCAACCAGAACTTCAAACACTCGGGTTAATGAGGAACGTCATTATCTGTCCGTGTTGGTTAGAATTGTCAGTTACCTCACTGCTACTGAACAGCTTCCTGTTTATCTTGTGCACATTGCTCTTCTAATCATTGTGAACTGGACCATTCATCCTCGCTAGGTATGCTTTGTTGAGATCCGACCCCCCTCAGTCTGGACTCAGACCACCTGGTGAAACAAACGTGTTGAGGCGTCAAAAACCTGTCAAAAACATGTACATTTCAGGGCCAGGGGTTACTGTAAAAGTCACAAATGAAAGAAATGTGAAACATGTTGGTTTCTTTTGACCCAGTGTTGATATTATTTGTTGTAAATTCAACCAGGATTTCACTCTGGGCTTTCCTTGGCATGACAGGATACAGGGGTGCTCCAGTCTGTTATCATTGAGACTTTCCGTGTAACACTTCTTTGACAAAATTCTTTCATATTTGGAGAATGTTGCTTTATCCAAATTTTATTGTTGAAATACATGCAATGTATAACATTATGTAGTGTGTGAAACACTGACTTCACAACATAAGTTTCATTCTAAAATTGCACCGTTCACAAACAAACCCAATTCTTGTTGTTAATTGTAAGTTTCTCCCAAGCCAGTAGTACAGTATGTGTATTGGATGTCCTGTTTCTCAGTCCATCTGTGTCATCACAGGGCTTCATTACATCAATACAGGTTCCTATGATATGGTTGAAAGCTATGTTCCTATGAACTCATTCTTTTAACTTAAATATAAACTGCTGACACTTGTGTAGAACTGGTTGTTATTAAGTAGAGTATAACTTGTTTGTTTCTAAGTGTCACGAATACCTGAAATGATATGTTGTCGTTTGTGTTCAGTGCTTTCTTGGACGACGTAAGTTCAGTGGTAATTGATCTGATTGATGTTCTTACTGTTCCTCCATGTGTTTCACATGTCATTGTCATGTCTATTGCACGACGTCATGGTCTGTTCTACAACTCGCTGTCTGCTCTTACGTTCTTCATGTTTCACTGTGTTCTGAAACTGAAATAGCATCATGCTCCTAAGAAACAACTTGACTTTCATTTCACTGTCACATGTCAGCTGTTGAAATTGATGCATGTATATTTCAAGAGATTGTTAACACTTTCAACATTTTACAGTTGCATAACTTATCAAATGTTCATAAACATGTTGAATGAGAGTGAGTGAGGCAGTGTTTGATAAATGCTGTATCAGCAAGTTTGCACTTTCACAGCAAATAAAATTTGTAGAGTTGTTTTGTGAAAACAAATATTTTCTGCTTCTTGATTGTTACAGATCATGCTATGTTAATTGTAATCTATTTCAATTATGTACATGTACATGGTTAATATTTACATAAACTTACTGGGAATCAACATTAAGCATTTAGTAATTGTTAAAAAACAGTTATTTTGTTTAACGTAATATTACGTGTTTTTATTACATAGTTTCATGGATGTTGTTTTCTTTTCAGGAGCAAACAGGTGAATGTTTAAAGAGAACTGGTGTCACAGTGCTATTGACATCAATCAGCAACATGCTCGCCTTTTTCACAGCGGCCATTATCCCAATTCCAGCATTGCGAGCGTTTTCATTACAGGTAAATGTCTTTACTTATTTTAAAAACTGTTGCAGTTTTACAGATATTGCAACTTTTCTCACCATTGTGTCTTTTTCTATTATTTTATCAAGCAATTTAGTTCTAATGATATATTCTGTATTACGCTTGACCCCGGCCTGCTTGACCTGGGCCTGCACTGAGCGTGACAGGAAGTGGGGCCAGATGTCCATCAAATGGCCTGTTATACGACCCGAATACAATCAATTACCCTCCTGGAGAGGCCTATAAACCTCTTAGGAGCTGCGGAGAGTTTGCCACCCACACTGTGTGGAGTTCTTGGGGGTCAAGTAATTTGATCTTTCACCTTCTGTTGGAGACTGTAGTGTTCTTAATTGATTTACATGTAAAGTAGATGAGAAAATAAATAAGTGAGGGTTGGATTTAAGTTGTGGGGATGGCTGTTTGCTGGATCAGATTGGGTATACTTTTTAAAAATATTGTGAGATTCTAGTGTCCATTTGAATTCATACTAAATGCTTTTTTTCAGGCGGCAATCTTGGTTTTGTTCAACATGGGTTCAGTTCTACTTATATTCCCTGCCATCATCAGTTTAGACCTGGTGCGAAGAGAAGACAAGCGCTTGGATGTCCTGTGTTGTTTTCAAAGGTACATATACCCATTGTTGTCCTTTTCATTAGCAATAATTTCCTTGTTGTTATTTCGTTGTTTGTTATGACAAATTGGATGATATAATGTAATAAAGCATCACTTAACATTTCAATCAAAAACAATTGAAATCATGTTACATGATTGTAACTCGTTGTTTTGCTGTCAGTCCTGGAACAACACAAGTGATAGAGCTCCAGCCCCAGCCCCAAGATGTAGAAGCCCCCCAGCGGGAAGCCAGTCCCCCACCCAGCTACAGCCCACCCCCCCAGCTACAACACCGTCATGCACAACACCATCACCCACTCCTCGCCCGATGGCGGTCACACAATCACCACACTTGCACCCAATGATGGTGCCTTTATACAGCGGAATAACTCCATTTCATCATCAGGTAAGTGATAATTCCTTATAATTGTCTAGGTATTTTGTTTAAAGCCACATTCAGCAATATTCTGGCTATGTGATGGCGTGTGTGGAAAAGGCAATCCAGTGATTGACATCATGAGTGTTGATTTACACAATTGGGATACGATGACATGCATCCACTAAGTCAGCAAGCCAGACCAGCATGGGTTGCTGAAGACCAATTCTTACCCAGATCTTCATGGGTCTATAATTGTCAACGTGATGGTACGATGTTGATTCTGAGGAGTAACTCTTTATTCCTCTGGGCCTAGATTTTCAAAGCTCTCTTAACGCTAAGATAGTCGTAAGTGCCATACATTAACATTAACATACAACTATCTTAGCGCTAAGAGAGCTTTGAAAATAAAGACCCTGGTCTTGTGAGTTACAGATGCTGTCAATATCATTACGATTTAACTAAGATGAAATGTGATTGATGTTCATACGTCCATATTGTGTTGATTTCACTCAGAGAAACAACTCATGGAATATCTTGCAGATGTGTAAGGAGTATGTTGATATTACTGATATTTATCAAACAGGTGAAATTATGATTTAATTTGGTGATTCTTTTAGCAGGTAGCCCATCGGCAACGTCATCTCGTCAATGTCTAACACCTGAAGAAAGCACGACATGCAGGGATCGATGTGTACGTGCTCAGCGCGAATGTCTCTCCTGGTCTCTCACGTGCTTCGCCACTAATATCTACGCACCTTCTCTTCAGAAAACTCCCATAAAGGTATGTATATTTCATACCCATTTCAATCTCGTCAGTTTCGGACTTGCTGAGTAATACAACAATATGATTAACTAGAAATCCCAATTTCAAACCAGTACATTTGTGATCAAAGGAGAGATCTATTCCTTCAAAGAGTTGATTACTCCAAAGCATGAAATTCTAACTGGATATTTGATAAAGCGGAGTATAAACACATCCCCAGTGTTTGCGGTGATCATTAGACGCCGACCAAGGTATGATCTTTGTGTGTCTCTGTCCACTTGCATCAATAGATCATGTTACACTGTTTGAGCAAGGGGGATTATCTGGAGCTTATACAATAGACAGAATGACAGCAATAGCTGGCTCTCACCTGTTGTAGATTGCTAACGAGCATCACCTACAGGTGAGCTTGAAACCCCAGGTAACAATAACCATTCAGGTATTTCTCAACTAGACCTATGGAGACATCGAAACTGAGGTTATTGCGGAACTCGAGCCAGAGTCAGGATTTTTACAGTCCAGACAATGGCTTTTAAATTGACCCATGACTTTAGGGTTTTATTGAGGAACACTATCATGGGATTGAAGGCATTTTTATAGTGTTCTTCAGAAATATTTTCAATTTTATTGAGTGAGGTGACGTGTTTGTGTTATACGGTCTAACACAGTATCAGTTTATTTAAGACGTAGGCTGTTTTGGGGATTATGGTTGCTCACGACACCAGCTTGGAAAACCTGGGAACTGTGTTATAATGCAAAAGTTAAATGATTAATTAGCAAAATTAGCAAGATTATTATAGAGTTGTTTTGGTTCTTGATCTTATGTGAAACTTTTCATATGAAAATAATGGGAATAAAATGAATCTGATTGTATAATGCTATAAATGATTATAACACGACCAAGTTCACCAATCATATGATTCAAACAGGTAGATGGAAACAACCTATTTGTCAGCAGGGCAATGGATCATGGGAAATTTCACACAAAAACACTGCAAATTACATATGCTAACACATTCCATGTCATGACTCAGGTATCGTGATATGTACCCATATGAGCAGTAGGTGCGTCATGACAATATACAGTCAAGTCCCGATGAGTCCAATGCCGGTGTCTCGAATATTATGCATTACTCGAAGTACCTGTCGCTCCCGACCATTCCCTGTTATAGTTGTCGTCATTTGAATACCGGTTACACGAATTCGTCTCATAAATACACATGATGACTCGAGAAGGAAATTTGGTCCCATGATATTCAAACAACAGCAATCTTGTATACATAAGCCGAAGTCAGTGAATGAGAAGTTGATTGGTGTAGCAAACTGATCCAATTAACAAACCAGCACGGCTCACACCTTTCCGCCTTTGACGGGTGAGTTCAAAAGGCAGATTAGTGATTTTACGGAAATCACTGTCTGTGCTAATCAGTGATAGTGATAGGGAAATCATTAGTTAAACAAATGCTTAGGCGGAGGAATTTGGACTAGATCATCTTTTTTTCTACCCTCATAGATATACCTATGTCTCGAATACATCGATAAGTCGAATCTATTACTTGGTCCCCAGAGATTCGACTCATCAGGATTTGACTGTATACCGGTATATGATTATAGTTTTGCTAAGTATTGAAGTTTCCTCCTGTTTTTGTTGCAGGTGTTTGTGGTTGTGTTTTTCTTTGTGTTCCTGATTCTGGGGATCTGGGGAACAGTACAAGTCAAGGATGGTCTCGATCTTACAGACGTTGTGCCCCGTGGAACTAAGGAACGGAAGTTCCTGGAAGAACAGACCAAATACTTTGGCTTCTACAATATTTATGCAGTAACTCAGGGAAACTTTGACTATGCAGGGAGACAGGATGTGTTGTATGAATATCATAAAGCGTTTCAAAGGGTTGACAAGATCATCAAGCGCGAAGACGTGTCTGTGCGTCCTTTCTGGCTGGATCTCTTCAGGCAGTGGTTGTCAGGTATGTCAATTTCTGTAGTGTCATTGACAGTATGTACATTTCACATGTTAGAAGGGGAACCAAGGTAGCTTTGTGGTCAGAACATCAGACCAAGACTGGGTTTGATTCCCCAAATCTTAGTTCTCTCTCTTATGATGTGGCTGGCATAAGTTTTAACTCACTCAAATGTAGGATGTTATATATATCTTGTCAATTTTAGCTGTCATTGATATCACCTCAATTTGTCTATTTCTTGCACAGTATTGCTGGGTTACCATCTTGACTGGGCAGTTTCAGAGTGTGATGTATATTCAAGTCGGCATCTGTGTAATGTGTGTCTGTTGTCTGTCTCCAGATCTTCAGACAGCTTATGACAGAGAACAGCAAGATGGCCGCTTCTATGAGAAGGGATGGTATGACAATGCTACAGCAGAGGCCGTTATGGCATACAAGCTCTTGGTTCAGACAGGGGATGTCAACAAGCCTGTCGACATGGAGCAGGTAGGCATTGCTTGTGCATTTCACTTCAATGGATGTCAATGCACATTTCACATACATTTACATGTATACATTACACGTACTAATTTTAAGTAAAAATATATTTTATCAATATAAAGGATGATTAAACGTAAGACAAGAAAAATTCATTGATGATAAATGGATCTTATTAAGAAATGGTTCAGGTTAATAAATTTATATATATTTTGTACTTTCATCAGGCAAATAAGATCCGACTAGTTGATGACAAAGGGTTCATCTACCAGCCAGCGTTCTACAACTTCTTGACAGCGTGGACGTCCAATGATGTTATAGCTTACACTGCCTCACAGGCAAACTTCCATCCCATCCCAAACTTCTGGATCGATGATAAGAATCAGGTCAACTTTAAAAGTAGGTAGCAGTTGAAATATTTTCATTCAACACAAGCACTTGTGACAACTATACAACTTGAAGCATGTAATTCTGGATATTGTACGCTGGGAGAGATTTGGGTGTTTTATTTGTTTTTTCATGTATTGACTCAGATCGTGTGGTTTCTAAAAGTGGTGATTATGATGGACGTTTCTTGTTTCAGTTCCCAAGTCTCAGCCCCTGATCTATACACAGCTTCCGTTTTACCTGACCAATCTGTCAAACACGGAGGAAACCATCAAGGCCATTGTGAACATCCGCGATATCTGTGACCAGTTCTCGGCCAGGGGACTCCCCAACTACCCCAGCGGAATTCCCTTCACATACTGGGAGCAGTACATCAACCTGCGCTTCTACATGATGCTGTCAATCATCTGTAGCCTGGTTGTCACTTTCATCGTCCTCACAGTGGTGCTAATGAATCCATGGGTCGCTCTTATTGTGGTAGGTGTCCTACTGATTTCATTGTTGTCAGTGTCACAATTCAGTGTTGCCAATGTCTCAATTTCGCCAATTTCACATACATTTCAGTGACATTAATAAGATGTACATTTCATTGTTCTGTACTTCTCAAAGATATCAATTTCATTTACAGTTCAGTAATGTTATCATTTCCATCCATATTTAATTCTTTTCTGTATCAATTTCAATGCAACCAGATTCTTAAATTGTCCTAGAAATATATATGTTTAATATACATAATATGTAAAGTATAGATATAGTATGCCTTGTAAGCATATTAAAATTGTTTCAGTTAAAGATACTTGAGTTTTCTGGGCAATGTAAATGGAATAAGTTTTTCGAAATTTAGACCACCGTGTGTCGTCATCAAATTTAGAAAGTAATCATGCTCTCGTGAATTTTATTTGAACAAAAAAAATTAAATTTCAAGTTTTGTTTGCTAACTACCAAAACCGCATGAGGTATTTGGTGGTAAGAAAATCAGGGCTAACGAGAGAAACACCAGCAGACAGTGTTTGAGCAACAATCAGTAGCTGTCAATGTGTAGGAGTATGTCAATAGCAGAAAAGGATGGAAGATATTTCCCAGCAGGGATGTTGCTTCCACACGTGAGGAACCTATTGACACAGCCATCATAGCACAGATGGCTTCAGAAGAGGAATTTAAATGTTTGCCCATATTCATATGTTTATTTGTGGCAATGGAACTTTTCGAAATGATTGCAACAATTTCAAGAACACTTTAAAGTATAGCTCCTTCATGAACACTACCAATGCAAGAATTTTTCAATTACGAACATCCATTGGTGTGAGGATTAATTTTTAGGGCTTTGAATTTATTTATGTAGTGAACAGTCTTTTTAAGTTTTAAGTATTTTCCTTATTTGGCAGGTTGTGGTGCTGAGTATGATACTCTTGGAGCTTTTTGGCTTCATGGGGATTATTGGAATCAAGCTGAGTGCTGTACCAGCCGTCATCCTCATCATGACGGTGGGAATTGGAGTCGAGTTCACCCTTCACGTGGCTGTGGTAGGTCTTCTCCCCCTTCCCCTCCCATCCCCCTCTCAGACTGAGAAAACAACACAAAATACAATATGCAAATGTCAAATGTTCAGCCACAAGTTCTGGCGAGTGATTTGTAATTGATTAGGGTGGGATGAGACTGGGTAGGATTATAAAGTCATTAGTATGAATAAATATAGGAAGTCTTGCCACACATGCTACTGATTGAGCGTCAGCCCCTAAAGGTCAGGTGAGATCGCTGTCTGATTGACAGTTACTTGGAGCTGGGTTATGTAGTCATGTCTTGCATGTGCACCCAGCTGTAATCAGCTGCACATTCTTTCACATATGATAATAATAATAATAATAAGTGCAGTTATAATGCGCTACACTCCATTCACTGGGTGAATGCTGATAGCACTAACAATCAGATCACAGCAGATTATTACCCCGGATAAACCAAGCTACCTGTGAGGTGCTAGAAGGTTAATAGTCACATGACACATCCCACCGGGTACCCTTTTTCTGCTCGGTGAACAGAGGCAAGTTTGAACAAACTCACTTGCCTACGATTAGACATGTGCTTTGTTGTGGAACAGGACTGAAGTCCAAGAAACTCTTAGGATTCAAGTTGCCAAACACGGTCACCCATCCAAGGACTCTCCGTGTCCAACTTTGCTTAACTTCAACTGATTTGTGACAGGACCACACACGACCACAGGGACATATCCAATTCAGTAGCAATTTATATTAAATTTCCATGGTGAGATTCATATTGATTTTAGTTTTACATTTAAATATATCCAATATTAATTCCACATTATCTTAAATGCATCAATAAAGGATTTGTTTGCTTTGATGATTTGGTAACACTTGCCTTTCTTGCTTACAGGGATTTATCACATCAATTGGAAATCGCAATAGACGCATGTTGATGTCGCTGGAGCACACATTCGCACCTGTCGTCCATGGTGCTGTGTCCACTCTACTAGGGATTATTATGCTGGTGGGAGCGGAGTTTGACTTTGTCGTAAAGTAAGTCCAAAATTATGTATTTTTAAGTAAAATCAAGCAGGAAAAAAGAGACCTAAAAATGTTTGATTTTTTATGTAATTAACAAATTATTGTTAAGTTCATATTTGATTGTTGGTAGGACAGTCTGTCTCTATTTTTCCCGATTGATTCTTGTTGTGTACAGCTATGCCTCATTATAATGTCAGTTTTGTCCATGTGGAACTGCAACAAATGGCATTATATATACTGTCCTTATAATGAGGTGAGATTGAATTTTTAGGTTTCTTAATAACATGCCATTAAAACTTGTAGGTTACATGAGATGACATGGGTACAAGTGCTAGGCCATCACACAACACGACATGACATTTCTAATCGGACTTGATGTTCAGATGACATGGCATGTAGACTGGTGTCATTGCAAACATTGTTTAGTTCTGACGATCATTATGATGTTGCTCGTCTTGTTTCATGGAGAAGTGTTATCTGATGTGCAGATATACTCCAATTTATGGTAGACAACTCACAATTGTAAAGTGGGTGAGAATCTGTGGTAGACAACTCACCATTGTAAAGTGGGTGAGAATCTGTGGTAGACAACTCACCATTGTAAAGTGGGTGAGAATCTGTGGTAGACAACTCACCATTGTAAAGTGGGTGAGAATCTGGTAGGCAACTTACGATTGTAAAGTGGGTGAGAATCTGTGGTAGGCAACTTACCATTGTAAAGTGGGTGAGAATCTGGTAGGCAACTTACCATTGTAAAGTGGGTGAGAATCTGTGGTAGACAATTCACCATTGTAAAGTGGGTGAGAATCTGTGGTAGACAACTCACTATTGTAAAGTGGGTGAGAATCTGTGGTAGACAACTCACCATTGTAAAGTGGGTGAGAATCTGT
This sequence comes from Haliotis rubra, assembly GCF_003918875.1. Classification (NCBI taxonomy): domain Eukaryota; kingdom Metazoa; phylum Mollusca; class Gastropoda; order Lepetellida; family Haliotidae; genus Haliotis; species Haliotis rubra. The sequence goes on along the minus strand of NW_025767408.1, from coordinate 272,692 downwards.
GGTAGACAACTCACCATTGTAAAGTGGGTGAGAATCTGTGGTAGACAACTCACCATTGTAAAGTGGGTGAGAATCTGTGGTAGACTACTCACCATTGTAAAGTGGGTGAGAATCTGGTAGGCAACTTACGATTGTAAAGTGGGTGAGAATCTGTGGTAGGCAACTTACCATTGTAAAGTGGGTGAGAATCTGGTAGGCAACTTACTATTGTAGAGTGGGTAAGAATCTGTGGTAGACAACTCACCATTGTAAAGTGGGTGAGAATCTGTGGTAGACAACTCACCATTGTGAAGTGGGTGAGAATCTTTGGTAGCAACTTACAATTGTAAAGTGGGTGAGAATTTGTGGTAGACAACTCACCATTGTGAAGTGGGTGAGAATCTGTGGTAGCAACTTACAATTGTAAAGTGGGTGAGAATCTGTGGTAGACAACTCACCATTGTAAAGTGGGTGAGAATCTGTGGTAGACAACTCACCATTGTAAAGTGGGTGAGAATCTGTGAGAGAAATGTTAAAAGCCAGACTGTAAGAATGAGAAAGTGTTGAATTAAGTTGAGAAACTAAAAGTAAAGACAAAAAATGGAGAAACTGTAGAAGTTGGGGGAAAGAAATCTGATTTAAAGGAAATAGATATTTAATGGTAAGATTTAAATAATTGGCCTGTGTTATTCTAAAAAATTAAAAAACAGTGAAATTAACAAGATGAAGCATGAAGCAGACATGACACATCCCAAGTTGAAATTGCTGTGAAATGAACAATGAATGTTCCACCAGCCCCAGTGAGATATATACAGGCTTTATGGCAAGTCATGTATGAGGCGAATGTTTATGATGCCACTTGTATACCTGATCTTTTGAGGCAGATGTGTCGGTATTAAAGAACAGCCACCCAGTAAGCCTGCCTGATACTGTTAGCTTCAGTTGCCATTATCATAGTAAGTGAGATTAGGGGGAGATAGGAAGCTCTGGCTTTTGGCACAGTAATAGGGAATGTATTTAGCTTCCATCACACTGAAAGAGACCTCTTGATGAATCAGTTAATCTGATTTTCACATCACTGACCTGCGACTTATATTACCTACCCCTTTGTTTTTTCTGTCTTTGTAACTGTCCCAGTGTCTGTCTACCATGAACTTACACTCTCATCACTAGTGGTGGTCCGATTAATTGAAATAATCGAAGATTGGTCGCAGTGACTAAACGACCAAGCAATCGAACATGTTTTCTCATAATCGAATGCAACCAATCTTGGAACACTTGCATTAACAATGTTTTTCACAAGGCTGGTTTTGTCTGTGTCATTAAATTTACATTTCAAAAGCACTACAAGCTTGTTCCAAGTCATGAATTTATCTTAAAGAATCCAGGAAATCTGTGTTCCTAACATACTAATCATCATTTAAATTTGCGAAATTTGCAAATGGACTTTATGCAATTTGAAAAAACCCCAAATTACTACGTTTTTTTCTTTATTTTTTGTGTGCATTAACAAAGATAACAGGAACATTTGATAAATGACGCTAACCAATTATTTTCGATGATTGATCGGTTGTAATGGACCAATCATCAATTATTAGATTTTAACCAATTCCCAACACTACTCATCAAGCTGCCTGTCTCTCCTTCCCAAGAGTTGGAATCCAGATTATTTAAAATCACATGTCTACATCAGGAATTTTGGATGAATATTATTGTTGATTGTTTTGATCAGGGAACTGTGGGTACCTTGCTTTGGAGAGTTGATGTAAGTTGAGTCAGGAAAGCTCAATTGTGTTTGAAAATGACGAAAACATGTGGCTTTTCTCAGATGTGATTTTGATTGCTGACTGACGGAGGGAACAGCTTGGGTTCAGTGTTTTATAGGCGAGAGGTTTTATATTGAGACTGTTGGTGGCGTGCCACATGGACAGCAAGCCGCTACAGTAACAAGGCCTGCCATCTTCCCCTGTAGTCGGCATCACAGTGAGACATATAGCACAAATGTATCACTTATATATTGCAATTGTACATCAACTTGGTCTCATACTCTTTGAAAACATAACATCTTAACACCAATGATGTTCAGTTCCATTTATTTCTTTAGTTTTAACATTTATGGAAATTGGTAAAAATGGATTTGTCATAATGTTTTACAATTTACTTGATGGTTCTGAAGCAAATCTTAAACAGAAAAACATGTTATTTTGTTTAGTGTCTTGAACCTTTCTGTGAGGCCTGTGTTGTTTTCATTTGAGTTTCCTCAAGTAAAAAACCTGTTGGGGGTTGTTATGTGAGGACGTTTATGTTCTGTATAGTCCTCAGGTCGGCCTCTAGTTTTTGAAAGGGTAGGGACTGATTTGGTTTCAAGATCTACTTTATTGAACACCCAAGATGACGGGACAATTTACTTCAGGATTGAATGGTGTTTCCAGAGACGGCAAAGAAAATGGTGAACTCGTAACATTTATAGTGATTTATTTTTTTGTTTACTTTATTTCCAACACAACAGCTTTTGGGGCTGGGAAATTTCTCACAATTTTGTCTTGATGAGAAACCAGATTTTTTTAAAGAACTGTATGTAGATGTAATGTAAATCTATGAGGGTATGCTTGTATACATATGGTTTAGCTTTAAATTTAGTTTTGTGAGAAACCAGGTATGTTTTATCTCTGATAAAACTCATGTATTGATAAAAGGATGAAATATGCAGGACTCTGAAACATGTTTACCTGCATGATATTTGAAAATATTTGCATGTCCGTTTTGACCCTGGTTGTGAAATACTGGGCCACCTTGATGACACATGTCAATGGTATGCTATGTACAACCTGAGAACCTCGTCCATTTCAGACTCAGCCTAAAAAATTAAATCTTTCACAATGAAGACAAGAGGTACTCAAAACTGGAAAATCTTTATGAAAACACAATCAACTCACAGAACATTAGTGGTATGGGAAACATAAACCAACATTAAGCTTTTCCAACAATGTGCAAGTGGACATGTGGAGAAGTCCAAGCAGGGTTTCGGGTGAGGGACAAAGGCAGCTATTGGTGGTCACTCAGGCATGTAAGGCTATTGAGGGACGGTCAGTAAAAATGGGACTGAGAGGCTATAAAAACATGGCGGTTCTGCGAAGGCGAGACCACCCATGTAGACTGTGTAAGGAATTTCCCCCTCAAAGCCGACCTAGTGCTCAGCCCTTCCCAGTTTCAGTGGCTGTGATTTCATCAACAGCTGATACCAATAATAGCCGCCTACCGTAGTGCTTGCACTCAAAGAGCTTATGTTTGAGTTGTCATAGACAAGTTGCTGATAATCAGATTGGTGGTGAAAGGGTTGTCAGTTTCAAGTTGTATATTTTAGGGTTATAATGTATAAATAATGTCATTTTGAAATTAATATTTCACACATTTCGTGTTATTATCAATTCGCGAAGAGCACATTCATTATATTTCTTTTAATTATTTATTGCCTTTTTTATGATTAGTTCGCTTTGAGTAGATTTTTTAGATTTAAATCATGAGATTGTAACTGACAGATATGTATTTGTTATGTTCAGCAGATTAAGTTCAGAATCTATCCATTATATCATTACATTGTCAACAGAAGCCTACATGACCAAGATGCAAGATTGCCCAAGTGTAAAATTACTCGTCAGTTCATTCATGAAAGCCAGCCCTGCTCCGACCCAACAAAAACGTACATCGCAGTATTCAAATATATCTTCCCTTTTTCCATCCCCACAGAAACCAGTTAGAGGATCCCTAATCAAATAATTATGAAGTCTTCGAGGCAGTTGTGGTGGAAAAAAGCCCGCAATATGTCAGCGAATTGTGGTCCACTGTCAAACAGAAGACTACATCCTGGCTGCCTGGTGTAAGAATAGAGACTATCAAGTTCTTCATGTAAATCAGCATTCTTAACTGTAGGCTCAATATTTATGCTCCTCTGCACCACTCCTCGTCCTCTGTTCTCTGTGTTTGGAGGAGAGAATGGGGTCGACACCCTTGAAAGTCATGAGTGGGAAGCTGCTAATATGGTTTTTCGCAAATAATTTCTAGGTAAATATGTTTTGGTGACCAGGGTAGGCGTCCATAGTCTGTTTCGTTCAGTGTAATATGACGCCCATTTACAAAAATTGTAGATTTTTTACTTACAGTACATATTTGCGTATGACACCTCTGCTCTTAGCTAACAATGCGGAATCGGAGATCCACTATGAGTTGGTGACGGTTTTCTATTAGTATGTTATCTTGATGATATTACGTGCTGAGTGATGGATTCTTGACATATTGAAATACATTGCTTGACACCACACAAATTGACAATTCATTTGGAGAGAGAACGGAAAGTTCACTTGGACATGTCCATAATAGATTTGACGAATAGGTTAAATAAATAAATGGGCCTGGTGAAATTTATAACAAAAAGTTTTTAAAATGAGAATCACAAATGTACAATGCATATCAAATCTTAATGTTGATTCCACCAATCTTTCAAAAGCAATTTTCACTTTTCAAAGCAATTGTTTGGCATAGTTTTGGGGTCATTATTACTGTAAAAAAAAAACGTTTAGAAAAATCTTTTGGGGTCAATTTATAGTTAATTTACTTTTAATTTACTAAACAACATAAAATAAAAAATTTAAAAAGAAGTTGAGACACATATTTTTAATAAATATTTTGGATAGAAAGTTTCATTTGAAAAAAAGTTTGGAATTGATGTTTAAATAAAATTATTCTGACCTGTCAACCTATTTTTCAAAATCGTACATCTTCCATTATATCAACAGGTGAAATGAAAAGTTGAGCCAAAGTTTTAAGGAATTTCACATCACCTTAAAATTAGGCTTGCTTCGTTTAGCATGCTGATGCAAGATGGTGATTGTTGGTACTTCCTGTGCTAGACAGAGCTCAGTCAGATCTGTGGGATCTGTATGGAAAATACCACACTACCAGAGGCAGTCCACCCAGTAAAGGTCACCAGTTCCTACTGCAACCCAGCAAAGACTGTTCCTCTCTGCCCCAGAGCTTTCTCAGGCCCAGTTGTTTGCTTGTTGTAGATTTTATTTCCTCAAATGCTTGCTTGGTGTTAGACAAGTTTCCTCACTTTGTTACAGTCTCATTTGATAACTGTTTTTAAGACACAGTATTTTGTCAATTATACATGGTGATAATTGTCGTGAGTGGGTGGGTGGAATATGAGTGAGTGAGGGAGTGAGTGAGTTAAGATTTAAAGTCACATCGGCAATATTTCAGCCATATCGTGACTAATTCGTGGAATATGAGACTGAGTGAGGGTGGGTGGAATATGAGGGTGAGTGGGTGGGTGGGTGGAATATGAGAGTAAGTGGGTGGGTGGAATATGAGGGGTGGTGGGTGGAATATGAGGGTGAGTGGGTGGAATATGAGGGTGAGTGAGTGGGTGGGTGGTGGAATAATGGAGTGAGTGGGTGAATATGAGAATGAGTGAGTGAGTGAGGGTGGAATGTGGTGGGTGGGTGGAATATGAGAGTGAGTAAGGGTGAGTAAGTGGGTGGGTGGAATATGAGAGTGAGTGAGGGGTGAGTAAGTGGGTGGGTGGAATATGAGAGTGAGTGAGGGTGAGGGTGGGTGGGTGGGTGGAATATGAGGGTGAGTGAGGGTGGGTGGAATATGAGGTGGGGGTGGAATATGAGAGTGAGTGGGTGGAATATGAAAGTGAGTGGGTGGGTGGGTGGGTGGAATATGAGGGTGAGTGAGTAAGGGAGGGTAGGAGGAGGTTGAGTGGGTAGGTGAATGGATAGTAGAGTGAGGGTGGGTGGGGTGGATAGGTGGGTGAATGGATGGGTTTGTGGAAGGGAGGGTGGGTCACCAGGTGGGGCGGATGTGTGGATGAATGATGGGTGGGTGATGAGAGAGTTTCTCAGTTGATTGTTTTGTTGATGAGTTTATGATTTTTTCAAATTGATAAAACAACTTCTAAACTATAGGAAGTAAACGTTAAAGGGGTATATAGATGACACACATCCCAATCGAGGATGCAGAATGACGAGGAATGAACCCTATTTCTTGGGGTTGCGTTGTTCTCCCTGGTTCCAGGAAGCATGTGGTGGGACAGTTCCTGCAGGAGAGAGGGAAGTGTTGTCTAGGGATTGTGGAAGAGAGGAAGGGAAACAGGGGTCACCCATTCACTTGATGAGGTCAATCACCACATTTCCTCAAAGATGTTTTTTGAAAGTCGATTGTTTGGAAATATCTGTAAATATTTGTGTTGCATGTATCTTTGATTGGCAGCAGGCTGACCGAGGTCAGAATGACCACAAGAGGAGATGATTAATCATTTCATATACTTTAAGCAGGGAACTAGGACATATGCCAGTTTAGTGACCATCTGCAAAGTAAATATGATATATACTGAGGTAGCTCTTTTCAAAACAAAAATGTTCAGTATTAACCAACTTCAGCTTAAATTAAATTGTTGAGAATGGACAAAAATGAAATAAGAAATCAAAAGTTGATTCTGATCAGTTAATACAATTTCAGTATTTTAGCACTAGCTATTTGAAATATATGAATCTGAAATACTGTAATTTAAAATATTGTCATGCAATATTTCTACTTGATCGCAAGTCTATTATGGCTCATTTTAAAAACAACATTTTTCATTATTTGATTAATGACACTGCTGTAAGCTAACCATGTCAGTTTCATATATGATGTTGTTCGTGCTATATGATATTTTCATATGTGATGGGATAATTTTCAAAACAGTAAAATGAATTAATTTTTATCCTTTTAACTAAGAATGTGTTAATTCATGACCGTCTTGTGCACCGCCACCCACAACATGACCTTGCACACTTGACAAACACAAGGTCATGTGATAATCAGCACAAACATTAATGTGATGTTTTGGGGGGATTTGTCAAAAGTGAAAACCTCCACCCGAAGCATGGAGAATGAAACATTATGACAGTCTATACCAACCCAGTGTCCTTAATTGGTGTGTGTGAGTGTGTGTGTGTGTGTGGGGGAGATAGCTGTTCAAGTTTTCCCATTTTATGTCAGTGGCTCAAATTTCAAATTCAAATACCAAATAACGGAAGTTTTCCAACAAGGTAGTAAAAAAATGTTTTAAAGATCTTATTTTTTATGACCCTTTGGAAACATCTTTTTATGTGGTCTTTGTGCAAGATTTACAGATACAAAAGATGAGGTTTTGTGTTTCACGTTGGAGTATTTTCACTAGATGTGAGCAGACGTCAAAAACCAAGTCAAAGTAAAGTATCGTCAAAAAGGATTTGAGAACATGAAACTGCTTACTGCCAAAGAAGTGGGAACGATTTGGCGGGGATAAATACACGATCAGTGTTTACCTCCGAATCGGGAAGTACCTATCTGTTTATCATTGTGAAACACAGCTGGGAAATTGAGGAAAGCCCGCAACGTTTTAGTGCCTCTGGCAAGGCTGGTAACTCTCTTCTGCAAGGTTCGTGTGTGGCATTTGCTGGGATGCATCCTACAGCCAGACCTCCACCAGTCAATTCACATATGATTGGAATTTCAGTTTTGTAAATAATCCCAGAGTTCAGAACTTATGTGTTTGCAGAGAAAAAACTGAAAAGTGGAAAATCTGATGATATTGTCAGATTGCGAAAACTATCTATTTCTCATCTCGCCTGGTTTATATTAGACAAGAGATTATCGCTGCAGGATGTATGTCATTACTGCCCCACCCGATGGTCACTACGTTATTACAGAGATATAACCACCATGATGTACCCCACCCCAACCACCTTAGTCCCCACCTTCCTGTCACTACCACAGTAAAGCACCACATTCCCCCATCCCCACTCCAACCACCTTAACCCCCACGACCCCACCTTCCAGTCACTACCACAGTAAAGCACAACATGTCCCCACCCCCACTCCCCTACCACTTAAGTCCACCCACCCACCCCACCTTCCAGTCACTACCACAGTAAAGCACAACATGTCCCCACCCCCACTCCCCTACCACTTTAAGTCCACCCACCCACCCCACCTTCCAGTCACTACCACATTATTATAGAGAAATAAGCACCACAGTTTCTACCTTGACTTTCTTGTCATAGCTTTAGAACATGACAAATATCATTCTCCAATATCCCACCCAGCTAATCCCAGATTAGGGCAGCAACAACCTCCCTCAACCATCCCTCCACCACCCATTACCACCCACCACAACCACCCACCACCAGGTACCCTAAACCACCCACCACCAGGTACCTTAAACCACCCACCACCAGGTACCCTAAACCACCCACCACCAGGTACCTCAACCACCAGGCACCTTCAACCACCCACCACCAGGTACCTTAACCACCAGGCACCTTCAACCACCCACCACAACCACCCACCACCAGGTACCTCAACCACCAGGTACCTTAAACCACCCACCACCAGGTACCTTAACCACCAGGCACCTTCAACCACCCACCACAACCAACCACCACCAGGTACCCTAAACCATCATGCACCTTCAACCACCCACCACCAGGTACCTTAAACCACCCACCACCAGGTACCCTAAACCACCCACCACCAGGTACCCTAAACCACCCACCACCAGGTACCCTAAACCACCCACCACCAGGTACCCTCAACACCCCACCACCAGGTACCCTTAACCACCCACCACCAGGTACCTTAAACCACCCACCACCAGGTACCCTAAACCACCCACCACCAGGTACCTCAACCACCAGGTACCTTAAACCACCCACCACCAGGTACCCTCAACACCCCACCACCAGGTACCCTTAACCACCCACCACCAGGTACCTTAAACCACCCACCACCAGGTACCCTCAACACCCCACCACCAGGTACCCTCAACACCCCACCACCAGGTACCCTAAACCACCCACCACCAGGAACCCTAAAACACCCACCACCAGGTACCCTAAAACACCCAGCACCCTCTTCACACTATACTTACTAAAGTTCCCTATGTGTGCCAATATTATCCAGAATTCTCAGCTCACTCGGAATCTAATTCACTTAAAAGAGAGTAGAGTAGAGAAAAGGGAAAGATTGGCTGCCCATGCTTATGAAAGGACAAAAAAGCAGTGATTTGGACATCTCTGGATTGTTCCCTTGGCTGAGGCTTCCCCGAGGTGAACTGTTCAATTTGTCAGAAGGCAGTCTCTCAGGTCTCCTCCCTTGCTAGGAGAGGGAGAAGAACGTATTACAAAGGCAAAGTGCCAGGTCTATTTTTGTCGGGTCCCCCTTCAAGTTGGCGGCCCAGGGTGAGGGAAGACGAGAGGCCCATGCCTGATGCTGCGGGATTCTTGCAATTGGCATTCATTGGGATATTAATGCCGGCTGACTGTGTGGTCTAGCAGGCAAGCTTGATAAGATGCCACTCTCTCTAAATAAATATGGCCGCTGTGTTTACTGGCCAGGCTGGATGGAACTCCTCACTGTCAGGGCTGTTTGTACAAGTGCTGTGGGGAGTTTAGGGAGGGGGAGCATTTGAGGCTGGATGGGGTGGCAGAGTAGGGCTGTATGGGGTGGGAGAGTAGGAGGAGATGTATGGGGTGGGGGAGTAAAGAGATGTATGGGGTGGGAGAGTAGGAGATGTATGGGGTGGGGAGTAGGGATGTATGGGGTGGGGAGTAGGGCTGTATGGGGTGGCAGAGTAGGGCTGTATGGGGTGGGGAGTAGGGCTGTATGGGGTGGGAGAGTAGGGCTGTATGGGGTGGGGAGTAGGGCTGTATGGGGTGGGAGAGTAGGGCTGTATGGGGTGGGGAGTAGGGCTGTATGGGGTGGGAGAGTAGGATGGGGTGGGGAGTAGGAGGGCTGTATGGGAGTGGGAGAGTAGGGCTGTATGGGGTGGGAGAGTAGGGACTGTATGGGGTGGGAGAGTAGGGGCTGTATGGGGTGGCAGAGTAGGGCTGTATGGGGTGGGAGAGTAGGGCTGTATGGGGTGGGGAGTAGGGCTGTATGGGGTGGGAGAGTATGGGCTGTAGGGGTATGGGGTGGCAGAGTAGGGCTGTATGGGGTGGCAGAGTAGGGCTGTATGGGGTGGGAGAGTAGGGGCTGTATGGGGTGGGGAGTAGGGCTGTATGGGGTGGGGAGAGTAGGGCTGTATGGGAGGTGGGAGAGTAGGGCTGTATGGGGTGGGGAGTAGGGCTGTATGGGGTGGGGAAGTAGGGCTGTATGGGGTGGGAGAGTAGGGCTGTATGGGGTGGGAGAGTAGGGATGTATGGGGTGGCCAAGTAGGGATGGGGGGATGGGAGTAGGACTTATGGGGTGGGAGAGTAGGGCTGTATGGGGTGGCAGAGTAGGGATGTATGGGGTGGGAGTAGGGCTGTATGGGGTGGGAGAGTAGGCTGGCTGTATGGGGTGGCTGGGTTAAGGTGGGAAAGGAAGCTACCTGACAGTTAGGCCAGGTGGGGTGGGAGAATAAGGATAGTTGAGAGTGAGGTAGGATGAGGTTGGAGGAACAGCATGGAGTTGGGTGGGAGAGTCAGGATAGACAGGGTAGAGAGACTGTTAGATAGAGTCAGGCTGGGTGGGCAAAAGGGGGTTGGAAAGTAAGGTAGGGCACAGAGTCAAATTGCTGTATGATGGGAGGCCAATTTGACAGTGTGGACAGAATGCAGTGGGGGAATAAAGCAAGGGATGGTTGAAAAATGTATTTACAAGGGTGGTAAGGAAAAGCTAGAGACCGTTACCATTACTGTTACCTTTACCGTTATCGTTACCACAACTGGACCAAATGGAGTCTACCCTCAGATAGGTACCATTCTATGGTCAGCTTGCTGAAAGTGTTCATACCCGACCCTGATTTGGCAGACGAGAATGTCAAAATAATTGGAAGTTTTCAACCAAAATGATAATGGTTGGCGTTTGCACTGTCCCATGGCTTCTTGCCTGATTCACAATTGTCATCTGAGAGATAGCTTGTATTGAATGACAGAGTTACAACAAGCAGCCCTCCACACAGACATACCAGTCTCCTCCGTAGGGAGGGTGACACTGGACACATTGATGACATTCCCAACACTCCTGCCTTATCTTGATGTAGTTCTTCCTTCTGATGATAGCAAAATGCTTTACACACCATAAATCTATTCAGCAAGTGAGACTTTATGTCTAATTGAATAATTTTTAATATCATAAAGTTAGATTCCAGAATAAAATTGTTGTTAAAAAAACTGCCAATTTTGTTTCCCACAAGGGGTGACTTCTTCATGAGTTCCATTCTTCACTGATGGGGTTAATGCACATCCCACATGGGGTCTGCCTGCATCAATTCAGCCTTTAACCAAATGGAATCTGTAAAGCCTCGGGCCATTGGCTGAGGGTTGGGACCCCCTGTGGGGACAGAGGAGCCCCCGTTTATTTGTCATTTCGTCTGCTACATTTCACTGACTTTTGACAGATTGGATAATAATTTTGCAAGACCTGAAAAGAAAATTATAACTATTTCTGTACGACTAATTGAACCCTTCAGCTGAAGTTGAAGAAATTACAAACAAGCTGGTGATCTGAGTTCAGAATGTCTCACCTCCGATTTGTGCGCATTCACATGTTTTCTATGGAAGTTTTTTGGACCCCCTTGTATGGTTTAAGAGATTCCTTTTAGCATTGTTTAATAGAACTAGTGATGAGGAAAGTAGAAGGAGCCCTGATAGGAAATAAAGAATGCAAGTTTTTGTGGCCAGTGGAGAGTTTTTATGAAAGATTTTAAGCAGTATATTTGCTAAATTCTTATCTTAGCTTCCGCAGCCAAGGTAGTTTTGAGTTTAGTGTGGCTGCGTAATCATGTACACGAGCACTGTATATATCTATGAAAATATTTACTGATTCTTGTGTCGGACTAATTGGCAGCATGTAGAAAACTATAAATAGCTGTGAGTTTCCTGCTTAATGCATACTGACCAAAAAAGTTAAAGAAAACTAATTTTTGTAGGAGTCTAGTCAATCTGTCAAGGTATTGAGTGATTAACAAGAGTCATGTGAGCAATGCATTTAATTAGCATTTATGCATGAACATTTTCATCAGCACCAGTGATTAAGAGTGTGAGAATTTCCCGTTGACATATAGAAAACAAATGAGCCCTGTTTCTAATACTAATAAAAGTGTTTGTTGGTTTCAGGTATTTCTTCAATCGTGTTGGCGGCACTGGTTGTGATAGGAATGTTCAATGGCTTGCTGCTGCTGCCTGTCCTTTTGTCCTTCCTTGGACCGAAGGGAGAGGTGAGTGTTCCCTCTACACATGGAGTTATAGTCAAATGGTCACACACTGCTGTATAAGTTCCTTCATGCAAATTCTGAAATTCGAATCCCACATCAGTAAAGTTTACACTTTGAGATATGACAATTGCTAAGAGGTATATGCCAACCCATCTTAACTGCTTCACTTTGAACTCGGAAGGTCCGGGTTAGAATAGTGGCCTTCAGTAACCCATGCTTGTCGTAAGAGGCGACTAACGGGATCGGGTGGTCAGGCTCGCTGACTTGGTTGACACATGTCATCGTATCCCAATTGTGCGGATCGATGCTCATGCTGTTGATCACTGGATTGTCTGGTCCAGACTCGATTATTTACAGACCGCCGCCATATAGCTGGAATATTGCTGAGTGTGGCGTAAAACTAAACTCACTCACTTTGATCCCTGGGTGTGATATTTTTTTAATATTATGAAAAGTCTCAAAAACCCAACTCACTCCCTCCCTCACTGTAGATATTTCAAACTAACACACACCAGGGCTCTTCACTGTGGAGGTGAAAATGATCAAAGGGAGATAACTCTTAATGTCCCTGCTTTCCCATTTAAGAGTTCATTTAGAGTCATGTTATGATTAATTTATTGGCTTGCAGCAATAATATGTGTATATTTCCAGAAGATGTTCATTCAGGGTCATAGATGATAATTACTCAGTGATTTAAAGTTGATATTTGCTTTTCCAGGTGATTCCCAAGGATAATCCTGATCGCCTAGCAACACCTTCACCAGAACCATCTCCAAAACCACGAGATCGACCACTGCGATCACAGCGAGGTCGCGTGTATCCCAGACTGCCTTCTGATATTTCTCTCAGCACCATTACAGAGGAACCCACTCAATACTCCTCCCATGAAATCATAGTCCAACCAGAGGTTGTCGTGGAAACGACAATGGTTCAACAAGGAGCAAGTTGTGGAAACAGTAATAGTGGCAGTAGAAATGTGAGTTCAACAATCAGTTCCATTTGTATTCTAGTCTGTTCCATGCAAGTTACCAGGATGCTGTTAGTGGAATGTACTGTTCTTGTGTCACTTTGCAATTCAAAGTGCCATGGCAATTGCCTCTGCTGACCCAGCAGAAAATGGGTACCCGGGGGGATAAGTCATATGACTATTAACCTTCTAGCACCTCACAGGCAGCTTGGGTTATCCAGGGAAATAATGTCCATTATGTTGTATGCGCTTAGAGCATGTTCCTGCAGCCATAATTGGCCATATTATTATTATTATTATTATTATTATTATTATTGTTGTGGCATCCAACCTCTCCTAATACTGAGCTCTGTCTGAAGAACCGGAAGAAGCATAGCAATTCACTCATGCACCAGAAATGTGGTCAATTTGTATATTGTCAATCAGTGTCCTTGAACTTGTCCATGTGGATTTTACATGTTTTTATTCTCTCTACCCTAGAATTCTCCACCCACATCGGCCTCGTCCACTCCGCCAGCCAAACATGTGACGAGAGTCAAGGCTACTGCCACAGTCAAAGTAGAAGTACACACACCTCTTCCAGGTAAGTCTGCAACACTCGTTATACTGCCTGACTTGCTACAGAGCTGTGGTGATCGCTGTCCCAACCTTACAACAATGGTACACTCACCATATCTGTCAAGGAACAGAGCATATCATCATGGAATGCTTGCCACAATGCAGGACATGTATAACATAGGACTCGTTATAGTGCCAGATTTGCTGTAATGCCAGTCCCAGTAATATACCAACTTAAGTATTATACTGGTCTTATAGTACAGAAACATCACAATGCCAGACAAATGTCAATGTTGACCACAATACCACACTTGTTTTAGTGCCAGAATTAACACCAGTATACAATGCACTATCCACTCAACTACAATATCAGGCTGTGAAAAGGCCATACCTGCAGTAGACAGAACTTTCTCATATCAGTATTACTTTGATGACTGTATTGATGAAGTTGAAATGTTTGCGTTTCAGGGACAGTAGACCAAGAAAGAAGTTTCAAAAGCAAACGGCGAAAGCTGAAAGAACTTGAAACTGCAGCGAACTCCGACTCTGATGAAAGCAAGTGCTAGTACATCACAATTAAGTAAGTCACACTCAGTCATTAGTTTACTGGAATAAGTGGTATATGTACAAACTTACCAGGGATACTAAAATCCATTTCTTGTCTCTTATCTGCACAAAAATCATGTTAAACGAGTTCACTGTTGATATCAGTGGTTGTTGATCCTGTTCATGGTTGATATCAATGGTTGTTGATCCTGTTTCATGGTTGATATCATCAAATTTATGTATCAATACCGACATATAGCTGGAATATTGTTGAGTGCAGCATAAAACTATACTCACACACTCTCTATGTATCAATAGACTTTCACATGTAACATGCAGTTCTGAATTGCATACCATATAAGTATTTGAATATAATGTCTGTATCTCTGTGTTTCAGAAGTGTGATCCTGTGTGGCAATGGTGCTATTTCTGTGACTGTATTAGGATACCCACAGGAAGAACAGGAGGGTGACAGCCCTTCAGTTGTCAACACTCCAGGAAGTGGCTCCTGCTTTCTGGGTAGTCCTGAACGGCAGCTAAGTGGACGTCGGAAAATCAGTGTTTCGTCACTGGACCCTCGCAATTGTCCACTCACATTCACCGCGATACTTTAACTAATTTCTCAGGAGAAGACGGAAGACGGAGTGGATGTGTGCATTGTGAAGTTACATGAACCTTGTGTGAACATTCACATGGTATTTACGTGAAGACGTGTATGTGAAACGTACGTGAAGTGAGCGTGCCATTGACGCTTGTTGTAGCCCTGTCCCAGGACGGAGGAAGGGCACGGTGAGGAAACGGGTTGCAGTATGCTAGTGCTGGACTTACGGGGCAGGAGTGCATTTGGATTACTCAAAGACAGTGACTTTCATGCCAAAGGTGCATCTCATATCTACAAATGTGATATTTTTTTTTAATGCAGTTTTAAAACTGATTATGAGCCCAAAGACCTAACTTCAATGTCAAACTTCAAATTCAGGAATCGAACCAATGGATATGGACGTATGTTGACAGAAACGGTGAGCATTGTGGCCAGTTATGCAACGGCAAATAGTGCCGCCAGGTTGATGACTGTGCTCAGTGTGGATGAACAGGTGGAAACTTACTTGCTAGTTTGTTGTGTTTACGGGTACCTTCTTTGCCTAAAGGGCAGAGATCTGCACACAGAGAACTTATCGACGAAGTTCGACGTCAACTATCCAGGGTCTAGATACAATGTTAGTCAGTAAGATTGTCATTCACCAAAACTACCTTATTTATTTATGAACCTGAAACATGGACATGTTTCGTATGCAGCCAGAGGAGGAGTTATCTCCCTTGTTTATGCTGGTCACATGACTCATTCTCTGGTTGCCATGGCGAAGATGGATGTTTGTGTTATTTGTAAAATATTGTATGTAGAACATGTATAGTGATACTGTTATGAAAACCTTGTACAAAGTATTGATGTAAATTTTCAACCTCGTAAGTTGTCCGTTTAGCAATGAACGAATCTACACGGACAAAAGGCAAGATGACATTGTTGATTCATTTGTTATTTGTTTATGTATATTGAAAAATTGGTGAGGCTTTGACAGCACTCGCCTTTGAAATATATACTCGGGCACATCTTTTTGCAAAAAAGTGAAGTAAAGAGTTAATAGTATTAAAGATTAAAGGTCCAATGAGACAGGACAAATCTGGAAAAAGCCAGTAGATGATATTTTTGTTTTGTTATACTTTTCTGGAAATAATATTCATATATAATGGGATTGTCAAGGCCAGTATCTATTGTAAGTAGTATTGCACATATCATTTCCCATGTTTACAACATTTACTTAAATGTGCATTTATATAGATATATTTTTAAAAAGGTTACTTATTTGCCAAAATGATGTGCCCACTATCAATATTGAAGGGCATTACCCTCTTACCTCTCTGAAAACCAATGCATAATTTCTTGGGGAATCTCCCAGAGAATTCTCCCTTGGAATACTCTTAGTATACTCTTTTGTATTGTAGGAAGGTCCTTGAAATACAATGAGATATTTGTTAACAGAAGTTGTTCTGTAATGTACTCAGTTGCAAATCCATGAAATCCTATTTTACATTTTTTTATCCTTTGTAAATAATGATGAAGAGATTTTGGGTGGGAAGCAATTTGTATCAGGAAATTATGAATGTTTCATTAGATGAAATTTATGCCCTTGTAATGTATGACTGTGAGAGATTTGAATGAATGGTTTGAGAGTATATAAACGTCTACTTCAGCGGACTGCGTCAAGCTTCAACCAAAGATATCTACCTATCTCTGACTGTCCACGGACAGAAATGTGGCCCCCACACTGTTCTTACTACAAACACAAAGTCGTCAATTTTACCCTCAAAATACCTCCGTTTTCTTATTTTCCAATGTTTATGCAATCTTTAATGTTTTTATTCAGTATGAAACAAAATAATTAACATAAAAAAAATAATTAATTATTTATTGTTTCTGTTTTGATCAAGTGAAATCCATTCTTACATTTATAGATAAACCTTGTGACATACAACAGACAATGATAACATCAATGTTTTTTCTCCCTCCCCCATGTATGACAGTCAGTTTCAATCATAATGGACATGAGCCTATCCTGCCAGGATAGGCTGTGTGTGCATTACGATTTGTCCAGACTGTGTAACAGGGGGCAGCTCTGTCAGTACATTTGGTTTAAGTCACCTCTAGCAGTCATTCTTTTCAGTATTATTATGAAACTAATCAATTAATGAATTTTTTAAGAAAGGTCATTACGCAGCTTATGATAAATGATTTCAAATTTAATCAAATCTCACCTACAAGGCATTAACTGCAGAAACCAAATGTCGTGACAGAATCGTGAAGTAATATTACCCAAGTCAGGTGAGTTGAATAAAAACTATATATGAGTATAAATATGTATATTCCTGTCCTGGGCCCCCAGGAAGGCCCCTACCCTGTATACAGCTTTGTTAATTTATATGGATGGTGCCTGGACCTGGAATAGGGCAGTGTTGAGCATTATTAGCATGGGTAAGGCCAGCCTGGGGGGTGGGACTGGCTGGCTGTGATAGGCCTGATGTAGCTAATCACTTTAAGATGTACAGTATAGGGGTCTATAACTATGGTCATCGTGTTCCCCCATCACAGGGGCAGCCACACTGGCAACTGAGTATAAAGAATAAAAAGTTTGTAAAAATATCTTCTGTTTTGTGGTTATTTGAAGAGACTGAAAACCTTGACATTGGCTGTCTTGATGACTGAAAACCTTGACATTGGCTGTCTTGATGACTGAAAACCTTGACATTGGCTGTCTTGATGACTGAAAACTTGACATTGGCTGTCTTGATGACTGAAAACTTGACATTGGCTGTCTTGATGACTGAAAACCTTGACATTGGCTGTCTTGATGACTGAAAACCTTGACATTGGCTGTCTTGATGACTGAAAACCTTGACATTGGCTGTCTTGATGACTGAAAACTTGACATTGGCTGTCTTGATGACTGAAAACTTGACATTGGCTGTCTTGATGACTGAAAACCTTGACATTGGCTGTCTTGATGACTGAAAACTTGACATTGGCTGCCTTGATGACTGAAAACCTTGACATTGGCTGTCTTGATGACTGAAAACCTTGACATTGGCTGTCTTGATGACTGAAAACCTTGACATTGGCTGCCTTGATGACTGAAAACCTTGACATTAGCTGCCTTGATGACTGAAAACCTTGACATTGGCTGCCTTGATGACTGAAAACCTTGACATTGGCTGTTGTGATGACTGAAAACCTTGACATTGGCTGTCTTGATGACTGAAAACATTGACATTGGCTGCCTTGATGACTGAAAACCTTGACATTGGCTGTTGTGATGACTGAAAACCTTGACATTGGCTGCCTTGATGACTGAAAACCTTGACATTGGCTGCCTTGATGACTGAAAACCTTGACATTGGCTGTCTTGATGACTGAAAACCTTGACATTGGCTGCCTTGATGACTGAAAACCTTGACATTGGCTGTCTTGATGACTGAAAACCTTGACATTGGCTGCCTTGATGACTGAAAACCTTGACATTAGCTGCCTTGATGACTGGAAACCTTGACATTGGCTGTCTTGATAACTGAAAACATTGACATTGGCTGCCTTGATGACTGAAAACCTTGACATTGGCTGTTGTGATGACTGAAAACCTTGACATTGGCTGTCTTGATGACTGAAAACCTTGACATTGGCTGTCTTGATGACTGAAAACCTTGACATTGGCTGCCTTGATGACTGAAAACCTTGACATTGGCTGCCTTGATGACTGAAAACCTTGACATTGGCTGCCTTGATGACTGAAAACCTTGACATTGGCTGCCTTGATGACTGAAAACCTTGACATTGGCTGTCTTGATGACTGAAAACCTTGACATTGGCTGTCTTGATGACTGAAAACCTTGACATTGGCTGTCTTGATGACTGAAAACCTTGACATTGGCTGCCTTGATGACTGAAAACCTTGACATTGGCTGTCTTGATGACTGAAAACCTTGACATTGACAAACCTTGGCTTGGCTGTCTTGATGACTGAAAACCTTGACATTGGCTGTCTTGATGACTGAAAACCTTGACATTGGCTGTCTTGATGACTGAAAACCTTGACATTGGCTGTCTTGATGACTGAAAACCTTGACATTGGCTGTGATGACTGAAAACCTTGACATTGGCTGTCTTGATGACTGAAAACCTTGACATTGGCTGTCTTGATGACTGAAAACCTTGACATTGGCTGCCTTGATGACTGAAAACCTTGACATTGGCTGTCTTGATGACTGAAAACCTTGACATTGGCTGTCTTGATGACTGAAAACCTTGACATTGGCTGTCTTGATGACTGAAAACCTTGACATTGGCTGTCTTGATGACTGAAAACCTTGACATTGGCTGTCTTGATGACTGAAAACCTTGACATTGGCTGCCTTGATGACTGAAAACCATGACATTGGCTGTCTTGATGACTGAAATCCTTGACATTGGCTGTCTTGATGACTGAAAACCTTGACATTGGCTGTCTTGATGACTGGATTCTGTTGGTATTGTGGTAGATGGTTATACTCATCAGGGATGTCTACTGTTCAAGAGGGAGTTAGTTTTATCAATATTCCAGCAATACCAGGGTGGGGGACACCAGAAACTGGCTTCACACATTGTACCCATGTGGGAAATCAAAACCTGGGTCTTCGACAGGACCAGTGAACGTTAACCACTAGACTACCCCAGTATTCCAGATAAATAATAGAGTCTGGACCACACAATCCAGTGATCAACAGTATGAACATCGATCTATGCAATTGGGATACGACATGTCAACCAAGTCAGCGAGCTTGAGCACCCCATGAATTTCACTTTAAACAAAAAAGTAAATCGAATAAAGTGAAAATAAGATTGCGAATCCTCATAATTTTACCTTGCCAATTGACCATTTAAATCTCAGAATTTTATTCAACTTAAGATAAAAGTTGTTTAACAAACGATCATGGTTTCAAATCGATATTATTGGTTTGTATTACAAGGGGGTATGCGCATTAGATGAAACACCTAGAACAACTATGGTTGGTCTAAGTTAACGCTCATCAAGTACCGCACGTGCATTTGTTTCACTGTTCCAACTACTACGCTTACCCCTTGTAATACAGACCAATAATAGCGATTTGAATCTATGATCGTTTGTTAAACAACTTTTATCCAAGATTTAAATGTTCAATTGGCAAAAGTAAAATTACGAGGATTCGCAATCTTAATTTCACTTTATTTGATTTACTTTTTTGTTTAAAGCGAAATTCATCGGTACGTTTTCACTGCAAACAGACTATAGAGTATGTGAAGCCAAATGTAGTGCCCCTGTCCTTCTATGGCTGGGATATTGCTAACAACAGCCATCCACGGACCTGGATGTTGAGAAGTGAATCAGATCCACCTCTGGCATTGTCTCATCGGCAAGTCCTGGGTTTCAAAGAACCATCCACTCCTCATGAGCGTGAAAGAAGGATCCACACGTGTTCGAGTGCACATTTATACATTAACTGATCCTAGGTCTGTCGTTGCCATACCTTGGTACCTCTCGTTCGTACTGATTTCCACCTTGACAACACAGACCAGTTAGATCAATGCTGTATACAGGGGAATATATGAAACACCTTGACAACACAGACCAGTTAGATCAATGCTGTATACAGGGGAATATATGAAAGACACATCGCATGTTTATTCCTTTCATACTGTAATTAACACAACCAATAATAACAGAAAATCTATGGATCCATCATGAGTCCATTTTATTATCACAATACTTTACAAATAACGCCGTAACGCAGTATGACGGCGGTCTGTTAATAGTCGAGTCTCTCCCAGACAACACTGACTGACATCATAAGCATCGATGTACACAACTGGGATACGATGTCGTGTGTCAACCACGTCAGCGAGCCTGACCAAAAGATCCCATTAGTCGCCTCTTACGACATGGTCTAAAGAATTGGGTCGACGCTTTGTTTAGTCTCGTATACCTTCAAGAGGAATAACAGCCAGAGTCGATCTACAGGGTTCGTACTGATTTCGCTAAACGCTGTGTTGATATTGCATAGCGTGTAGCCAGCAATGTTAAATCTTCAGTGGAATCAGGTTTCGGCGGACAAACAGATGTCCGATAGTGTGAACACCACCTATGACTTCAGGTATACTGTAACCATATTGTTACCTGTCTAAGAATCAATCTATATCACCACTGTACCTAATCGACCCCCTCTCAGCGGTTGTACTGTAATCGGCTCACTACGTTTAAACAACACCTGTGAAGATCCGCGTTAGATACTTCAAGTGTCGACTAATGAAATCGGCTCTGTTGATGTATGTCACTGTAAATCGATGCTCATGATGTCAATCACTAGATTGTCTGGTCCAGACTCGATTATACAGACCGTGGTCATATAGCTAGAACATTGCTCAATACCGCTTAAAATTAACACCGAAACTTTGAATCTGGGAACTTAGTGTCGATTGAAGAGACAGAACACACATGGAACAGCAAGAGTTACTCCACAAACAATGTCTTTACAAGACAACCATCGCTCAAAACTAGTCTAATCCCAGAAAATGCCATAAATTCCTCGCCGACGAAAATCCATCAATTGTCTGCCTTCTTAATCTGTTCCGGACACCCAGCAACCGGGAAAACACCACAGGAATCCCATTCACTCGGAGTGAGATGAGTGCGCCTCACCCCACCTCCGCTATCTCGACTTTATCAGTCACTGTCCAGACTCGCCGGGTGAGAACGCAGCGCCACCTAGCCCGAGGGTCACTATATAGATGGCGCTATCACTGGACAATACCCCAAACGTTGTGTGGGGCGCTACGTGCTGAACTACTGATATTAATTTGTTTTCTGAATGATAACGTTTCCTTGTCTGTTTCATGGTGAGGGAAAAGCTTCTCCACGATCCAAAATTTTCAGAGATTCATAAAACATGTGTTTCACAAATTTCCTGTTGTACCAAAAGTGATAGGACTTTAAACGAAAGTAAAACCAGTGGTCGAGGGTTCGAGCACTTATAGATTTGTACATATGGTACAGTGACACCGAATCATCAATCATAGGAATGCTCACGGTTCTATCTGGAGACTGTTCATGTTTTAGCATGGCCGTCATTTTGTCCATCGAATCCATAGTTTAGTGTATTTACTGGTCCACGTTACGGTATATCACGGCCATGGAGAGACATCGGAAAAATAACTGCCAAACGAGTGGTCGATAAGGTGAATACTTGCCCATCTGTGGCGCGACGACACAATAGCTTTTCATGACCGTGGCAACTGGTCCTTTAAAGTCCGGGCGCCATTGTAGCCATCAGCTCTCCACTGGATCGCCTCAGGTCAAGGTCAGAAGGGACCTATATGTACCTGTCACCTTTCCATGGACAATTTCGTTTTTTAATGCTTTAGAATATTTAGAATCACTTGGTAAGCTATCGTGACACTTTAGGGGCGGTGGGGTAGCCTAGTGGTTAAAGCGTTCACTAGTCACGACTAACACGCGGGTTCGATTCCCCACATGGGTACAATGTGTGAAGCCCATTTCTGGTGTTCCCCGTCGTGATATTGCTGGAATATTAAATTCACTTACTCGTGACACGTTAAGTGTTGTGACTTCAACTGCTAATCCATTTTGATCAATAATACATAAATCCCAAAATAATGTGCTCCTATGATTAATGATTAGACTCATGGATACTGATTACGACCGTTAGAGAAAGAGTGTGGTGGTGCTTGTAGTATTCACCAGTTCATTGACCTACACATGTAAAAGTAGTGATACACTTCAAAGAATATATTTGGCTACTTTATTATCACTTATATGAAAATAATGGCACTTTCCTTTAATGATGGTTTATTTTGTAGACCGCATAATCACCCGGAAACCCTTAGATAGTTTATACACTGACTGATGCGCCGATCCCGTCTCCAGATCTCGGCCACCCACGGCGGGAGGGAAACGCGGGAATTGATGTGATGGCAGCCAAAAAAATCGAAAAGGGAAGGACGGTTTGTGAATTTCCAGAAGTCTAAAATAACATGCGCGGCATTGTTTATACTCGCAATTCTCTATCTAATAATATGTGGTGAGTGTGAGCAGTTGCATGACATCCGTTCTCCGACCTAGACTGGAGGAAAGTCCGACTGACGCAGGCCTCAATCAGCAGTAGCACGAGTGAGTTTAGTTTTATGCCGCTTTTATCAATATTTTACGATTGTCACGGCGGGAAACACCGTGAATGCAGGGGTCACACATTGTACCCATGTGGGAAATCGAACCCAGGTCTTCTACGGGATGAGCAAACGCTTTTAACTACTAGCAGAGACCATATAATATCTATTATATGGTCTCTGCTACTAGGTTATAGTAGGCTACCCCGCCGACTCCAAGTAGTAGTACGTCGCGCGAATGAAATATTGTAGTGCATTGCTTTGTGCAGGCTGTCATACCGGGCCTGAAACAAGTATATTCAAGAAAACCCATGCAAGTCTAAATATTATAATAGATGGTCTCTGCGCTGACTTAGTATCTGAAATATATAGCTCTGAGAGAAACAAAGCGGTCCATTTAAATTGAAAAGGAGCCCCAGTGAGAGATTCAGTATCTGAGGAAATCTAAACTTGGTATGGAAACATTAACTCAGTTTCATCTTTCATTTCTTAGATTCCAGAGAAGAATCTCTATAAATCTCTCAGATAGATTTTATAGGAAGGGGTTAGTGACTGAGTGAGTGAATGGGTGTTATTTTTGCCTCGTCTGCAGAAAAATGAAGATGGTGATTTTCGTACTG
This sequence comes from Haliotis rubra, assembly GCF_003918875.1. Taxonomy (NCBI): domain Eukaryota; kingdom Metazoa; phylum Mollusca; class Gastropoda; order Lepetellida; family Haliotidae; genus Haliotis; species Haliotis rubra. The sequence continues at coordinate 249,050 of NW_025767408.1, read as the reverse complement.
ATATTAAAAGTATAAAAATGATTAACTGTTTAAGAACGTAGACGAGCAATTATATTTAGTGCTATAAATAAAAATACCCGGTGATAACAGAACCAATATCTAGGTACCAACCCATAGGGGCTGTTCTTCTCTATCCCACGACAGTGAGGTGACCTAGCGGTTAAAATGTTTGCTCCTCACGCAGAAAGTCCGGGTTCAATTCCAAATTTTCACTGAGCACCATTTCGGACATTCTCGCGGTGATATTGCTGGAATATTACTAAAAGTGTCGGAAATCCAAATTCTTTCAATCACTATATCGTCCATAAATAATAACAGAAGGCGGAAATAACAATCGTGTTTCATAGAGGCCTGATCTTTCGCGCTACAATCTCTAATAGATTTGGGGCGAAATTTCTCGCCTGCCGCCAAATGTCGTGGTCGGGTTGGTATTATTATATATTGATGTTTGAACTCTGTTACGACTACACAACCAGGGTCCAGGACTACGCCCAATCAGTCGGTCTGAAAGACATTACAGACTTATATTTACCCACTATGGCTCGCTTGAACTAATCATTAAAGTCGCCGGACTTTCAATCTGTGGACGAAGCCATCAAAACATCATCACGATGGTAGATATTGCAGACATGAAATGAATTTGCTTTTCCAATCCTTTTAGAGTGATGTTTTGTTAAAAACTTGATGTGTGTAGAGGACCAGCAAAGGCGGAATTGCAAATGTCAAGCCAAAACGAAAATTTAGAAAAAATTGTTTGGATGGCAGTTTCTTTGAAATGATTATGCAAAAATGTTATTGTAAACATGAAGCAAGTTTAAACATGTGTGAACAGCAAGGCAGAATGACGCTTATATGATTGTAAGTAACAAGGGCTTTTTAGTTGAGTGTAGGCAGAGTATAATCAGATATATACTACTTTATACCATTAAATAGAATTCCAAGTTGAAGCCTCTTGGGTTTAATTCATCTTCTTTTGTTTTATTGCGAGGTGGTATGTATACGTCGCTGATCATCAGCTTCGGTGAGTGAGTTTGGTTTTAATTCGCTTTAAGAGTGAGTGAGTGAGTGACTTTAGTTTAACGCCACACTCAGCAATATTCTAGCTGTATGGCGGCGGTCTGTAAATAATCGAGTCTGGACCAGACAATCCAGTGATCAGCAACATGAGCATCGATCTGCGCAATTGACATGTGTCAACCAAGTCAGCGTGCCTGACCACCCGATCCCGTTAGTCGCCTCTTACGACAAGCATAGTCGTCTTTTGTGGCAAGTATGGGTTGCTTAAGACCTATTCTACCCCGGATCTTCACGGGTCAATTCGCTTTAAGAAATACTCCAGACTTATCACGGCGGAGGTGTCAGGGTGGACTTCACCATGCCCACCACATTATATCCCCCAGCTTAATCTGCCTCACAGTCCCTGAACCACATTATTTTCCCTACTGCCTACCCCTCCCTGCTCTGCTAAAGCCCTAAATGAAGCAAGTCTAGATTTCCTCACGGCGGCTCCTTTTCAGTTTAAATGTGTTTATTTGTAACTATCAAAATTATATATTATTCCCCTCTAGTCTACTATCCCCCCTGCTCTGCGTGTCTCACCTTCCCGTCTAGTCTACCATCCCCTAGCTGTGCATGTCTCACCTTCCCATCTGGTCTACCATTCCCCCTGCTCTGCGTGTATCACCTTCCCGTCTAGTCTACCATTCCTTTCCATCCTTCCATTCCATCCATCCATTCCATCCATTCCATCCATCCATCCATTCCATTCCTTCCATTCCATTCCATTCCATTCCTCCATTCCTTCCTTCCTTCCTTCCATCCTTCCTTTCCTTCCATTCCTTCCTTCCTTCCTTCCATTTCCATTCCATCCATTCCCTGTCCTCCTCCTTCCATCCTCCATTCCATTCACCTTCCTGTGTCTCACCTTCCCGTCTAGTCAACCATTCCCCCTAGCTCTGTGTCTCACCTTCTACCATCCGCCCTTCCCTAGCTGTGCATGTCTCTCATCTTCCCGTCTAGTCTACCATCCCCCAGAGCTGTGCATGTCTCACCTTCCCCTAGCGTCTAGTCTACCGTTCCCCCTAGCTGTGCGTGTCTCACCTTCCCGTCTAGTCTACCATTCCCCTAGCTATGCATGTCTCACCTTCCCGTCTAGTGTACCATTCCCTGGTCTGCGTGTCTCACCTTCCCGTCTAGTCTACCACCTCACCTCCTCTGCGTGTCTCACCTTCCTGTCTAGTCTACTATTCCCCCAGCTGTGCACTTCTCACCTTCCCTGTGCATGTCTCACCTTCCGTCTGGTCTACCATTCCCCTGCTGTGCGTGTCTCACCTTCCCGTCTTTTCTACCATCCCCCCTGCTGTGCGTGTCTCACCTTCCCGTCTAGTCTACCATCCCCTGGCTGTGCATATCTCACCTCACCTTCCCGTTTAGTCTACCATTCCCCCTGCTGTTCGTGTCTCACCTTCCCGTCTAGTCTACCATCCCCTAGCTGTGCATGTCTCACCTTCCCGTCTAGTCTACCATTCCCCCTAGCTGTGCGTGTCTCACCTCCCCGTCTAATCTACCATCCCCTAGCTGTGCATGTCTCACCTTCCCGTCTAGTCTACCATCCCCCTAACTGTTCGTGTATCACCTTCCCGTCTAGTCAACCATTCCATAGGTGTGCGTGTATTACCTTCCCGTCTAGCCTATCATTCCCCTAGCTGTGCATGTCTCACCTTCCCGTCTAGTTTACCACCCCCCTAGCTGTGCGTGTATCACCTTCCCGTCTTGTCTACCCCCCCCCCCTGCTGTGCATGTCTCACCTTCCCGTCTAGTCTACCATCCCCCTAGCTGTGCATGCCTCACCTTCCCGTCTAGTCTACCATTCCCTAGGTGTGCGTGTATCACCTTCCCGTCTAGTCTACCCCTGCTGTGCATGTCTCACCTTCCCGTCTAGTATACCCCCCCTAGATGTGCGTGTATCACCTTTCCGTCTAGTCTACCATCCCCCTAGCTGTGCATGTCTCACCTTCCCGTCTAGTCTACCATTCTCTAGGTGTACGTGTATCACCTTCCCGTCTAGTCTACCATGCGCCTAGCTGTGCGTGTAACACTTTCCCGTCTAGTCTACCATTCCCCCAGCTGTTTATGTCTCACCTTCCCGTCTAGTCTACCATCCCCCTAGATGTGCGTGTATCACCTTTCCGTCTAGTCTACCATCCCCCTAGCTGTGCATGTCTCACCTTCCCGTCTAGTCTACCATTCTCTAGGTGTACGTGTATCACCTTCCCGTCTAGTCTACCATGCGCCTAGCTGTGCGTGTAACACTTTCCCGTCTAGTCTACCATTCCCCCAGCTGTTTATGTCTCACCTTCCCGTCTAGTCTACCATGCGCCTAGCTGTGCGTGTATCACCTTCCCGTCTAGTCTACCATTCCCCCAGCTGTTTATATCTCACCTTCCCGTCTAGTCTACCATTCCCCCAGCTGTTTATGTCTCACCTTCCCGTCTAGTCTACCATTCCCCAGCTGTTTATATCTCACCTTCCCGTCTAGTCTACCATTCCCCCAGCTGTTTATATCTCACCTTCCCGTCTAGTCTACCATCCCCCAGCTGTTTATGTCTCACCTTCCCGTCTAGTCTACCATTCCCCCAGCTGTTTATGTCTCACCTTCCCGTCTAGTCTACCATTCCCCCAGCTGTTTATATCTCACCTTCCCGTCTAGTCTACCATTCCCCCAGCTGTTTATATCTCACCTTCCCGTCTAGTCTACCATCCCCCAGCTGTTTATGTCTCACCTTCCCGTCTAGTCTACCATCCCCCAGCTGTTTATGTCTCACCTTCCCGTCTAGTCTACCATCCCCCAGCTGTTTATGTCTCACCTTCCCGTCTAGTCTACCATCCCCCAGCTGTTTATGTCTCACCTTCCCCAGCTTTGTGGATCCAGTAAATCTATTAAAGGAATAATATACAGGGCAAAGTACTATAACAGCCTACGTACACATCATAGTGTGTAAACTATACTAGGTAGTGTATTCGAACTTTGTGGATCCAGTAAATGTTTTACATGAGTGAGTGAGTATGGTTTTACGCCGCTTTTAGCAATATTCCAGCAATACCACGACGGGGAACACTAGAAATGGGCTCCACACATTGTACCTATGAGGGAATATCGAACCCGGTTCTTCGACGTTGACATGCGAACGCTATAACCACTAGGCTACCCCACCGCCCCTATTACTTGGATATTACACAGGGATACATACTATTACAGCTTACGTAGATATTACAGCGTATAAACTGTATTGTGTCGTATATTCCAGCAGGGATACTCTACCTTACATAGTCTCCCTGATTCCAGCTTTGTGGACCCCGTAAATGTATTACTTGAATAATATACAGGGAATAAGTACTACAAAAGCCTACGTAGACAGCACAATAGTAAACTACACTATATTCCAGCCTGAAGTTCCACTTTCGTGTTAAATTACGCTCGTAATTTAGATGCTGGACATATCACATAACTTACTACCTTCCTGTTTAACAACGACAGTATTTTACGACAGTGCATAAAGAAGCATCGAATCTGGCTTTGTCATAAAAAGAAACATACCTAACAGTGAATTTGCGTCGTGTGTGGTGCACTTCTCATTGTTTACGACAAACATAAGCTTGAATAACAAGGGAATGTCTTCATCCTACAGAGATCCTCACATACATCTACCATATGTAGAACAAAACACAAACAGGTACATAAATGTACCATAAATGAAACTCGAAGAATGACTGCAGGTGTTGATTCTCGATGCCCGTAGTCTAAGGGAGGCGACTCGTCTCAGACTGTTCGCTGCACGAAGAGCTGAACGCGGGTATCGGTTTGCACGATCATAAATACCGAGTCCTCACAGAACGAGAGAGAATTTTCTGGTTAGGCCTGGGTGGTCTTGCTTGGGATAGACTCAATACAGCGCTCCTTGAGTTAAAAAGACAAGCAGGCAAAGATTGCTACACTATATACAGATTCAAGACGTTCTGGAGAATGGGTCTTTTTAAGGCAGCCATGTTAGATGTTTCATTCGGCCAATCTCTTCACAAATAGGAATCGCAGACGGTGCTTTTAGTTATCCGATACTAAAGAGGTTGAAGAATAACAGGAAGCGACTACGTATAGAACTGCAGATGGGCCGCTTAGGCGGGGAAAAAGATAATTCGTTCACAATTTTTCTAGGATTTTATGTGAGAGCATGTCTGGTCAAAATGATATTTTAAATTATATGGTACGAGAATTCATGAGTTACTAAGAAGACGCTTTGTTCTTTCAGTGCTATCAGGGAATTTTATTTTTAGTATTAATCCAGGAAAAAGATGACTTTTTTCAAAGACTCTTCTGTCTAAACTCTAATGACCTTCGACTGCCTAATATCACACCCGCCAGATTATAGGCGGTCTAAATTTACACCGGTCAGATATGGACTGCCTAACATTTACACCAGTCAGATATGGACTGCCTAATATTTACACCAGTCAGATATGGACTGCCTAATATTTACACCAGTCAGATATGGACTGCCTAATATTTACACCAGTCAGATCTGGACTGCCAAATATTTACACCAGTCAGATCTAGACTGCCAAATATTTACACCAGTCAGATCTAGAATATTTTTACTGCAGATCTAGACTGCCTAATATTTACACCAGTCAGATATGGACTGCCAAATATTTACGAAAGTCAGATCTAGACTGCCTAATATTTACACCAGTCAGATCTAGACTGCCTAATATTTACACCAGTCAGATCTAGACTGCCTAATATTTACACCAGTCAGATCTAGACTGCCAAATATTTACGAAAGTAAGATCTAGACTGCCTAATATTTACACCAGTCAGATCTAGACTGCCTAATATTTACACCATTCAGATCTAGACTGCCTAATATTTACACCAGTCAGATCTAGACTGCCTAATATTTACACCAGTCAGATATGGACTGCCAAATATTTACACCAGTCAGATCTAGACTGCCAAATATTCAAACCAGTCAGATCTAGACTGCCTAATATTTACACCAGTCAGATTTAGACTGCCTAATATTTACACCAGTCAGATATGGACTGCCAAATATTTACGAAAGTCAGATCTAGACTGCCTAATATTTACACCAGTCAGATCTAGACTGCCTAATATTTACACCAGTCAGATCTAGACTGCCTAATATTTACACCAGTCAGATCTAGACTGCCAAATATTTACGAAAGTAAGATCTAGACTGCCTAATATTTACACCAGTCAGATCTAGACTGCCTAATATTTACACCATTCAGATCTAGACTGCCTAATATTTACACCAGTCAGATCTAGACTGCCTAATATTTACACCAGTCAGATGTAGACTGCCTAATATTTACACCAGTCAGATCTAGACTGCCTAATATTTACACCAGTCAGATCTAGACTGCCAAATATTTACGAAAGTCAGATCTAGACTGCCTAATATTTACACCAGTCAGATCTAGACTGCCAAATATTTACGAAAGTCAGATCTAGACTGCCCAATATTTACACCATTCAGATCTAGACTGCCTAATATTTTACACCAGTCAGATATGGACTGCCAAATATTTACGAAAGTCAGATCTAGACTGCCTAATATTTACACCAGTCAGATCTAGACTGCCAAATATTTACGAAAGTCAGATCTAGACTGCCTAATATTTACACCAGACAGATGTAGACTGCGTAATATTTACATCACCCAGGTCCAGAGTGCCTAATATTTACACCAGCTAAATCTACATTGCGTAATATTTACACCACTCAAATGTAGACTGCCTAATATTTACACCAGTCAGATCTAGAGTGTCTAACATTTACACCACTCAGACTGCCTAATATATACACCAGTCAGATCTAGAGTGTCTAACATTTACATCACTCAGATACAGACTGCCTAATATATACACCAGTCAGATCTAGGGTGTCGAATATTTACACCACTCAGATACAGACTGCCTAATATATACACCAGTCAGACCTAGGGTGTCGAATATTTACACCAGTCAGATGTAGACTGCCTAATATTTACACCAGTCAGATCTAGACTGCCTAATATTTACACCAGTCAGATCTAGACTGCCAAATATTTACGAAAGTCAGATCTAGACTGCCTAATATTTACACCAGTCAGATCTAGACTGCCAAATATTTACGAAAGTCAGATCTAGACTGCCCAATATTTACACCATTCAGATCTAGACTGCCTAATATTTACACCAGTCAGATATGGACTGCCAAATATTTACGAAAGTCAGATCTAGACTGCCTAATATTTACACCAGTCAGATCTAGACTGCCAAATATTTACGAAAGTCAGATCTAGACTGCCTAATATTTACACCAGACAGATGTAGACTGCGTAATATTTACATCACCCAGGTCCAGAGTGCCTAATATATACACCAGTCAGATCTAGGGTGTCGAATATTTACACCACTCAGATACAGACTGCCTAATATATACACCAGTCAGACCTAGGGTGTCGAATATTTACACCAGTCAGATGTAGACTGCCTAATATTTACACCAGTCAGATCTAGACTGCCTAATATTTACACCAGTCAGATCTAGACTGCCAAATATTTACGAAAGTAAGATCTAGACTGCCTAATATTTACACCAGTCAGATCTAGACTGCCTAATATTTACACCATTCAGATCTAGACTGCCTAATATTTACACCAGTCAGATCTAGACTGCCTAATATTTACACCAGTCAGATCTAGACTGCCTAATATTTACACCAGTCAGATCTAGACTGCCTAATATTTACACCAGTCAGATCTAGACTGCCAAATATTTACGAAAGTCAGATCTAGACTGCCTAATATTTACACCAGTCAGATCTAGACTGCCAAATATTTACGAAAGTCAGATCTAGACTGCCCAATATTTACACCATTCAGATCTAGACTGCCTAATATTTACACCAGTCAGATATGGACTGCCAAATATTTACGAAAGTCAGATCTAGACTGCCTAATATTTACACCAGTCAGATCTAGACTGCCAAATATTTACGAAAGTCAGATCTAGACTGCCTAATATTTACACCAGACAGATGTAGACTGCGTAATATTTACATCACCCAGGTCCAGAGTGCCTAATATTTACACCAGCTAAATCTACATTGCGTAATATTTACACCACTCAAATGTAGACTGCCTAATATTTACACCAGTCAGATCTAGAGTGTCTAACATTTACACCACTCAGACTGCCTAATATATACACCAGTCAGATCTAGAGTGTCTAACATTTACATCACTCAGATACAGACTGCCTAATATATACACCAGTCAGATCTAGGGTGTCGAATATTTACACCACTCAGATACAGACTGCCTAATATATACACCAGTCAGACCTAGGGTGTCGAATATTTACACCAGTCAGATGTAGACTGCCTAATATTTACACCAGTCAGAACTAGACTGCCAAATATTTAGATCAGCTAGATATAGATTGTCTAATATTTACGCCAGCAAGATCCAGACGGCCTAACATTTACACCAGTCAGATATAGACTGCACAATATTTACCCTTGTCAGACCTAGGCAAAGTACTGTGTCGTATATTCTAATATTTAAACCAGCCAGATCTTTACTAATGGTGCAACCTTCCACTGCCCTGGCAGACGCTCCATCTTCCGTCATCTAGACCAAGGAAGCAGTGTTTACTTTCTGGAATAGAGGTTAAAATGTCAACCAAAGTCCGGCCAAATTAAATCATGGATTCTTGCTTCAAACTTTAACCTCAGATGTTAACATCTGTGGGAACAGTTCTACAGTATCATAACTGCTTACTTTGTTTGCCTTCCTGTGGGACAACCGGTCCGGGCAGATTTATTCCACTTTAGGACACGTATGTCTACTGTTACATAGAAGATAGATATTGATCTGAAGCAAGACTTTGAACTATCAAAAGTTCACTTAGACATTGATACCATTCTTTACGGCGACCCTGCTCTGCCAAATACTATTAAGGAAAATATTTTTAGACATCTACATAAATATATTGTACGAAGTAAGCGCTTCGATTAATCAATAATATGTCTTAATATTATTATGTCCATTCATTACGTCCATTCATTATTGTTCATGTTTCTGATGGGAGCGGGCGGTAATAAGTTACATAACTTGTGCCCAATCCATTTCAACACTGAATAAAATATTTTCAAATAAACAATCAATAGATATTGGTCCGTGTTAGATGAGGGATGGAAGCCCGGGGTGATGAAGGTGTTAGATGTTTCTCACTTTGGTGAAATCCTCCAGCACAGATATGGTGCTGACAAACCAAGAAACGTAGTCACGGCAACCAGGAGTCGAACACACGAGCACAGGTTTCTGGCGTACCCAGGGGACGCAACTCTGTACAGCCAATAGCGGAATGTACACGTACACACACACACACACACACACACACACACACACACACACACACACTCACTCACTCACAGAGGGAGAGAGAGAGACCGACACACACACACAGACCGACACACATGCGCACACGCACGCACGCACGCACGCACATACACACGACTGTGATGATGATCACTGTGTTGAAAATGTGACGTTTCAACACATAGCTGTCCTGAATTCATGAGAGCCTTAAGCTGACCTGGTATTCTATTTGGGCCGAACTTGGCATCTTTTAAAGATCTTTTTTTAAGTGACGAAATGGTCCTAATCCAATATTTCAAATCCAAATTATTCAAGCATTTCATGTCTTCTTTAGAAGATAAATGTCCACTGAATTCACGAGATACATAATTCACAAATGCACTCCACATTGGCCATGTGATCTTGAAATATCCTGGTGTTCATTTTAATCGACAGACAAAAACATTTAAACAGATGATTCGTAAAATTTTTATTCTAAGATCTTGAATCTGGGAATTTATTTGCACAGTTTATCTACAAAAGGCACGGAGGGCAATCGTGAAGGAACTCCCAAAACCTGCCGTTTCCTCTCGAAGCCCTTGGGTGCATGTATATTCTCCTCATGAAATATGGACCAAAGTCTTAAGCGAAAATAATCATTCTGAAGGGTAATGAGTTGCATTCATTTGTCGCTGTGCACGGGAAGCTGTTTGACCTATGAATTAAACCAAGTGCAAAGATGCCATGACACGCGTGAACTTTCCAGCAGCCTGGGCAGGTTTGTCATTCAGGTGCAAAGAAGTGCCAAAAAGTCAAAGTGCGAATTATACACAAATAGCTCCGGTGTATGTATGTCTTGTATAAACTCCCTAACGTTTAAAAGATTTTAATGACAGTTAAGATAGTGGGTTTTTTTCTGGTGGATCGGATGATGAATAGAAATATTTGTGGTTCATGGTAATTTATATTGTCTGGGTTGCTTTATAAACTATTGTAAAACTATAATAGTGGCGTGGTATATCCACTCATTGCTGATATAAATGAACACAAATGCAGGCGGTGGTACGAGTAGGACACTACTGATATTGTGTATCGACGTGCACGTGGTGCATCAAGTCAATTTTCATATGACGTCTGTGACATTTCAAACTTGCACTGGCAATAAGTGCTGTTGGCGACATTCGCCGTCACCATACACTGAAACTACGACGTTTTCAATGACTTGGTGTTTTTTTCACGAGTGCTAAGCTATGTTTTCGTTGTACCGGGTGTGTGAAGTTGCAAGAGAGATGGTGTAAATGTCATAACCTGTCCCCCTTCAGCACTGGGGACAGTATACTGACATGCCTTACTTGTTCTAGTAACTAGTTTGTGCCACAGAGACACTAATTGCACAACATAATGATGATGTAATAAATCATAGAAGGTTGGTTCCACACTATAAGGATATTGGACACGAGCAATCTAAATCAGTGTATGGGTGGGCTGGTGTGAGAGCTAAAGGGCCAGCCGACGCGAGAGCGTTTGTGAATGCGTGGACCATCTGTGAATGATGGGACATACAAAATTATTAAGTGAAGGCATATGCCAGTGTTGTTCACATTCGTGTATGGGACAGTGTTAGTGAATGAGTGAGTTGGTTTTACGCCGCTTCTAGCAATGTTCCAACAATATCACGGCGGGGGGACACCACGTGGGGTCTTCGGCGTGCCCAGCAAACGCTTTAACCAGTAGGCTACCTCTCCGCCCATCACAATGTTTGTGAAGGAGTGTGTGGGACAGTCTTTGTGTAGGAGTGTGTAGGACAGTCTTTGTGTAGGAGTGTGTGGGACAGTCTTTGTGTAGGAGTGTGTAGGACAGTCTTTGTGTAGGAGCGTGTAGGACAGTCTTTGTGTAGGAGTGTGTAGGACAGTCTTTGTGTAGGAGTGTGTAGGACAGTCTTTGTGTAGGAGCGTGTGGGACAGTCTTTGTGTAGGAGTGTGTGGGACAGTCTTTGTGTAGGAGTGTGTAGGACAGTCTTTGTGTAGGAGCGTGTGGGACAGTCTTTGTGTAGGAGTGTGTGGGACAGTCTTTGTGTAGGAGCGTGTAGGACAGTCTTTGTGTAGGAGTGTGTGGGACAGTCTTTGTGCAGGAGTGTGTGGGACAGTCTTTGTGTAGGAGTGTGTGGGACAGTCTTTGTGTAGGAGGGTGTAGTCTTGTGTAGGAGTGTGTAGGACAGCGTGTGGGGACAGTCTTTGTGTAGGAGTGTGTGGGACAGTCTTTGTGTAGGAGTGTGTAGGACAGTCTTTGTGTAGGAGTGTGTGGGACAGTCTTTGTGTAGGAGGGTGTAGGACAGTCTTTGTGTAGGAGTGTGTAGGACAGTCTTTGTGTAGGAGTATGTGGGACAGTCTTTGTGTAGGAGTGTGTAGGGCAGGGTCGGTGAAGGTGTGGGTAGGTGTTTGTTGGACAGTCTTTGTGTAGTAGCGTGTGGGACAGTCTTTGTGTAGTAGCGTGTGGGACAGTCTTTGTGTAGGAGCGTGTTGGAGAGCGTGTGGGACAGTCTTTATGTAGGAGCGTGTGGGACAGTCTTTGTGTAGGAGCGTGTGGGACAGTCTTTGTGTAGGAGCGTGTGGGACAGTCTTTGTGTAGGAGCGTGTGGGGCAGTCTTTGTGTAGGAGCTTTGTGGAGGTGTGTGTGGGACAGTCTTTGTGTAGGAGTGTGTGGGACAGTCTTTGTGTAGGAGCGTGTTGGACAGTCTTTGTGTAGTAGCGTGTGGGACAGTCTTTGTGTAGGAGCGTGTTGGAGAGCGTGTGGGACAGTCTTTGTGTAGGAGCGTGTGGGACAGTCTTTGTGTAGGAGCGTGTGGGACAGTCTTTGTGTAGGAGTGTGTGGGACAGTCTTTGTGTAGGAGTGTGTGGGACAGTCTTTGTGTAGTAGCGTGTGGGACAGTCTTTGTGTAGGAGCGTGTGGGACAGTCTTTGTGTAGGAGCGTGTGGGACAGTCTTTGTGTAGGAGTGTGTGGGACAGTCTTTGTGTAGGAGTGTGTGGGACAGTCTTTGTGTAGGAGTGTGTGGGACAATGTCTGTAAAGGCGTGGGTCGGTGTTTGTTGGACAGTGTTTGTGGGTCGGTATATGTGAAGGAATCTGTGGGACAGTGCTTGACTGAGTTGGGAAGGATTTTTTCAAAAACCATGTCACCTGTGAGGCTGGGTGAATATGTTTTTATTGTGCAGCAACATATTCCTGTGAGTGTATGCACACAAACATAATGTGAATGAGAGTGGGTCAGTCTCTGTGGACCAGATGTGGAATGTACAGGCCAATGTTTGTGGTCAAGTGTGGGTCAATCTTTGTGAGCGAGGGAATATAATGAGAAATCTGTCATGTGAGGTGAAATGGGTCTAAAGTCGTGTTCAAGAGTTATTGTGTTAATGTAGGGAGGTGCATGCACTAGTGTGTGCTTGTGTGCTTGTCCAGAGCAGCATCTACGTCCAACTGACTTGAAATGAGTGAATGGCATTGTCCAATCCTTTTGAATGATAAACTGCATGTGCAGCAGTTTGTAACGTAAGAGAGGATCTCAGTAGCTTGGGCGATTCATTCCGCAAAATCATTAATCACATATTTTCTAGTGTAAAGATTTTCTTCAATACACCTTAAAATGCAACTTGTCACTAACTACATATATGAATTTAATTTCTGTTTCCTTTACTGCTAAATCAACTAAAAAACAAAAGGCTTTCAATTATTTTGATAGATTTTATTCTCTTGAAATTAAAAACGAAAATGTGCATTTTGATTGAACATAAATTTCAGATGACAGACACGCACATGACAAAGATAGGAAAATATATAGGGACAGATTTTATAAGTAGGAAATTCTCATATTCCCGCAATAACAGTTTGTGAATGTATCACTGGACATGGCCTTTGTGTTGGTCATATAATTTATAACATCAGCAAAATAAGCATTTGCAAAAATTATCAAACAAATCAAAGCCTGATAATTGTTTCCTATTTACTTCCTTGTCAGATGTCCGAGTAATAGAGATAAACATACTGTTTTTATCCTGTTCATAACAGAAAATAACAATGCCAGTATTCAAGGGCAATTAACTATGATCACTGATCTCACTTTGGTCATGAGGCAACTTGAGCCCTTGTCATTGTACAGAGTCCGGCACCTATGAAAAGATTGAACACCTTTTCACCATTAGCATAAGTTAGTACCTGAATTTTGTTAAATGCAAGTCTCTTATATTCCAGCTACTTGACAGTGGCCTGTGAATAATTAAGTCTGGAGCAGACAGAGCCTGAAAGCATCTGGAATGGCCTCTGGTGTCAGGGTACAAATACCATCAGCCAGACCTGCAAGTCGTCAGATCACCTGGTGCATTTTAGGAGACTCAAACACCAACCAGATTCCACAAGGGGAAAACACATCAAGTAATTTCCAGAGTTCAATTCCCAAAACTTGCAATATTATCAAGCTGGAACTGGGCATATATTTTACCATTAGTCATCCTAAAGAGGAGAATATTTATACATTTACAACAGATATTGTACATCAAATTCTGTTCTATCATTACACATAGTAGAAGATTGAGTTTTTTCACCGTATAGAATACACTGCATAACGTAAATGAATCATCTAATTTCTTAACCATATCACAACCAGTAACATAGTATATGATAAATGAAGGGTCTGATCCATAAAGGCACACCACTGCCTACTCCAGGTCCCAAGTATGGTTGTGCACTGACATGAAAGAGACCCGACCTGAAAGCCTGTATTCTGTGGTGGTCAGACACACATTGAATGTACTCCATGTAATGGTAGTAAAATTTACAAACATTTTCCGATTTTTGACATGATCAAAAAACCTGCAAAACAATTGTCTCAATATGTTAATTTTCCAGACTGTCTATGACTAAAAGGAAGTACCTCTTTGAATATACATTACTGCTGAGTTGCTGACAAGAATAACCCAACAGTTTTCTGCCAACAGAAAATTTTAAAGTAAATAAAAAGATAAGAAAAGAGGGTTGAAAAGGCTTGACTTCTCAGGGGCGGGTGCAGCTTTTTGAGAAGGGGTTGGGGGTGGGTGTGCACACTTTTGAGAAAAGGGGGTGTGCAGACTTCATTTTCGCCCGAGTTTCAATGGTCATTGAAAGAACTTTCAGGACAAAAGGAGGGGTGCGCACCCCTGCACACCTATGGATCCGCCTATGCTTGGATGAATTCAGATGATGTGCTCCATACACACCATGATCTGAAGACGTGCAAACAGACCTGTCACAATGTCGAACTCAGATGCCTTATAAACTGATGGTACCTCCATCAGGTTCAGCTTGCTAAAGGGAGATAACTCTAAAATCACAATTGAACAAGGGGATGGTAAGGAGGTGGTTTGGTGTGCTGGAATAACAATATTCCTGCCAACAATACAGACCAACACACTCTCTGTTAAAGGAGCTTGCAGCATTGATAGGAACCTGAGGCAATGTTTTAAGTAGATGGAAAGGACAAAAGGAATAGCTGACAAGTGCCTGAAAAACATCCTGCTTGTTCTGAATGGTTTGACAAGGCACTGATGACTAGAAGAAGAAATTATGATAAATTTATTGCTTCTGAAAGAAAAATGCCTTTTTATAAGAACTAAAATTTAATTCCATTTGATATGATAATAGTACTATTTAGCACAGTCCAATTTAATAAAATCCCATAGATTCCTCCTGTATAATCCTACAATATGAATGTCATAGCTTATACTCCTACTGTATAGTTACTATGCAGTACCACAGTCATAATGTGCCTGCCTCATCAGCTGGGTGGACTTGGCAGGTTGTCAGGTGCCAGAGTCAATTTTCGCCAGTTGATGACCAACTTTGTCCATTCATCCTGACAGCTTATTAAAAATCACTTTGCATAGACATATTCCATCATAAACAAAGTGATATAGGCATGTGACTGATGATGATGATGAGTTAGAACATACATAATGTTTAATTGGTTCCTATACATTTACACAGGTGCCTAGTCCACAAGCTGAGATGTAGGACTTGGGGAGATTGCCTGATAAGACACTTGTTGCTATGAGTGAGTGAATGAGTTTAGTTTTACACCGCTTTTAGCAATATTCCAGCAATATCACGGCAGGGAGCTCCAGAAATGGGCTTCACACATTGTATCTGTGTGGGGAATCTAACTGGGTCTTCAACATGAAGAGCGACTGCTTTAGCCACTAAGCTACCCTACCGCCCCTTTTTGCTATGAAGAAAAAGGGCATACAATCATTGTTTCATGTTCCTGAGTCATTAGTTGAAATGTATAAGTAGAGAATGCCACTTTGGATATCATCAGTCACAGTTCAAACAGTATCACACTCAAATAATGTAGAATAAAGTAAATATTCATTTTCATGCTTCCATGATCAGAAAAAAATAAATGTATAATTATCTCGGCGTTCATTCACACATTTGATTTCTTTTTTTGCAATAATTTATTCTCAGAAAAAATATGATAAAAAACCAAAAAAAACTAGAGTCTGGTGGTTACAGGCTTTCACTATACTTAATGAAATTGTATTTTAATGCTACAGGTTCTCTTGTTTGAGTGGCATTTAGAAGTTGGTGTGATGAACACCAAGGAGAGTTCTGTGGATATACAACTTCTTTGTTATAGCAATTGCTTGATAACGATGTTAGTAGCTACACTGAAGCATTGTTCATAATATGATAAAGAAGTTGTATATCCATAGAACTCTCCTCGTTGTTCAGCTACAGGTTCCTTCAGAGAACAATCTGAAACTTTCAAAAGATACATTTTAGATAAAGCACTGTTCATATCTGAATGTTTAAAACAATAGATATAAGTTTGCATTTTGTGGATGACAACAAATTACTTAGTTGTTTCAATCAATGAGATGATGCTTACTTTTATCTTACAATGTAGACAGGCTAAAAATACCAACAACATCAGCTACACTCCTCCTTCTACACATAGTCGTCAGTTGGGGATCACTACTTTGTGATATCCAAACTCATGTATAACTGCAAAGTTTTGAGAACTGTGACATGGCTTGTTATGTTTCAGTCCTGAAACCTAGATAAATATGTTCTGTTTTCACTACTCAATCCTTTGTCCAAGTTGACAGAGGTCTGTAAGTTGTCAGTTGTGTTTTCAGCTAAAAGTCTTCCAAACAATGCACATACAACAGAAACAAATCTAACATCTGATTTCTGAACATAAACAAACAGTCAACATCCCAGGGCACTGATGAAATGTGGTTCCCATAACAGTGCTTCTGATGCCTCCAGTAAAAACAGTGGATACAGTTTAATACAATTTCCAAAGACTTACCTAATTATTTCCTGCATTTCAACAATTCCTTTATTTCTTCCATTTTCACAATTTTGATATTCTTCTCATTTTGACATTTTCCTGAGTATTATTTAATCAACAGAATCTCCCTGATGCACAGACAATACTAGAAGTTCCTATTATGCACAATGCAACACTCAGGGATGTAAGTTTTACCATGGCACGCACACCCACCAGCTATTTATACACCCACATGAATATTCACGTTTCAAATGATATCCTTCATGTATTTGTGATTAGCAGTTATCATGTCCTTTGGCTGGCCAACTCGAAGCCAGTCCGCCTGGAGAGCGGAAGGTCGCGGGTTCGATCCCCGACCACGTCATACCAAAAGACGTTAAAATATGGTACTTGTTGGTCCCTGCCTGGCGCTCGGCATTAATGGGTACAACAAGGACTGGTCGGCTCGGAGTCTGTATAATGTGTTTGAGTGGGGTATTCATGCTTCACTGCGGCATGGTATCTCAGTGGGCTAGCACTATAAAACCAGGTTAAGTCTGGGCTAGTACAAGCAGCCGCACATACACATACACACGCATGCACGTCGTCATATGAGCGAAATATTCTCAAGCACGATGTTAAACCCAATTTCACCTCACCAACTCGAAGCCATAAATATTTGTTTTATATAAAAGTATTCTGCATTGCATGAAATCAAATTTGAAAATGGACCAATGGCCTACATTTAACAATCTGAAGAGAGTTTTATAAGAATAAATTGATATCTGTTAGGTGTTTCTAAAATATATACAGGGACAACTTGTTCAGTTTGAAATTATTTGCCAATGACAAATACATGAAAGTGGGGAGAGGGTGGGATGTGTGGAATACCAATATGAGACCAGAATGAAAGTAAGGAATACACTGGGTCCATCGGAATACATCTTGGATACATTTTGAGTTAATGACACTAATGGTAACCTTATTATTCTATAGATTATTTGCAAGTGCAATTGATGACATTTTTTCTGAGATCTGGTGGACAATGGCCAATTTATAAGGGGTCATAGAATTAAAATATTGAGAAGATTTCCTTTCCTGCAACCAGCTCTGTTAAATAATTTCAGTTAAAACTAAAGTACGACAGAGAAGAAGTGAAGTGCCCCTCTGACATATTCCTCCACAAAATATCCTTCACTCAAAATTTTCTATATTTCTTCTGTTTTAGGGGATCACTTAAGAAAACAATTATTTTCAGAATTGTAGTTTATATTTTGACCACTAACTTATTGTAAATCAGAGAGTCCTACCCCATCCCTAACCCTGGCAACCGTGTGTCAGTATATGCTGCATCCTTCTATCCCATTCATACCATCTAAAGCTGGCTCCTCACTTCTAGCCTGGTCACTCTGATCGAGCTTTGCAATTGTACTGACTTCAGCCTGTTAGTTGTCTGATACTCATACCCTTGAATTTTAAATTTCCCCTTAATCTTTATTTTAGTCATTAGAAAAGAAAATAGCTGCTTTTGTACAATGCTGGTATCGTCTCTGTACACGCGTGACACTAACATGTACACACTGTTCCTATGTACACAGACTCAGCTATCATCATGCTGGGGACACAAGTCTATGCCTTCAGCCCCTTGCTCTCCAGAAAGGCTATTGGTTTGGGGTCACGGCCCAGGAAGTTCTTCAGCATGTCTGCCCCGTCCTGGAAGCAAACAGATATGATGATTACAGTAAAGAAAGTTTATAACAAGCACACTTACAATAAACTGACAGATATAACCAACTGTTGTTTTGGTCCTGGGGCTCCTTTCACGAAGTAACCTTTATTAAAGTTAACCTTAACTCCCATTCTTTAACATTGCACTAAGGTTATCTTAGTGACTTACGATCACCTTAGTGCTTTGTGGAAGGAGGCCCTAGCCATTTGCTGTATACTTTAGTCAAAATGTGAGGGAGTGAATGAGAGAGTGAGTGAGTTGGGTTTTACGCAACTTATATCAATATTCCAGCAATATCACGCTGGGGGGACACCAGAAATGGGCTTCACGCATTGTGCCCATCTGGGGAATTGAACCTGGGTCTTCAGCGTGATGAGCCAACGCTTTGACCACTAGGCTACCCCAAAATGTGAATAACCAACTACAGTTATAACTAACTGAAATTAGTGGTCCCTTTGAATTCATTACCACAGTTCACTATATCATCATAATCATCAATCTATTGCGCTGCAAACCATCATTATAACAAAGCTGCTGTGATACTAGTCACTTTAACCAACAATACTGTTATTACAGTCATTGCACACCTCACGTCCACCACTTCATACATATTCATACGGTTCAAAAGTGTCTCTCAAAATCTTGTGAGAAATGTCAGATCGTGGTATATGAAACAAATTGAGAACATTGGCTCAGTGACATTTTTGAAAATATGTGCATCAGTATTTATACACACAGCTTGTTGAAAACTTCAGTTTGTTCAGAAGACACTTACCACCGACCCTCCAGGTGCAAGGATGCAGTTTCGGTAGCTACGGCCGACATCTGGATTCATGATTCCCTCCTTCCTGAACCGCGAGTAGAACATGTCCATGCAGAATACCTCACTCCACTGAAACACAGAACACACACCCATGGTGAACACATCCATGGTGAACACATCCATGGTGAACACACCCATGGTGAACACATCCATGTGTGCTTATCTTGGGAATGTTCAATTATCAATGACGCCACGACAAGCTACTGGACAAAGGAGTTTTTACTCTGTTAAAAGAAATGTTCCACCTTCATCATGGTTGTCTGTAAACAGTAAGTCTGGCCAAGGCAATAAGTGGTAGACAGGGCAATGTAGACAAGTGGTACACAGCACAATATAGACAAGTGGTAGACGGTGCAAGACAGACAAGTGGTAGACAGGGCAAGACAGACAAGTGGTAGACAGGGCAAGACAGACAAGTGGTAGACAAGTGGTAGACAGGGCAAGACAGACAAGTGGTAGACAGACAAGATAGGCAAGACAGACAAGTGGTAGACAGGGCAAGACAGACAAGTGGTAGACAGGACAAGACAGACAAGTGGTAGACAGGGCAAGACAGACAAGTGGTAGACAGGACAAGACAGACAAGTGGTAGACAGGGCAAGACAGACAAGTGGTAGACAGGGCAAGACAGACAAGTGGTAGACAGTGCAAGACAGACAAGTGGTAGACAGGGCAAGACAGACAAGTGGTAGACAGGGCAAGACAGACAAGTGGTAGACAAGTGGTAGACAGGGCAAGACAGACAAGTGGTACACAGTGGTAGACAGACAGACAAGTGGTAGAAGACAGACAGACAAGTGGTAGACAGGACAAGACAGACAAGTGGTAGACAGGGGCAAGACAGACAACAGTGGTAGACAGGGCAAGACAGACAAGTGGTATGCAGACAAGGCAGAGACAGACAAGTGGTAGACAGGGCAAGACAGACAAGTGGTAGACAGGGCAAGACAGACAAGTGGTAGACAGGGCAAGACAGACAAGTGGTAGACAGGGCAAGACAGACAAGTGGTAGACAGGGCAAGACAGACAAGTGGTAGACAGGGCAAGACAGACAAGTGGTAGACAGGGCAAGACAGACAAGTGATAGACAGGGCAAGACAGACAACAAATATGTGATAGACAGGGCAATATACACAAGTGGTATACAGGACAAGATAGACAAGTGATAGACAAGTGGTAGACAGGTCAATATACACAAGTGGTAGACAGGGCAAGACAGACAAGTGTGGTAGACAGGGACAAGAGTGGTAGACAAGACAAGGGTATAGACAGGACAAGACAAGTGATAGACAAGTGGTAGACAGGGCAAGACAGACAAGTGGTAGACAGGGCAAGACAGACAAGTGGTAGACAGGGCAAGACAGACAAGTGGTAGACAGGGCAAGACAGACAAGTGGTAGACAGGGCAAGACAGACAAGTGGTAGACAGGGCAAGACAGACAAGTGGTAGACAGGGCAAGACAGACAAGTGACAGACAAGACAGACAAGTGGTAGGACAGGGCAAGACAGACAAGTGGTAGACAGGGCAAGACAGACAAAGTGATAGACAGGACAAGATAGACAGGGCAAGACAGACAAGTGATAGACAGGGCAAGACAGACAAGTGGTAGACAGGGCAAGACAGACAAGTGATAGACAGGGCAATATACACAAGTGGTATACAGGACAAGATAGACAAGTGATAGACAAGTGGTAGACAGGTCAATATACACAAGTGGTAGACAGGGCAAGACAGACAAGTGATAGACAAGTGGTAGACAGGGCAATATAGACAAGTGGTATACAGGACAAGATAGACAAGTGGTAGACAAGGGTAGACAAGTGAAGACAGGGCAAGTGGTGACAAAGTGGACAAGTGGTAGACAGGGCAAGACAGACAAGTGGTAGACAGGGCAAGACAGACAAGTGGTAGACAGGGCAAGACAGACAAGTGGTAGACAGGGCAAGACAGACAAGTGATAGACAGGGCAAGACAGACAAGAGATATGTGCTGTCAGGGCACGATGACACAATGTACACCACCTTCTCCATATACATGGGGCAGTCAGAGCCTATTCCCTGAGTTACTTCCTATAGGAGTGAGAAGAACTGTGACCTACCAGATAGCCGTAGTATTGAGCATCATACCCTCCAGCTAAATGACCAAAGGCAGCGGGCATATTGGTTCCTGGAGTTGGGACGATGCCCAGAATCTCCTCAGAGAGCTTGAAGAATATCTTTGCTGTATCAGCCTGGAAAGAAACACAATGATATCAACACCCCCATGTAGTACTGAAGTAGTTCACTTTGTGTTCTTGCATCCATCTACAGTCCAGTGTAGTGTGTAACAATGATGCATGTGAGTGCTGCTGCTCTGGGACTTAAAGTAAGGCCAGGAATGATTGGAAAATGCTTTTGGCTTCAATATCAATATGATGAATTTGACACAAGATAAAAGCACATATATGATACATGTACGACTCTACCTAGTTGGATATTAAAGCTCAGATGAAAAAATGCACTTGAGGGGTGACTTCACAGGTGGAAATTTTGACGTTTTAACAACATTCGTAAATAAGTACAAACTGTAGTTTTGAAATACAGACTATAATTATTCATATAGCCTCAACTAATTAAATTACATAAATGATTGTAATTTTTGTAAAAAAAATTTAACATCTATGTGTGAAAAAGATGGAACTCTTGTAGTAGTATTATTCAAAATAATTACGCAAAAAAGTCTTAATTCAAATTGCATAGATAATCTTGTTGACCCATAGGAGTTTCACTTCATGTATGAGCATTGAATTGGCAACATGCGACTATGATATCTCTGCAGAACAATAAATTTCAAAATACCAGTATTTCATACTGGAGAAACAAAGGGGGAAACCTCTCGTCATCTATGACAGGGTTTACTATAGAATGTGTAAAGCCCTTAATTTGACATACAGTCAGGTTTACAAAGTTGTAAACAAATCAGTTACCTCAGGGGTCATGTCAAAATCAAAACCAGGTAGGAAACACAAACTGGATAGCTTTGATAAGGGTGTCACGCAGTATTTATAAACTGTATGAACGCAAATTCCCACCGACGAGTGCTTATATAGAAGATGAGATCAAAGATACAATAAATGTCTCGAAAACAACACTTATTGTAGCTCTGGTAGAAATGGGGTTCAGGTACACCAAAAGGGGAGATGACAGAGCTGTGTTTAGAGAAAAGTACACAATCCTGTCCATGCGATCAGCTTATCTCAGAACAGTTGAAGAAAGCCGCAATTTGGGGTTTCAAATCATATACCTTGATGAAACCTGGTGTAATAAACATAACTCAACCGATTGGATGTGGTTTCCTTCAGGTTGTTCTAGGGCCCCAGTGTTACCATCAGGCAAAGGTAGACGCCTGATCATCTTGCATGCTGGTACCCATAGCAAGGGACTGATTGGGGGTTGTGACTTTGTTTTTGAGGCCAAGAAATCTGATGGTGATTACCATAGCGAAATGAATGGGCACGTATTTTTGGATAATGCCAGTTACCATAACCTGCGTGTCCCTGGTACCATCACACCCACCATGAGCAATCTCAAGGCTCAGTTGTAGGATTTTGTCACTTCCTGTAACGTGCCTTACAGGCAATCAGAAACAAAGCCCCAGCTCATGGAAAAAGTCCGGCAGCACAAAAAGCCAATCCAGTACATCACTGATGAACTAGCTGCAAAACAAGGCCACATAATAATAATAATAATAAATGGATATTTCTTATGCGCCATAGTCCATCCAGAGCATGCTCAAAGCGCTACATATAAAAAGAGTCACTAGAGTTCAAGAGGAAGACATAGTTCTGCGTACACCAGTACGGCACTGTGAGCTCAATCCCATCGAGCTGATCTGGGGTAACTGTAAGAATTTTATTGCTCGCAATAATACCACATTCAAGCTTTCAGACATTAAAGAGCTTGTGTATGCTTCTTTTGCGAGAATTACCCCAGATGTGGCAAAAAGCTGAAGACCGTGTTCTCATAATCGAGGACGAATACCGTCTGCAGGACAGAGTTAATGTCAGCCGAGTTGCACCTGTTGTAATTCCGCTGCTGAGTCCTCTGATACTGACACTTGATATTTTGAGACCGTCCCTGACATGCACTGCCCGTGCGTTACATAACGCTGTCACCCTGTCTGCCTGCCAGATGGGTCACAGTATACGTGTAATTTGTTTCTTTGAAGTGTTTCTCCCATGGAATTTTTTCTAAGTTTTTCGATATTTTACGAGTAATCATTATGATTAGGGAATGGTACATCGTGATTACTCATATGCGATATTAGGTTGAGGTGGTATGAATGATTATATATGAGTTTTGAATCTGAAATATCAACCATTATCAAATAATTGCCAAAAAGCATTTTCCAAGCATTTCTGGCCTTACTTTAGTTTGCTGGTTTTCAGGTAATTTCAACCAAGTTAAACAATTCACATACAGTTGGACCGACTGATGTACTATCAGCCATGTCATTCTGCATAATATATTGGAGGAGTAACAAGAAAAGTGTCATTAAGATTTGTGTGTACTCTATTAAACTTTTATTAGAGGCAAAATAAATGAGTTTGTATAAATATTTCACTGTTTATAAGTGTAGTGCAATGAAAATGCTTCTGAGCATGAATTTGTGTACTACATAAATGTGCATGTTTATGAAAGAAATAGCAGTAATATAAGGGAGGTAACTCTGAAAACTTGCATATTTAGAAAAAGCACTCAAATGATCCAGGGCGACAACTAACATCATAATCTTTTGACCACAAAAACATGCAGAAATCATCTTACCTACACGATGCACCATGCTCGCGTTATTGTCCCTTACCTCGGGCAGTGTGTGTATGGTCTGGTCGAACGTCCCAAGGAGAATCTGCCGGAGGTTGAACAGACCAGCATTGGCAATCCGGCTCTTGGTGAGTTTTTTAAGGAGGTCATCTGGAATGGCTGTGCTGTCCTTGTAGTGGCCAGACATGCGACACAAGGGTTCTTGCTCCCAGCACCAGTTCTCCAGCATCTGGGAGGGCGCCTCCACAAAGTCTCGCTCCACATGGGTACCACTGCAGCAACAACACAATGCTCAGATTACAGGACTGGAGGGAGTCAACCACAGGTGTTCATTCTTAGCCTGGGGAAGTTAATGTCTGTGGTGCTGTTATAGTACAATAGTATCATCCTTAACCGGGGAATGTTCCAAGTCTGCCATGCTATGTCATGATACAATTTTATCATTCTTAATAAGGGAAAGTTCTGTGTGTCTGTGAGACGTATGTCAAGTCGAGCCCCCAACTGATGATTACATAACACATTACTATGACTGCCAAGAGAGCTAGAATACATTACAGAGAGAGGATATTCATGGGTACATTGTTACACATTTATAATGGCTAATTCATCATGTCATCTTGGAAGCAACAGTCACATACCTGAACAAAGCAAAGTTTGCCCGTGCACAGATCTGATGCATGACGTGGCCAAACTCATGGAAATATGTCTCAACCTGCAAGAATGCATGCTTTAAATCACCATGGCAACCACACATAATCAAACAACACATTCAACACATCACCAACAACTCAGATTTTTCGTCACTACAGTGGTTAAACTTCATGTAGGTTTGCAACAAAACTACAATCTTTCAGAACTACTCAAGGAGGCGTTTTGCCATGCATTTGTACTGAATACTGCTTTGAATAATATTTCAGTTACACTACTGCCAGTCAGTATAATAGGCGGGAAAATCCTGAGGGATGCAGCTGCTAGACCTTTACCACGATGGTGAAACCAACAGACATGGTACAGGCTGAACCAAGCATCATAATCTGGGATACAAACACATGATCCTCAGAGCCTGGCAGAACTAAGGATCATAATCTGGGATACAAACACATGATCCTCAGAGCCTGGCAGAACTAAGGATCATAATCTGGGATACAAACACATGATCCTCAGAGCCTGGCAGAACTAAGGATCATAATCTGGGATACAAACACATGATCCTCAGAGCCTGGCAGAACTATGGATCATAATCTGGGATACAAACACATGATCCTCAGAGCCTGGCAGAACTAAGGATCATAATCTGGGATACAAACACATGATCCTCAGAGCCTGGCAGAACTAAGGATCATAATCTGGGATACAAACACATGATCCCATAGATAATCTGGGATACAAACACATGATCCTGAACCAAGCATCATAACCTGGCAGAACTAAGGATCATAATCTGGGATACAAACACATGATCCTCAGAGCCTGGCAGAACTAAGGATCATAATCTGGGATACAAACACATGATCCTCAGAGACTGGCAGAACTAAGGGTCATAATCTGGGATACAAACACATGATCCTCGGAGCCAAGTGGAACTAAGCGACACAAATCTGCACAACAAATTACAGCACCTTACAACACTTGGAGATCAGTGGCCCTCATTTGTTACAATATGTAGGCAGTAACGGTATGAAAGAAGGCAGTAGATAGTGTAGAAGATATGAAAGAAGGTAGATGAAAAAACATCTTGGCCCTGTGGTTACACAGCTCACCTCATCATGGGTAAGTAGGGACGGCTGGTCTGCAGTGGACTTGGTAAAGTTGGCCACCATGGCAGCTATAGATATCTGGCGAGATCCGTTTGGCAGCAAACAACCAGGCTGAAACAGAGTCACATCACTAGTCATACGTCTTGAGTCATGTAGCATTATTTCCTGAAGGATTTCTGATGTCTTTTCCCCCCAAGACAAATTACCGGAACATGAGTTTACTATGAATAGTCTTTCTGATCACAGGCTGTTTTCATGAATAAAGCAAACGTACCTTTAACAAGTAGTTATGTGTTATCTCAATTAAGCACCTGTATCATGTCTAAGAGTTCATAGCATTCAAACCAGTCTTAAATCAGTAAAAGCAATAACTAAGGCTTTCACCATTAGGCAAAACGCAAATATCAGTAAATTTTGACTGATTTTCTTTGGTCTCCTCTGTATACACTGAACAACAAACTAGAATAACACTTGGGTTCCACTGGAAGGTATGAACACTTCCTTCCACAGCCTGTACCTGCAGACCGAAGCAAGCAGCATGGCCATATTTCCCTTCCCGTGGATACAGGTCCAGATAGAAGTAGCCCAGTAGCTCCTCTGTCTTGGCGTCGGTCACACTGTACTGAAAACAGACACAATGTTTCAGGGAATCCTTTGATCATACTAATTTATCATGGACTTTAACCAGTTACCACATTACTGTCAAATTAAATATATAAGAGTGTTGACTGTAATCCTGTCTGGTCTGGATATATTCTATTTTGCATATCTCTCTTTGATGAATAATATCCAAATTCAAGAAAAAACATTCCTTTCAAGATAATTCATAAATATTTGATTCTAGTGGCCTCAAATCACTATTTGAAGTAATGAAGGGATACGGTTAGATTCACCAAATATGTGAATGAATTGTAACAGCCTTGATGAGTAGTGTCTTGCTGAATATTTACTGACTATCGGGTATCCGCAGCA
Source organism: Haliotis rubra (assembly GCF_003918875.1). Lineage (NCBI taxonomy): Eukaryota > Metazoa > Mollusca > Gastropoda > Lepetellida > Haliotidae > Haliotis > Haliotis rubra. The sequence goes on along the minus strand of NW_025767408.1, from coordinate 222,236 downwards.
CAACTAAATATCTTACCATGGTGACATCTTCAAACCAGACTTCAGGATCTTTGATTTGTGAAAACTTAAGTCCTAGTAGTTCCTGAAACAAACAGAAGTCATTAGGTAGTTGAATGAGGGATGTTATGTCACAGAAAATGAAAAATCTAGCATAGGGACACAATCAGCCAGCACAATCAGGGCAAAGGGAGACAGTCAGCCAGCACAATCAGACCATAGGGACACAATCAGGGCAAAGGAAGCACAAATCAGGGGACATAGGGACAATCAAGCATAGGGACACAGCCAGCACAATCAGGGCATAGGGACACAATCAGCCAGCACAATCAGGGCAAAGGGAGACAGTCAGCCAGCACAATCAGGGCATAGGGACACAATCAGCCAGCACAATCAGAGCATAGGGACACAATCAGCCAGCACAATCAGAGCATAGGGACACAATCAGCCAGCACAATCAGGGCATAGGGACACAATCAGCCAGCACAATCAGAGCATAGGGACACAATCAGCCAGCACAATCAGAGCATAGGGACACAATCAGCCAGCACAATCAGAGCATAGGGACACAATCAGCCAGCACAATCAGGGCATAGGGACACCAGTCAGCCAACACAATCAGGGCATAGGGACACAATCAGGGCATAGGGACACAACCAGCCAGCAAAATCAGGGCATAGGAACACAACCAGCCAGCAAAATCAGGGCATAAGAACAAAATCAGCCAGGACCATCGGGCATATAGGGCATGAGTATGCACAATCAGGGTTACTCCTACAACTGACCATATTCATGGGTGAAGCAATTGACTCAATACTTGTGTTTTAATCTAGTCTAGTGTTTTACAAATAGATTTTCATGATGAAGACCGTACCTGGTATATTTCCAGGAGGCCCTTGGTGACTGTCTCCATGGGGAAGTACTCCTTCAGCTTGTTGTGATCCACTGCATACTTTTTCTCCTCCACCATGGTCATGTAGTAGCGGAAGTCCCAGTAGTTGATCTTACCATCATATTCATAGCCATATGTCGCACACTGAAACACAGAAAGAGGAGATCAAACCAGGTTGGTTGGCCTTGTTCGTAAAGATATATGCACATTATTATGACTCAAATATTTTTCACTTTTTGTCACAATAAGTGACCTTGACTTTTGATGTCAGCCAATTGAATACCAGAAAAATATTGTTCGGCATGTTCCCCATGTTTGGCCATTTTTAGCCACAAGCCCCAGCCTAATTTACTTACTGGTCACAGCAAAGCAACTTGCTAAACAGTTTACTGACATCACATGATGCCCACATCCAAACATTTCGTCATTACTTAAATCCTTCTGTGTGGGGACCATGATCAGTTTCCACATCAATATGATGTCATCATATGGGGAACAATACAGGCCAAACAGGGGCGGATACAGCTTTTTTAGAAAGAGAAAGGTGCACAATTCATTTTCACCCATTTCAATGGTCATTTAATCAACTTTCAGGACAAAAAGGCGGATGCACACCCCTGCAACCCCCCTCTGGATCCACCTATGCCAAAGTTCAACTTCATCTCAGGAAGTTTCAAAGCAGCTGCTAGGTAAAAAGGAATTGCATGTTGAAATGATTTAAAAGCATTTCATTACATTTAGAGTGTAATGGCTGAGGGTACCAGAAATGAGCTTTACACATTGTACCCATGTGGGGAATCAAACCCTGGTCTACAGCATGATGATTGAACCACTCCAAAAAAGGTAACATTTCCATATACTGTTAAGAAGGGAACAGACCGCCTCCGTGGTGTAGTGGTTAGAGTGTCCGCCCGGAGAGCGGAAGGTCGCGGGTTCGATCCCCGACCGCGTCATCCCAAAAGACGTTTAAATATGGTACTTGTTGGTCCCTGCCTGGCGCTCGGCATTAATGGGTACAACAAGGACTGGTCGGCTCGGAGTCAGTATAATGTGTCCGAGTGGGGTATTCATGCTTCACTGCGGCATGGTATCTCAGTGGGCTAGCACTATAAAACCAGCTTAAGTCTGGGCTAGTACAAGCAGCCGCACATACACATACACATGCATGCACGTCGTCATATGAGCGAAATATTCTCAAGCACAACATTAAACCTCACCTCACCTAAGAAGGGAACATACATGTTAAACAAATACTAGATAAACAGGTTGAAACATAACCCCACATAAAATCACAAAATTCAGAAAAAAATCAAACTTGAAGAATTAGTAATAAAACTAAATTATATGACTGAAAAAATCTTCAAAATCAACAAAATAGTTGGATAAGCAACCACACCCCAAAGTATATTGCGATGTCAAGTATTAATCAATCCTGATAATACAAATTTATAAGATTACCTCTTCTTTCTTGAAATTGAGGAAGTCCTCCATCTCTCCCTTGCGGAGAGGTTGCAGCTTTTGTGTGAGATCTTTCAGGAATGTGTCGACAGCCTCTGGCGTCTTGGCCATACGCATGTCTAAGATGAAGGCAGAGTGGGTTGGGAAGCCAAGGAGTTTGGCTTTCTGAACAAAACAAAAGATCATTTCTGAGATATATTTTCTGCATTACTATTGAAGGACTAGTAAGAACTCTTATGATGCTGACAAATGGGAAAGTAGGTACTTTGGCAAGTGATCCCAGATAACTGTATCTTGTCCCCCGAAGGTAATATCAGTAGTATGACACTGTAGCTCATCTGGACACCTGGTCCTAAATACTGAGGAAGTAACACTAAACTCTAATTACCTGAACAAGGCTTCATTTCACATTTAGTGAGGTTGGGCTAATGTGTGGGTGTCACTAACAGGTCAAGTACAACATCAGTCTACTGTATGCAGTTTTCTGACTGTTCAACATCAGCCTACCATGTGGGTTTACTGACCTTTCAAGTATAACATTAGCTTACTGTGTGGTTATTCTGACCATTGAAGTACAACATTTGTCTACTGTGTGGATTTTGCTGAACTTTCAGTTACAATATTGTGTGGGTTTTACATACCATTCTAGTGAAGAATTAGCCTACCTTGTGGGTTTTACTGACCTTTCAAGTATAACATCAGCTAGTTACAGTACCAAATGAGACTACTGTGTGTTTTTACTGGCAGTTGCACATTAGCCTACTGCGTGTGTTTTACTGACAGTACACCATTAGCCTACTGTGTGGGTTTTACTGAACGTTCAGGTTCAACATAAGTGTAGTGTTGTGGGTTTTACTGACAGATACACTACACCGTTAGCCTACTGTGTGGGTTTTACTGACAGATACATTACACCATTAGCCTACTGTGTGGGTTTTACTGACAGTTACACTACACCATTAGCCTACTGTGTGGGTTTTACTGACAGTTACACTACACCATTAGCCTACTGTGTGGGTTTTACTGACAGATACACTACACCATTAGCCTACTGTGTGGGTTTTACTGACAGATACACTACACCATTAGCCTACTGTGTGGGTTTTACCGACAGATACACTACACCATTAGCCTACTGTGTGGGTTTTACTGACAGATACACTACACCATTAGCCTACTGTGTGGGTTTTACTGACAGATACACTACACCATTAGCCTACTGTGTGGGTTTTACTGACAGTTACACTACACCATTAGCCTACTGTGTGGGTTTTACCGACAGTTACACTACACCATTAGCCTACTGTGTTACACTACACCATTAGCCTTCTGTGTTTTTACCGACAGATACACTACACCATTAGCCTACTGTGGCTGTTTTACGGATAGTAACACTACACCATTAGCCTACTGTGTGGGTTTTACTGACAGATACACTACACCATTAGCCTACTGTGGCTGTTTTACGGATAGTTACACTACACCATTAGCCTACTGTGTGGGTTTTACTGACAGTTACACTACACCATTAGCCTTCTGTGTGGGTTTTACCGACAGATACACTACACCATTAGCCTACTGTGGCTGTTTTACGGATAGTTACACTACACCATTAGCCTACTGTGTGGGTTTTACCGACAGTTACACTACACCATTAGCCTACTGTGGCTGTTTTACGGATAGTAACACTACACCATTAGCCTACTGTGTGGGTTTTACCGACAGTTACACTACACCATTAGCCTTCTGTGTGGGTTTTACCGACAGATTACACTACACCATTAGCCTACTGTGGCTGTTTTACGGATAGTACCACTACACCATTAGCCTACTGTGGGTGCTTTACCGACTGCCTGTGAGTTTACAGTTACAGTACAGTACACATTAGCCTACTGTGGGTGTTTTACGGACAGTTAGAGTACACCATTAGCCTACTGTGTGGGTTTTACAGACAGTTACAGTACACCATTAGCCTACTGTGGGTGTTTTAAGGACAGCACAACATTAGCCTACTGCCTGTGAGTTGTACTGACAGTACACCATTAGCCTGTGTGTTTCACCAACAGTTACAGTACACCATTAGCCTACTGTGTCTGTTTTACGGACAGTACAACATTAGCCTACTGCATGTGGGTTGTACTGACAGTACACCATTAGCCTGTGTGTTTCACCATCAGTTACAGTACACCATTAGCCTCCTGTGGGGGTTTTACTGACAGTACCACATTAGTGAACATTGTGTGAGTTAATGACAGTACAACATTAGCCTACTGTGTTGGTTTTACTGACAGTTACCGTACACCATTAGCCAACTGTGTGGGTTTCACTGACAGTACAACATTAGCCAACTGTGTGGGTTTCACTGACAGTACAACATTAGTGTACTGTGTGTGATTTAATGACAACACAACATTAGCCAACTGTGTCGGTTTTACTGAAAATGCAACATTAGCCTACTGTGTGGGTTTTACTGATAGTACAACATTAGCCTACTGTGTGGGTTTTACTGATAGTACAACATTAGCCTACTGTGTGGGTTTTACTGATAGTACAACATTAGCCTACTGTGAGGGTTTTACTGACAGTACCACATTAGCCTACTGTGTGGGTTTTACTGATAGTACCACATTAGCCTACTGTGTGGGTTTTACTGATAGTACAACATTAGCCTTTTACTGATGGGTTTTACTGATAGTACCACATTAGCCTACTGTGTGGGTTTTACTGATAGTACAACATTAGCCTACTGTGTGGGTTTTACTGATAGTACAACATTAGCCTACTGTGTGGGTTTTACTGATAGTACAACATTAGCCTACTGTGTGGGTTTTACTGATAATGCAACATTAGTGTACTGTGTGTGATTTAATGACAACACAACAACTGTGTCGGTTTTACTGATAGTACAACATTAGCCTACTGTGAGGGTTTTACTGATAGTACCACATTAGCCTACTGTGTGGGTTTTACTGATAGTACCACATTAGCCTACTGTGTGGGTTTTACTGATAGTACCACATTAGCCTACTGTGTGGGTTTTACTGATAGTACCACATTAGCCTACTGTGTGGGTTTTACTGACAGTACCACATTAGCCTACTGTGAGGGTTTTACTGACAGTACCACATTAGCCTACTGTGTGGGTTTTACTGATAGTACCACATTAGCCTACTGTGGGTTTTACTGATAGTACAACATTAGCCTACTGTGTGGGTTTTACTGATAGTACCACATTAGCCTACTGTGTGGGTTTTACTGATAGTACAACATTAGCCTACTGTGTGGGTTTTACTGATAGTACAACATTAGCCTACTGTGTGGGTTTTACTGATAGTACAACATGATGGTACCACATTAGCCTACTGTGTGGGTTTTACTGATAGTACCACATTAGCCTACTGTGTTGGTTTTACTGATAGTACAACATTAGCCTACTGTGTGGGTTTTACTGATAGTACCACATTAGCCTACTGTGTGGGTTTTACTGGTAGTACAACATTAGCCTACTGTGTGGGTTTTACTGATGGTACAACATTAGCCTACTGTGTGGGTTTTACTGACATTTCAAGTACAACCTTAGCCAACACTACTGTATGATAAGGGCCACAGTAAAGACTAAAGTGCAATGTTTAACACTTGTCATACAACATAAAGCTAGTTGTTAGTGAGACATATATACGCCAAGGAGATGTCATCCGTGGTAGGTTTATGTATGTCATTATGCAAATGACCCGGAAGATGTCTGTTGTAGTTGCAGCCCTGACACTAAACTAGCCACAGTTATGCCAGTCCTGCTCACCTGTCATCATTTACACAAACCGCAACTTGGCCGCAGCCATTGATAGAGAGACAGGGTTAAATACCAAACTGACAAATTCTTTTACAAGAACATGCTTTCCTTTCCTGTGTTGTTTTTCTAGTAAAGATTAACTAGCACTGTAAAGGAAGGCGAAAAACAGTTAAGCAACAGTAGTGTAATCTTGGAACCCCAATGGTTTTTACAACATTATTATGACAAGGGCATCTTCACCTTTCCTGGTCAATAACAAACATTGAAAGCAATGCAATCCTACTTCATAATTTAGCCATTAACAAAAGACCTTCCACAAGTATGATTCTTACAGCTTAATAGTGCTAAAACAGTCAGTGACAATCATCTTATCAGACCCAGACGTTACATTTATTATCCATGACACAAATCAGTCCATAAATATGGGGGATTTTGGCGTTGTTTTTTAAGCTACGTTCATCAGTACTCTGACCTACCTGATAACTTCCTGACATATATCATTGCTATAACTGTGAGTGCAGGGATACGGAAGGTTGTGGGTCTTGTTCACTGACTACATACCTCATGCCTCAGCTTGACCAGCTCCTCCAGGATCGGGGGTGTTCTCCTTCAAACATCTTAAACAGAACCCATGTTCAGTGTTGGAGTACAGGGATAGAAATGCAATTTCTTGAAGGGTGAGGTGAGGTGAAATTGGGTTTTACGTCGTGCTTGAGAATATTTGGTTCATATGACGACGTGCATGCATTTGTATGTGTATGTGCGGCTGCTTGTACTAGCCCAGACTTAACCTGGTTTTATAGTGCTAGCCCACTGAGATACCATGCCGCAGTGAAGCATGAATACCCCACTCAGACACATTATACTGACTCCTAGCCGACCAGTCCTTGTTGTACCCATTAATGCTGAGCGCGAGGCAGGGACCAACAAGTACCATATTTTAACGTCTTTGGGGGTGACGCGGTCGGGGATCGAACCCGCGACCTTCCGCTCTCCGGGCGGACGCTCTCACAACTACACCACGGAGGCGGTCAATTTCTTGAAGGGTGCTATTGGGAATTAGACAGCTCATTTAGGTGTGCCTTTGTGAAAATATGTATGCCCATACCTCATGATGATCCAGTAAAACTTAAAAAATTACAACAATTATGTTATTTCAATTTATTGTTTAATACAGGAATAGATGTGTTATTATCCAAAAGAGGATTTCCTGTTATGCACACTGGCATTCAAAATGGCCATGGCCATGTCAAGCTAGGAGATTGAGAGTGCAATCAATAAATTTAGTCATGCTGCTAGGGCACATTGAAAATATTTCATCCCTGCCATTTCAATATTTAGCAAATTAAGAACTTTTGATCCCTGGTGTAATTTGTACAGAACATGTTTTTGGGGTCGATATGACAAGTTGCATAAGTAAAAGTAAACACTGTTTTAATCAGAATTAATTATTGAATAAATATATCAATAAGGATGTAGATCACAGAAAAATGTCACAATTTTTCATTATGTTTCTTTCGAAAAATATTTTGGATGAACCATTGCACTGATGCAAACATTAGGGTTTCTAGAAATATATATTGGTCACTTTTAGTATGTAATTATGAAACATTTACACAAACATGGTCATTAAGTCTGTGATTAATGACTACTTATAGTGACAGTGACATATCCGGTAATAAGTCTTGGCCCATACAGACCCTGACAGCTAGGTAGCAAGTACCTGACTGATCACTGTCAGGGGGTCAGCTTGGTATGAGGTCTTACTTCCAGTGTAGTATAGGGACACATGTTCTGACAAGCGCCTCTAAATTACCTGGAATTAAATGCTGTTTCCATCTTTCTCCTTGTGTCTGGGTTCCTGGCTTTCTTCATGCATGGGAAATAGTGGGGGTACTTGAGAGACACCTTGTACAACCCACTCTCAGTCTGACACAACAGTGATACAAATATAGGAGCAATTGCAAAGCATTAGATCTTTCTAAGGGAAATAAAGAAACACACTGTTGATGTAACAAAGTGATTTTACAGGTCCCTACACTGTATAATTATCAAGTTACTATGTTCTTTACTAACTTATTGTTCCACAATATCAATGCATTATCAACTCAACTGGCTAGGGGCTATATTTTTATGACCTAAAAAACAAACATGAGGAAAGAGTAATAATAATATGTAAATACATCCATAATAATGTAATAGCGAATAATTTTACTATTTAGTGAGATTATTGTTCTGTAAGGCAAGTATCAGGATTTTATGAATGTTTCATTCTCTGACACAATACAGTCTATTAAAAATAACATACTCAATGAACCTAATATAACTGTTCCAAACACTGGCAAATATACATGAAGTGCTGTGCCCCTAACTAAGTCTCAAGTCACCATGGAATTGTGGTATACAGTTGAATGTACAACAGTCATCTGGTTGTCATGTGGTAAATGGCACTACATAAACTACCACGTTTCAGACTGGTAAATAAGTAATAAGATATTCTGTATCATTTACCTTCTCTAAAGCTTTCAGGAAGTCATCAGGCAGCCCGACTGTAAAATAAACAAGAATCACATACAGCAGGAGACTTTCTTTCTATCACCAGATTTGTGGATTATTATCCAAGCCATAATGTTATAAATGTAGAACAAGTTACTTCTTTCCAAATGAATTTATAACAGTTGAGCAATGAAAACCTCCGATGCAGATTGGTATCAGACTGGTTGTAATTCATTGACTTGTTATACAAATGAAAATCTGTTTCTTTCATCTTAATTTTGATCACATGTATCTTGCAGAATCATATTTTGAACATTGGTTCTTTATGTGAAAAGATTTAGTAAGTGAAAATAATTAGGAATACAGATTTAGTACCTGCATAACATTCGGACAAGCACAATTTCAGTTCATCATGTAACTGGCCCACAATAAAGAAGTAGTGTAATCAGAAAAGGTGTCTCACTACAAAAATGTTTTAAATTATAAATTCTATTCAATTACAAAGATGAGAAGTAAACCAGCAGACTTGGAGAATACGACATCTATTTCAATACAATTGCCATGCTCATTGTGTTATACCTAGCTCCTCCTCTGGGAACTCTAGAATGGTGTTTTCCTCATTTAGATTCTTGCTGAAGTCAATTCCCAGGTCACTCATTCTCTTCTTCAGCGCCTTGATGCGGTCTTGGACATCCTTTGGAAGATGCAGACCTGTGAACAGAATATCATGCTAATCAGGTCCTCCCATTGTGGCACTGAGCTTGTAGACCATAGTCTTTACACACGGCCAACACACTGCCTTCATGTGCCAGGTGCTGGAGGGTGGGAAGCTCGTCTAGGCATTGCTGAAGCCCAAACCAATAGTGTGACACTCTGTTTAGATAACAGGATATAACATGAGTCCATGACCAGAATGTAATAGTCTATCTACAATGATTCTGGCACCACTGGAGGAAGTCACTAGGGATGTAGGGTATCACTATAACACCCGTATGATCCTGACATCATAAAGACTGTGTAAAACATGTTTTTGAATGCATAACATAACGGTAAATAGGCAAGGCTAGTTTCACTGGATGGATGTTAGTGAAATTTGTTCACTGAAATCATGTTCATATTTCCATAAACCCAGAGTGGAACAAATTGGGGAAATGCAGTAACCTGAAAAACATCTCTACAAATCAACTAGATGAAGAGAACAAATCACTGGACTATTTCATTTCTGATATATGTTCCGCAAACATGATAAATACACTTTTGCCTATGCCAATCACACCATATCTGACAAAAGATATCTTTCATTGACAGGGCCATATTTGATTGACTTCAGTTTCGGTTGCTCCAATTATGTATCAACTTTGGTCAATACAATGACCAATTTTTAAATTTTGTCTAACACTACAATATTTCAGAGATAAGACTCTTACAAACAAAAAGAACCATTGCAAATTAACCCCAGCAATTACACCAGGGTGCTATGTCAGAGATTCATTAATTAGACCATGAAAACTTTCACTCGCAGCATATTTCAGGATATTTTTTCCCACTATGACATGACATTAACATGACAAATTTAAGCATGCGCAATTTTTTAGAAAAACTCTACTCAGGGCTCTATGGAATAAAATGATGAAACGTCCTGACCTTGGAATATTTTTCACAAAAACAACCAAAGTAAAATATGTGGAATAGCTGATAAACATGTCCTGAGTTTCCTCCAATGAGAATTGCCCCTACTGTGTCACATGGTGCACTGTTATATCCTGATCTACTGCGGAGGCTGTGTTTGTTCCAAGATGTATTGCTTTGTGATGTTTCTAATGTCACTTGATGCTCTAACAAAGATTTTACACGACATGTGGTCAGAGTGGTATTCCCTTTGTAACATCTAACATTCATGATAAAAAGAGATAATAATTTCTTTACAATCAACACGGAATGACAATGTTCAACATTGCTTACTAGGTACTTAAACTGGAATACCAAAGTGAATCAGTGTCAACTAATAGAGTAGTCTCCCTTATTACTTTTGTCAAGATTTAGGAAATTTCACAATTTCTCAATTCGGAGTGGTTGATAACATGGAACATTAAATCTCAAGCACTACAGGTAACAAATGTCAAGCATTTCTTTCCAACTTCTGTAGCAATGTGTAAAGACATGAGTGCATAGCTTTGTAAGGCATCAATATAAACTGATAAATCAAGTAACTTATTCACTGTACACTGAGCTTGCATCATCAATAAGCTTCAAATCCAATATGTATGCTATTTTTCAGAGCACCCCATCCAAGACCGAAAGAGGACATATTTTACAAAAAACACACCCATCACAACAAAGGATGGAATATATTTGCCAAGCAACTATTATCAAAATAAGTTTACTTCTATCAATGCTTGAACTAAGTCTCTGGAAACAAATAAAACTTGTGAATAGTTTCAATAAATACCTTATCACCCTCAAAAGTAGATGCCAACATCTCATGTGGGACTTTGAGCACTCAGAACATCAGATACTTTTAGCAATATGTCAAGAACTACTTTGGATGAACGAATAGTAATAACGAACAAAAATTTCAACCATTTGTATTCTATTTCCTGTCTAGGCCCTGTTTTATCTGTTCATAATTCTCTACTCAGCTATATTTTGGGGTGAAATGATGCAGACAATTCACAAGAAAATTTTGTGGTCCCTCTTAAACATTTCATTCAAATAAATAGCAAGACATAAAATGCTTCCTGACTCACTTTTATCCAAAAGTTAGAAGAGAAGCCAGTAATCGTGTTGCAATAAGTCAACAGTGGTGACCAAGATTGCTGTAAATAACAACACGCACGCATGCACATACCCACGCACGAACGCACGCACACACAAATGCATGCACACAAACACACCTCATGATAGGCTCGCTGACTTGGTTTGACAAATGTCATAATATCCCAAGTGAGTAGATCGATGCTAATGATATAGATCACTGAATTGTCTGGTTAAGACTCGATTATTTCTGCCAAATAGGTGGAATATTGCTGAGTAAGGCATTTAACAACAAACAAACAAACAAATTGTCATATCTACAAAGTTTTGAAAAAAGAGAGTGCACTATAGTCAAGAAATTACAGTCCCATGAGAGCCATATGGGAGTCGGGGAAACAAAGAATGGACTTCACTATATTTCTTATAGGGCTTTTCATCCCTCACTGTGGTGGTGTGTGGTCCTGTGCACAGAGCTCAGGCCACAAACCTAACTTAAAGGTCAAATAAACTTTGTTTTTGTTACGTTTTAAAACACAACTTTGCAGATTCGTGATACCTTTTCGGGTTATTAATGCCGACGTGATTAAAGTTGCCAAACAAATCATCAAAAAACCAAGACAGGTTTCAAGTTATAAAGTTGAAAAATAGCACTCATCATTTGAATGAAAAAACATGCGGCTTTGTCGCCAAATCGGAGGTTCAAACGATTCACTATTTTCCCGAAAATTTCTGGGGAAAAACGGGTTTTCAACAAACTGGGCTAAAAATATGTATATGATTGATGACCATAAGCTTTTCATACAACTTGTATGCGCTAGGTGAAATAGGTCATAAGCAACTTGGAAGCAGGCTGTCTGGTGAATACTACATATTTTAGAATTAATGAGTGAAGGCTTTGGTGTGAGCTATTTTCACAATGTTTTGTTGATATCTCACATTTTGGCGTAGCTTTTTTATATGTTATGACAGTAAATAAACTGTTTATATAATTCCATTTGTCTATTTCACCACACGTCAATGTTCTTCTTACATTTTGAAACTCACTCTTCTCAGTTCGATGAATTTAAAAGCAATGTCATTATTTAGCGTTGACAGAATTTCTAACTGTGATATAGATATGTCGTTGTCACAGACAAAACTCAATGTCTTGTTTTATTGACACCTGTGTGTCTGCCTGCCTGTCTGTTAATGACAATATTCAATACACAACTGCAGCGATCACTGACCACATGCAATTTGAACTTAACACCAATCAGGCTATACACCATAAACAAAACGCATTGATTTAAAACAGTGGCCCAAGTTGGGTCTCTGTCACATTATGTAATTACACAGACAGGCAGGTGATGATACTTGAACACATGACATGTTATGATAAAAGTAATTAATCTCATCGTTGATTGCAAAATGTTATACACAAAAATGAGCATGTATTTACAAATTATCCAACATCTCTATATATACACATGTGTACGAGGGAGTATTAATTGCTGTATTGGAAATGGGATCTGCTAATACAACCAGCCGTTACACTTGAGTTTTGCACACCCACCTATGAAAACTTGTAACTGACTGGGTTCGACAGTATCCCGCTGCTTCGTTTTCGAGGGAGGTAAACCCAAACCTGTACAAAATATTGCACTTTGTGATTTGCGATTATACGCTTATAATTTTGTTTATTTGTTTTTTCATAATCAGCAATGCATATTATATGTCATGAAGAAGTGATAATTGTGTTTTAATTATGTTTGATTTTGTGGTTGCATGTGACCTTTAAGCAATGCTGGGCCTGGAGAGTCCTTGGATGGGTGACCGTGTTTGGCAGCTTGAATACTGAGAGTTTCTAGGACTTCAGTCCTGCCCCACAATGATGCATATGTGATATATGTGGTCTCACCTAAGGCAAGCGAGTTTGTTCAAAATTGCCTCTGTTCACCCAGCAGAAAAATTGGTAACTGGTGAGATAAGTCATGTGACTATTAACCTTCTAGCACCTCACAGGCAGCTTGGGTTATCTTGGGTAATAATAATCAACTTGTCTGTGCTTTACGCAGCGGCAATGGATGGAAAATAGCACATAACAAATGCACTTTTTACTGTCTCCTGCATGACGACCCAATGCCATGAGCACATCTAGAAACAGAACGTTCTTACTTCCTCGGACATGCTTGACACAATACATATTTCTAGTGTGGTTTGATGTTTCCCGGTTAGTGCGAGACAGAGTTCTGTTCTTATTCCCGGATCCTGTGATGTTTTTTACTGACATTGTATGTCGTGAAGGATGCTGTGTCAGACATTGACGACTAGCCGACCACAAACCATCTGCACTTTTTAAAACATAAAAGACATCCTTCTAATTTTTCAAACGTTTACAATTCCTAGTAGGGACGATTTAAGAGCCTTACTTTTCACATGCCACAATACAGTGTTGTACATTCCCACTTAATGCCTACAGGGTAAGTTTATGATGCATGGGTTGGCCTAGGAGACATGGCCTGCTGTGAAGAAACTGAGAACATCACTTAGCATGAAACCTTCTGTTGTCCAGAAGGGTACATTTGAGTGCACTATAATCAAAGTTAAACTGCTTGAGACTAAGTTGATCTAGCACAACAAAAGATCATCTTCAATATACAATAATTAAAATTTATAAAGTACATCTCTGTTTGTCCAGAGTTAAGTACTTATCTTCTCTCCAAAGAAATAGGGTGATGCTTCAATTTTCACATGTTTTAGCAGATATAGTGTTGTCAGTAGCAGAAAATATTAACTGTGCTGGTTTCTTGCACTTCCTTACAGCCTCAGTGCTACGGTGCATAGTTATATGCATGGCTTCTGGCTCTTCTATGCCTTCTGAATACAGTCGTGTGCAAGTACGTGTCCCTAAGTGGTTGGTGAAACAAGCATTGATTCCAGTAGTATTGCACATGTCTTTCATGAGACCTTGAAGTTGTTTACACCTACCACCTGGTTGTTGAAGTGCAGCTTGTTGTTTTCATTACTAGGAAGGGGTGTTCAGTGGAACAGGGCACTGTTCCTGATCTTGGATAGTTAGAACTCAGCTAGTCCCCACTAGAATGATGATGTAATGTCTTTGATTCAACTGATCAGTGACCAGTGATCTGTCAATGAAAGACCAAGGCAAACTCTGTTGTAACCAGATAACAATTACATTTCTAACTATAACTGTTGAACCTGCTGTTCAAGGTAAGCTAGAACTGTTTTATGAGTTGGTTCCAGCAGTAAGTACATAGCGAACTAATAAAATATATCTTCAGTCTTGCCATGCTACAAGCGCAACCCCTAAATTCATTCATGACACATATTCTGAAGGCTTGAGGTTACTAAAACCCCTGGATAAAATGGTCAGCTGGCATGCTGTTGGCCAACATATATTCTACTACTTCAGTCACAATTTAACGGTGTATCAATGCTTCATAATTTTTTACCTGTAAAATACAATGCAACTAACCATGTATGGATTCATGTTTTGTATAGTAAAGACATTATCAAAAAGTAATATTTATAACATTGTACAATACCCTGCCCTGATAACTACTGGGGCTTAGCTTACTGCTTCTCCAAACCTTTCCTTCTGTGATATATAAATTGTGAGTGAGTGACTGAGTGTGATTATACATTGCTTTTAGAAATATTAAAGCAATATCATGGCAGGAGACCCCAGAAATGTGCTGCACGCATTGTACCCTTGAAGCGAACCCCAGTCTTAAGCATGAGTGAAGGCTTAAAGGTCACATAAACCCTAGGGGGTACAAATACATAAATCACTAAATGGCATCGTTATAAATGAAACCCCGTCATTAAAACTACTCATTTCGACCTTTAATTGACTTAAATCGACCTTTTTGACAACAGTGCACAATTCTCACCCGCGAACGAAATTTCAACCAATCAGAGCGGCGCGCCTCTGTGACGTCATATGAGGAATAGCTTTGAGAGCCGATGCAGAATTCATCTACATTTTAGGGGGTAAATTATCGTGTTTACAGGCTTGTATAAACCTGAAATCGTGACAATTGTTGTGGAAAATGAAAGCTATATGTTCTCACAATCTACTGTCATTTAATTTTGTCTCCTGCTTTGCCTAGTTTCCGAGTTACAACTTGTTTTCATAGACGATTCTGTCAAAATCGATTGGTGTCGTTAGGCCCTATTTTTATAATGACTGATCCAAATTGATCCCATTTCTGTGTTGTTTTACCTCGATATTTAATCATGTCATGTAAAAATCTGTTTGTATTCTCAAAACAGTGTCGGCCCATAAGTTTTCACATGCAATACAGCAATTAATACTCCCTCGTATAAACCTACACATGTTATTTGTCATCATTCACTTGATGGTCAGTTAATGAATTTATAACAGGTATAATTAGTGGTAACACACTTAGATTACCCGACAAAGGTTCCCATTTGGCATTTCTTGTGTCTGGAGTAAATATTCAACATTATAAACATCGATCAAAGGATTAACCGATAACACACTGATTGATTAATTACTTTTATCTTACACAGCGGAATTGTCAAAAGGTAGTGTTTATGTATGTAGATTTACTAATCTATACTGAATACACTCTTTCGTGTCGGTGTCTGCGTAGAAACAACGTCCTTCTTTCAAAGGATTAACCGGCAATACATTGATTGATTGCCCATTATTGGCTAACTAAATTACTGTTTTTAAAGAAAGGCGGACATTATGCAATTAGTTGCCAGGTGTGCTATCTTGGGTGACCAATGAGACTATACACCAATACCTGAAAAGATTTATCACTTTTTCGTATATTAAACTGTTAAAAGACTCATCATTTGGAACAGTTTTGTGGATATTGATGGATACATTCCTCGAACAAGGTAATGGCCTGATATTGTTCCTATAACTTTAATCTGTTTTAATTTTAATATTTGCATTTTGTTTTTATTCATTTGTCGTAGCATTCAACAGAATCATTGTTTTCGCCCGTGAAGTGTAATGAGACAGACAACATGCACTAGGGTGTGTGTGTGCGAATTATGATTCACATTGGCAAACTATAAAATGTCTAGATATTACAGTTCTGTTATAAATTCACTATAAGTATCAGCAGATCGTCTGCTTTTTATTTAGTTTCAAAATGCATACAAGTGTGATAATAAACTAATTAGAATTATAAGACCAAATATAAAGACGCACATTGACTAGTATCTACATACTGGTGAGTGGACATTAACCATGGGAATGTAGCAAGAAATTTATCGCACAGTATTGTGACTTCGACCCCCACCTCGCTTCCGTGGAAGAAATCGTTATGTTATAAGTTGTGTCATGCAAAATCCGTTTGGTTATGATTCAAATACATATTTAACAACGAGTAGAAAGTAGTCTTGATTTTCTAACTTGATGAAAACAAACTATAATCTCATTAATTCTAACAGATTTATTTATTTTTAAAATGATGCCTCTGTCGGGAACATCCGCCAGTCTGAGGATAAATGGTATTTAGGTTTGTTTTCACCGAGTTACAAAATCAAAACTACTTTCTACTGGTAGTAAAATATGTATTTGATTGATGGCCAATAGGATTTTGCATGACATAGCATATATCATAACAATTTCTCTCGTGGCAGCGAGGTGGGTGTCAATATAATACTACTTACAATATTATTGTTACTTCGACGACAACCTCACTTCCGAGGAAGAAATCGTTATGTTACAAGTTGTGTCATAGAAAATCTTTATGGTCATCAATCATATGCATATTTTACTACAACTAGTAAGTAGTTTTGATTCTTTAACTTCCGTGAAGCGATCTGAACACAAGTAAGATATCGCTTTCAGGCTTCCACAACGCCGCTTCGCCGCACTCACAAACATAACCCATTTAGCACGAACTGCGGGATCCTGTGGAAATCTGTGCATGGGGACACCATTGCCCGACCCCTAGGAGCAATTGACGACAAAGCAACGATTCGGCATGTCGTCGTTGATGTCGAGAAATCATCAAAATGATGAGCGTGTGCTACACATTTTCTATACAACTAACTGAAAATCGTTCCTCATATGACGTCACTGCAGTGCTCTGGCGACAGAGTTACGTAACCTGTCTGTGGTTTCGTTGGCGGGCGAGAGGGAAGCAGGCGACTTTTTGGCCACTTTTAATCGCTCGGTATTAATTAACCGCAAGTTTTTTAAAGAATAAATTTGGTGTTCCGCATAAGACTAACCACAAATCTTTCATATGTAATGGTTAAAAGAGTAACAAAAAACAAAGTTTAGTGGTTCTTTAAACCACACCACTAGCCCACTGCACCTCATCTTGCATGAACGTCTATTACCATAATAACATACTCTATTCATGCAATTTCTGTAACCATCATAAGGAGAACATTTATGCTGTTACTTGTTTAGCCGTTCCATGGGTCACTAGGCAGCGAGATTACTGAAAGCTATTGCCAAGCTAGAGTTAGGGCCTTTCAGTTAGGATTATTTGAGAATGCATTCATTTGTGTTTTGAAATCAGGGGTGGAAATAACTTTAAAATTGCTAGTGTACACCGGTACAGTGGCACATGTAAAATCACTTGCCCTGATAATTTTTCCACTATACTGGCCGTTTTCTGGTTGATTTTTTAAATAAACAATATAATAAACATTGGAAAGTCAACTGGACACCGGTACAGTGTGATATACATATTTGCTTGCCTGACAGAAAAAAACACTGGACTCGGACGTCGGGCAATGGGTTATTTCCACCCCTGGAAATATAGGCAAACCACTGCAAATATTCTTATATGTTAAGATGAGGGTTTGCGTTGTGTCAGAGCTTCTGAAAACAAACATGGCTGCCTATTATTTGGCCATACATAATACATCAGGCAATGAATGTAGATGTAGTGCTTTCCAAAGCTTCTTTAGTGAACTGTATTTTATTTTTTCCTATTATAGTCATGATGCACAAAAATGCTCAACTTATAATTTCTTTTCATTTTATCCAGAATAAAGTTGGTAAAGGAAGAACAATTTGGGAAAAAATACTCAAATTCATAAATTTTGATGGCAGGCACTCTAATATGACAGGCAAAGTTAAACAGCAAGATAGATCAGGGTTAGATACGGTCTAAAATTGCAACACAACAAAGGCTGGGGCAGACATTTTGATGGAAAGTGGGGAATGAGGAAGATGTCTTATAATTTGTCAAACTTCACCTGGTGTGGTTTGGGCATTGTGACATATGGATCTCTCTAATATCTCTTTTAGTATCAAGTTATATGAATATGAATCTTTATTCCTGAAACACACCAGGAACTTAGCAGCAGAATCCTATGATAGGTTTATTAAGGGTTCATGCACTAGTAGTTGTATCTACATCTTTGTCATCACCAGCTTTTATGTCCAGACTGTAGTTCTATGGCATAAGTGACAAAAGTATATTATCAACAGATGAAATGATTAAGAGCCTTATTACCACTAAAGAACTATGTGATTTCTGGAAGTGGAATACCCAGGTAACTTTAAGGTCTAACATGGTTCTTGTCAAAACATTCTAGGGTCAACCATTATTTTGTCAATATTTAGATTGAACTGCATTCCATTTTTAAACATGAAGAAGGATGAAGGATGGTACTCCCTCTGAAAATTAAGCAAAATCACATCGATTGTTTTAGTTCAAACTAATCTGAGAGTGTTTTATTTATCACTGGTCATTGCTTTTTGACACCATCATATTACTTTTTTCACATTGTCAAAATAAAAAATAATAAAGAAAATTCATTTTAAATAAGTTACATAAGATTACAACATCATTTACTGTTTTGAGAATTTGTTTTATTGCAGCTTACCATTACTGGTATGATGATTGTGTAACATTCCTATCCATCATTTTCAGAAATATTGTTACATGACGGGAGATTAGCCAGCCTTATTACAGCGGCAATACTTAACAAGTTTGTTTACACTATGTGCCGCCATCAGTTGTGACTACATGTAATAAATTTGCGGTGTAGTAGTACTGTGTATCGATTTTCAGTTAGCTAATGATATCTGGTCATTTATCATTTAAATAAGGCATTTATCCATGACATAAGCTTATGACATAAGACCATTTATTACCTACGAGGGCGAAAATATCGGGGTTCAAACAATGCCCTAGGTCAAAATATCACTTTGTCTTGGTGATGTGACGTCATAAACAATGCTATGACATCACGTTTCATCTGTGACGTTGCATTCTACATGCAGCGAAGGCGGGTAGCCTGCCTATGTTTGAACAGGGCTCCAGATAAGGGCCGTATCGGTGTATATACGGATAAAAGACATGCACGATACGATAGGAAATAATTTAGGAAACGTAGCAGATACGCACCACAGCAATGGTGTACGGTCTTAGAATCATTTACAGAACTTTTTATCTGAAAAAAGTATTGTTTTATTGTTTATTTACTCAAGACTAGCAATGTTGTAGTGCATATATGAAACGAAACACAAGATTATTGATACGCCATTTAATTCCATTCAGTACTCTAAATGTACTCTTAAGTTTTTCCAGTATTCTTATATTGAAAAATAAGGGAGTACGTACTCCTGATGTTGAAAAATTATCTGGAGCCCTGTTTGAAAGTCGATTTTGGTTTATTTACCTCAATTTGACGAATTTGGTAATAAACAGAATATTATATTCGTGCCCATATCATACTATGTTTACGACACGAGTGCCTAAATATCGGTATATCCCTCGCTCTCGCCCGGGAAATACCAACATTTAGGCACTCGTGTCATAAACATAGTATGACATGGGCACTCATATAATGGATCAGGAGGTCCAGGTGTTTTGGGGGTAGGTGTTTTCTACGGCTTAAGAGACAGCTGGCAGTTCCTGCAATTACTGATTACGCGAATAATTGACCGGGCAATGTAGTCTAACCTGTCAATTCCGCGAAATTTGCACCAAGCGAAAAAAAGTACGTTTACAGTATCCTCTATGTATGTCCAATGATATAAGGATGCAAATTAGATTAGAAGTGGGACTTTTTTACGTGCACTTTCAACAGATTCAAAAGCTAAGTATCAGTGAAACTGTACACCTGTACCTGATTTTTCTTTATTAGCACAAAATTGATATACAGATGGGAGCAACATACACTACATTTGAGAAATATGATATGATTCAACATGTTCATGTTTGTGCAAGAGAACAGTTATAAAAGGAAGATCTGCTGCCTTCCAAATAACCAATTCATCTCTTCAATGCATATATCATACTAAGGTCAACATGGATGGAATTATTTTCATTGAAAACATAAAACAAAACTAGCATATACACATGGCATGAAAGCTTTCTGACGTGTGTTCTGTGTACAAGTTTTCAGCCAAGTTTTATTGTCTGCCTTCACTGAAATCTGAATTTATTTGATTTGAAAGTCAAATAATTGAGAAAAAAGGTATTATAAACTGCAATCAGCACAAAATACCCCTGTCATGCACACTTTCAAAGGCAAGCCAGTGATTTGAGTTAAGAATCTTTACTTGTGAAATTCCATGCAATAATAGCGCAGCAGATTTGTTTTGTCCTTGGAAATGAATGAGTTTAGTTTTAAGCTGCACTCAGCAATATCCCAGCTAATGGCAGCGGTCTGTAAATAATCGAGTCTGAACAATCCACTGATCAACATCATGAGCATCAATCTACGCAATCGGGATACGATGACACGTGTCAACCAAGTCAGCAAGCCTGACCTCCCGATCCCGGTAGTCGCCTCCTTGGAAATGAAGAAACGTCAGGTATGCCTTAATTGTGAATATGCAGTACCTTTCAGAAAGTGGTCTCTACCCATACTCAATGGCCAATGTGTCCATTTCATCCAAAGTTCTAGTCGGCATGATGAGTTACTGGTACTCATTATAACACGACATGTATTTTCTTCAAGTTAGTGAGTTAGTTTAGTTTTAAGCCGCACTCAGCAATATTCCAGCAATATGGCGGCGGTCTGTAAATAATCGAGTCTTGACCAGACAAAATCCAGTGATCATCATCATGAACATCGATCTGCACAATTGGGAACCGATGACATGTGTCAACCAAGTCAGCGAGCCTGACCACCCAATCCCGTTAGTCGCCTCTTACGACAAGCATAGTCGCCTTCTGTGACAGGCATGGGTTGCTGAAGACCTATTCTACCCCGGATCTTCACGGGTCATTTTCTTCAAGGTGAGAGAATGATTTACTGCCTTTTGAATGCTTTTTTGCCATATCACAGCATTTCAACACAATGTTGCAGAACAGCTTGAAGAGATACAAGTCTTAGATCATTACAATGTTGGTGAAAAAAGGAGAGAGTGATGGCATATTCCAGACCTAAGAATAGTACTCAATCAATCAATAGCCAAGAAAGGGTATACTCTTTAGTTTTCCCCATTATCAATCAACACATACTTCCCACAGGTGCTGATGATAAATTTACATTTTGACTTTTTAAACATTCTTTAGCAGTTACAGCTGGGAATATTTGTGGAAAATATCACCCTTTAGAGCCATCAATATCACTAAACTGTAGACATGACATAATTCTGTCAATATCAACTGAAATGTGGACATGGGGTGATTCTGTCAGTGTCACTGAACTGTACACAGAATTCAATCAATATCACTGAAATGTGAACATGATTCTGTCAATATCACTGAACTGTCCACATGATTCTGTCAATATCACTGAAATGTGAACATGATTTCATCAATATCACTGAAATGTGGACATGATTCTGTCAATATCACTGAACTGTGGACATGATTCTGTCAATATCACTGAAATGTGGACATAATTCTGTCAATATCACTGAACTGTCCACATGATTCTGTCAATATCACTGAACTGTGGACATGATTCTATCAATATCACTGAACTGTGGACATGATTCTGTCAATATCACTGAACTGTGGACAAGATTCTGTCAATATCACTGAACTGTCCACATGATTCTGTCATCAATATCACTGAACTGTGGACATGATTCTATCAATATCACTGAACTGTGGACATGATTCTGTCAATATCACTGACCTGTGGACAAGATTCTGTCAATATCACTGAACTGTCCACATGATTCTGTCAATATCACTGAACTGTGGACGAGATTCTGTCAATATCACTGAAATGTGAAAACAATTCTCCAAAGATCACTGAACTGTGGACAATCATCTTTACCTCCACATTCATTCATATTACAAACCACCCTACAGAAAAAACCATTCATTAATACTCATGCTCATAATATAAACCATTTACACACACGAAAACCGAAAATCTTGAAAAAATGAACACTATTGCTGTGATTGCTTCAGGCTTTTAAAGACCTCCCACACACTATTTGGGTAGGGCTGCACATTTTGTATCTCACAAGGGAAATCTACAAGTAGTAAAATATGCATAAACAGGTGGAAATGTCCCAAAATATATCTCAGGCAAATTTACTATGATGGAGCAGGCATTTAAAATGTCAGCAAAAAGTTGTTGAAAAAATTATGGCTGTGGTGAGACGATGTCACAGGATATAGAAGCATTTGAGGGACGACAGGTGAGAGGGCATGGAAAAAGTCTTCAGGGTATAGGACCACGAGAGGATATCATTGGGGTAACAGAATGAGACCCGAGGCAATATTTGAGGGGTGTTTTAAAGACTGATCTCAAGGAAATTGATTATTGATTTAAAATCTTAGTGAAACAAAATCGAATCAAGAACAGACTTCAATACCATGCATAGCATTTTGTAGAGTTGCTAATCATCGTAAGTGATAGTATGTTAACATTTGATGGTAGAAAGTGGGACATCAGTGTATCCATTGTCTTCCTGCTGCATTTTTCTTCATAATTCCTAAACTTAACATCAGATATATCATACTGGTTTGACATGATGTTTTATGGTATAGTTTATAAGCACAGAAAATTCTCACAAATAACTAACAAGGGTACGTAGGTAACATTTTTGTCAATATAACTACCTAAGGGGCCGTTCATAATTTATGGCTAGGGGGTGATGCTGATTTTTATTGCATTATAATATAATAATAATAATATTACGTAATTATGTGTAACGAGCTATTGTCTTAAAAACCCTATTGTTAAGCTGAAATAAAATTTGGGACCGTTCATAATATATGGCTTGGGGGTGGGGAGGGATGATGATTTTTATGGAGCACCATGTACAATGTGAATGACCCCCCATTAAATTTATGCACAAACTAAGTGCCCCCCCTGCATGTCATGTACAAAAATCAAAGACATGCCCCCCTAGTACTCCTCCTGGGTAAAAACATCAAAACTTGCTAAATAGTCTACAACACATATACTTACTTCATATCAAAATTCTTAATGACTTATGCAGTTCTTGCAATAATGACATTCATAACAATCAAATACTGGATTTGAAATGTGTGTGAACATTTTTCAGATGTCATATAGTTTTGGACTATGTGTAAACTAGAATTTTTTTTAAATGTTTTTTTTTTTATAGATTTGACATACCATTCCTCCTTCCTAACTTGATGAGTCTTTCTAAGTATCTCTTGGCTTCAGCACTAATTTCACCCTTGTTGTTCTTCTGGAAAGCCACAATGGCATCAAAAACATCCTGCCTCATGCTGCAACATAATACGAGAAGGAAATATTAAGAAGAGGCAGTGGTAAAAATCGGAACAATAATATATACGTCTGTGCATAAAATAAACACCACCCTGTATTTTTACCAATTAATTTTGTCTGAAATGAAATTCTAAACTCTTTCCAAACAATAACCTTTATAATTTGATAGAGAAAGCATTTAACATTTCAAAAACGAAAACATCATTGAAATTACCATGTACTTTAATTAGGATAATTGCCTATATTTAAAATAGGTGTATCAGTATCCAGCAAGAAGTGTTTATTCATTACAATAAACTCAAAATCATAAAAAATTATTCCAAAATCTTATTAATGTGGCCTTTTTTCAGTTTTTGTCATTCAGCAATCTGAATTGTTGGAAAAAGGTCTGAATCTTCGACATTCGGGTTCTTCCTGATAATGCATAATTAAAGCTTACTTGATGTGTAAATGTCAACTTGGTATATGACAGAATTGTTATTTTAGTCAAAACTTAATTTAATTCTGTAGTTTAAACAGAGAGGAATAGTTATTTTGGGTAAAAATTCAGTCCAATCACATTTTCATCAACATATTCTTTCACAAAGAATAGAAAAGGTTATGGTATCTGTAAAACTGTCAGTGGATAAAGCTTCTTTAATTACAGGTTGATTAAATTGATGGCTATACCCTAACTTTTCTGTACCATCACGTGTTATTTTCAAAATAGGGTGGTGCTTAATTAATGCACAGGTGTATATGTCTCTTACAATAATGTCGACCCGTGATGATCCAGGGTAGAAAAGGTCTTCAGTAACCCATGCTTGCCACAAAAGGCGACTAACGGATTTGGTGGTCAGGCTTGCTTGGTTGACACATGTCATCGTATTCCAATTGTGTGGATCCATGCTCATGCTGTTGATCACTGAATTGCCTGGTCCAGCCTCGATTATTTACAGACTGTCGCCATATAGCTGGAATATTGCTGAGTCCGGCGTAAAACTAAACTCACTCACTTAAAATAATGTCAGCATAACTACTAACACATACAGGACACATACAATGTCACTCCACATGCTCAAAGGTCAGGAGATTTAAAACTATAATCAAGAAGAAGTAGATACAAACTTGAATTTTCAATGCAGTATAATTCTGGTATATGACTACCTGTGAATAATGCAGGGGTGGAAATAACCCATTGCCCGATGCCCGAGTCCAGTGTTTTTTTCTGCCGGGCAAGCAAATTTGTATATCACACTGTACCGGTGTCCAGTTGACTTTCCAATATTTATTAGGTGGTTTATTTAAAAAAATCAACCAGAAAACGGCCGGTATAGTGGAAAAATTATCAGGGCAAGTGATTTTACATGTGCCACTGTACCGGAGTACACTAGCAATTTTAAAGTTCTTTCCACCCCTGTAATGGAGTCGAGCCAAGGCAAACCAGTTTATGTTATTATGTCGGACATTCTACATCATCAGGCTATAATGGGTACATAAACAACACAATCCATTGTGACACCTCTAACAGCAACCATTACTTCTACCTACTGCCTGCCACCTGTAGCATGATGTAGTGAGGGAGTGAGTTTAGTTTTTACACCACTTTTAGCAATATTCCAACAATATCATGGCAGGTGACACCAGAAATGGGTTTCACACATCGTACCCATGTGGGGAATCGAACCTGGGTCTTTGGTGTTACGAGCGAACGCTTTGACCATTAGGCTACCCCACCGCCCCTGTGGCATACTGTAAGCACAGCAGTTTTAGAAATTAAGTGAGTTCAAGAGTTCATGAAATAACTGGTATCAACATACCAACATATTTTTAAAATGAATCTCCAGTGGTTGAGCGGGTTAGGTGCCTGAGTCTGAGAGTATGGGTTCAAATCCCGGATAGGACTCAACCCAATAAAAGTACTCGAATGTGTTCTTTACTGAGAAGTGTAATCCCAAATACAATATAAGATGTTATATTTTTTGAATGAATTTCACAAAAATACTGTCAGACGGCTTTCTAGTCCAGTGAAATAATGTTTTTAAATTTGCTTTTCAGTTCAGTAAAGGCCACAAGATAAGTTCCATTCATACAGTGTCATACCCTAAATGTTTCTATATTAAACACACAAATAAATTAACAGACCCATCAGGAAGACTTTTAAGGAATATTTTCAAAACTCGCACCAACCTGCAGAGGTTGCTGATTCTTTAAGAGAGTCCTCCTTGGGGTACTTATTAGCATAATATTTCCAACGACAGTTGTAACAATATTTTGAATAAAAATATTTACAAAACAAAAAAGATTTTTTTCCCCTTGTTTGACCACCCCTGTTGAGCCACACCTGGTCTTCAGCAGAAAGGTAACTGTAACCTCACTACTGACTTTCCATGCTGATGTGATCAGACAGAATGTGGGGAGGTGGGTGGCCCTACACCAAGGAGGATTCTCTTCAAAGAATCAGCAACCTCTACAGGTTGGTACGATTCTTTTTCAGAAGAGGTCCTTCTTCGGGTACTTAAGACAGACTCCCATAAATAGAGTCGGGAGTGGCATTCTGTCTGGCAAAACAAAACCCAATTCAAGTGGAATTCCCCATTCTATGAATAGATCATGATCACACCCAGTCATGTGATCTCCAACGACGATCAGGCAAGGGCACAAGCAAGGGACAGGGGTTGAACAAATGCCGAGGTAATAAACATTCACTGCAAATTAATGCCTCAAAATAAATACCCAGAAAAATTACTAGCCCAGCTAGCAAAACTTTCAGGGAAAATCGAACAAGTGCAAAAACCATTGTGAGAGTGAAGTGGAGGATAAACACCACTACCAAACGCCCTCGGTGCAAGGAAGGTAAGCATAAACACCCATCACCCAAACAAAAAGGGCAGAAACAGTCTAATCTTAATAGCTCAATCAGCTAGAGAATTATGAGTGCTGAGAAACAGCAGAACAATTTATTATCCTTGCAAATATCTTTTGTTTGTTTGATATAGACATTGAGGGTCTTGCAGACATCCAAGATGTGAGCACGTCTAGGAGCGGTCCCTGATGAGGAAGGTTGACAGAGAGCAAGGAGCTCAATAAGAGCCTTCACATGGAAGGTGCGATCTATCTTCGGATGATAAGAATCAGGCAGTTCGGGATCAACGGATATCGCATAAATATCACGACCCACCTACAAGACGTTACTGCCACAAGAAATGCTGCCTCATCAACTGGAGTGAAAGAGAGGACAGACTGTGAAAGATAGGATCCGGACAGCCAATCAAGAACAATTGACAAGTCCCAAAGAGGGCTGATCAGCGGATGGTCGGTCGGATCATGTCCACAGCTGCTATAAAGCGCTGTACGAGAGGGTGCTGCCCCAGGAGAGTACCGTTGATAGGTATTAGGGACACTAAAATAGCCGTGGAGCATCCTCCAATGGTTGAAGCGGCGAGGCCGGCTTCCAACTGTGACTGGAGGAACTCCAACACACAGATTAAATTTGCAGAAAAGGGACAAAGAATCCCTCTGTCGACACACAAGCGCACATATAGCTCCATCTATCCTCATACTGAACGTTCATTGAATCCCTATGGAAAATCAGAATTGTGTTTGCAACTGGTGCAGGAGATCTGCAGGCTTGGAGGCTATTCCAGACAGCAGCCAAGCCACCCACAGAATCCTGGGATTCGGGTGGGGCTCTCCGTTCTGGGATAGGTCTGGTTGAAAGGGTAATATTACAGGAGGCTGAGCCAGGAACCTGAGAATTACTGGAAACCAGCTCTGAGCAGACCAAAGGGGTGCAAGGAGCATAAGTAGTCAAGTTGGCTGGGTTGCTAGCTGCGAGGGGACCTTGGGGATCAGCGGTATTGGCAGGAAAGTCCAAAGTACCCTGTCTGTCCAATCGACCTCGAAGGCATCAGAGAACAGCTCTGTCTAGTCAAGTCTCAGAGAACAGCGGGTTATCTGGTTCATCACTAGTCAGGGATCCGAGATCAGAAGACTGGTATCTGGTTCATCACTCCAGAGACAAACAGATCCACCTGGAACAACCAGCACAACTGGGAGATAATCCAGAATATCTCCCGATAGAGCATCCACTTGTGTGGGGCTAGGATACGTCAAGCGGGCGCATCTGCTTTTCCGAGCGTTATCTATCCCCCCGGAGGTTAACCCAAGGTATCATCAGCTTGTCCCAAGAGAGATGAAATGGCATCAAAAGGCCCCTTGACCAAGGCTTCAGTAGATATCAGGCCTCGACCTTAGCTACCATCGCCGGGGATCAGAACTGTACCAAGGATAGAGCATGTGCCGGAACATCCCCAGATTTTGCATCCCTTGTCATTATGCACTGCTTCAGCAAGGCACCGGAGACAAGAGTCGTGCGAGTCTTGCGGGAGTAGATTAGTTTGACAAGTCACACAGTGTTTGAATGACTGCAAAAAGTCACCCAAACCTGGTTAATGGTATGTATATGTATACAATGCATGTATGTAGAAACATAACACAAACATGACGTAAACAAGACAAAATTAAAACAAGGGCAATCATTATAAAAGAATGTAATGCAAAGCAAAACATGAAAGCAAACACAGCAACATCAACTGAACATGTAAACATGTAGAAGAATGTAGCATGCTGCTCGCCTCACCCGCCATCTTGACAAACACGTAGGTAGGAGTGGAGAATATGGCAAAGAAACTATAACACTAAATGCAGTAAAAACTGCAGAAACGAGCAAGCAATATTCAACTGGACAAAATCGCTTGGGGAACATACAGAAGAAAATAACCTGTCGTGTGACATAGTCAACATCAAAAAGTACAAGCTAGAAGTGATGACGTGTCACGCAAATAATATGTAAAAAATGTAATGTGATGTAAATATAATACACACAAGAACAATTCCCTAATCGAAAGAGCATAGAAGCTAAGCAAAAACGCACATAAGAATAGGGACTGTTGGCCACACCACCCACAATCTTACAAAGACGTGGTTTGAAGTGGAGAGCTGACGGAAAGGTTACAATATTAATGAATGGAAATGTGAAACGTGTCCAATATATCACCCATGCGATTTAAAAATTAAAATTAACAATACATTCATTTCTTTCTCACTCATTGTAAGTAAAGGTAAGTAGGAATTCAATTTGAAAAGGTTTTCAAAGCAAAGAACAGCACACATGTCTTCACTCAATGAGTAGTGAGGTTAGAGTTACCTTTCTTGGCTGAAGACCAGGTGAGACTCTACAGGGGTGGTTGAACAACACAAAAAATGTTTGTTTTGTAAATATTTTTATTCAATATATATATATATATATATTGTTATAACTGTCATAGGAATTTTAAATGGGCATAAAAATGCGAATAAGTACCCCAAGGAGAACCTCTTCTGAAAAAGAATGCACTTTTTTATTCATTTGCAGACTGTAACCAAATTCATGGTTGTCCTGACACTGCTAGAAATCTCACCTCATTTCTACTTCAAACTCAGACAGTTTTTTATCTGCTTCCACACTGACATCCCGGAGTCCTTTATCGGCATACACATGCTGAACAAAGTCCAGGTTATTCCTCTTCACAGAGTACTGACAGTCATTGTCTGCAAGTGCCTGAATGCAATCAGAAATAATCTCTGAGGTAAGTTATGTTTGCACGGGTTAAAAATGATCATTGCTCAGAGCCTGTAATAACTACTATATACAGGTGGGACAAATCAGCACATCAGTACCTATGCGTATTTCAGATGTAGCTTATGTCAGGCGTAAAGCGTTATGCCAGGCTTAGCGGCACCTTCCTTTCACAACTGAGAAGGTACAACCGAAGCTTAGTCATGGTGTAGCTAAGCCTGATGTAACTGCTGTCTTATGCCAGCTAGGTAAGTGGCGTATCTCTTGGATGAAAGTAAGGCGTAAATTTTCTTACGTCATGGATATGAATTAGGGTGTAGATTTGCGCTTGGGCGCAATTCACACTTATGCCCGGACTTTGACTTACGCCTGACATATGCATACGGCCACAGTATTTTTCATTCAGTAAAATCATGTCATTACAAGAGTCATATTAAATGACTAAAACATACTTTATTATCATAGAAATTAACATATTAGGTATACTCAGAACATTTATTCAACTACATAACTTATCTGGGCTTGTAAATGTTAACTTTTATGCTCCATGTAATAGCATGTCGAATTAATAATAAATGGAGCTTCTGAAACATTTTGGAGCCACAGAGTATTTACAACGCACCATTATTCACACTGAGCATGAATACATTTCCTTCGGGTATTCAGTATATATTGACACTCTTAGGCCCAGCCTATTGATTATTTCAAAACAGAAAAATAAAAGTATTAGCATCTGGTTATCTGTTTAACTGTAGTCCTTCATTTTTACAGCACTAGAGGTCATGTATACATGAAGCCTGCATTTGATCTGCAAATACAACTCTGTAATGTTATTGGTACACAAGCTGAAGAGGCTACAATGGATAATACTTATGTAAAGTATTGTTATGCAACTTAGATTTTGCAATTTATCAGACAAGCAGCTCATGTTGATATGTTTTGCATATTTTACGCAAGTATGCAGTTCATCTGGACCTCTGGATATCTCCAGTTACATCAAACTGAGAAGTGCCTTTACTCTGCATGCCTATATCGCTAATGTAACACTGTAATTACATTGAGTTATATTGTTTAGTTTGTTAGATTTCTTCTAACATAAAAGAACCTCCTCCTTGATTAGATATTATTGACCAAATGGATTTACACAGTGAAACTTAGGTGATTCAATATCAGTTGGCAATTTCAACACATGGAAAGTGAAGTCAGACTTGTCCTTGAACTGGTAAAAAATGTCCTTTGTATGGCAAACTTTTAGGGAGTTTGTCTTTTGGGGTTTTTTCTCTCAAAATTTCAAGATTGAAATGTTGAAATGTCAAGGTGATATGATAAAATTTTGAGATATGAAGGTGAAATTAAAATTTACAAAGTGTTGAATAATATGTTTTTGGATGTCATACTGGCTTAAAACCCACATCAGGATACTACGTTGTAACTTCAAGCAAGTAAGTTGAAATGTCAAGATGTCATATTGAAACTACAAGATTTTAAATTTGAAATGTATCGTCAAGTCACACAAGTTCGATCGACATGTAACTTCGATCGCCCATTTTGAATGGTAATTGTCACGATCTGTAGCAATAACTTACAATATCTGCAGCTTTGATCCTCTGGTGACACCGCTTATCATTCATTTGGACCGGAAAATGTTTCATGTCAAGTTACCAAACGTAAGTTATAGCTCATATTCAGCAAACAACTACTTTTTAACCCAAGATCAATAATGTACTTTATCAGCTCAAATAAAATGTAAACAGTATTCATTTCACATGTAAACTGACAGCACACCTGTCTTCTGCTTGTTTTCGTTGCTGGTCTAAATGTTACATGACCAGACACGTGATATCTTTGTCAAAATTTAAAACTTTGGAAACAAGTAAGGGCCATTTCTTATAGAAAACTTAATGCTTTTTGAGAATTTCCGTCAATTTGTACCTTATGAGGTTCGGGCTAGTGCCTCATTGATAAATACAACCTGGGCACAATGTACCCACCCTACATGTCAGCACAGAACACATTTACGTTTCTGCACGCCAGTTCGTGGTGTCTGTCGACATTCTGAGGTTTGGTGCCCCTGTCACGATGAGCCTGAAGAATAACTCCCTGCATAATACTTGTATATAATCTGAATATTTGTGACTTTTCATCATTTTTAGAAGTATTAAAACATAAAATGAATGTTTCATGGACATAAATACAATAAAATTACTTGGGACTGCTCCAACTCTGAATTTGACACAAGAGATCGTCCATACAAGTCATCCTGTTTATGCGAAAAGCCAGCCAATCATATGATCGAACTTGTGTGACGTAGCTTTCTGGGTCACTTGTGTTGACAGTGAAAGGGCAGCCATGCCGCGATTGTGAAAAGCAGTAAAAATACCTGGATTTCAGAAATGTTTGACATAAATAAACAAATTTAGAAGTAAGAGATTTGAAAATAAGATTATATGAATATTACTTTGAAAATTCATCGACAGTTCTTAAGTGATCGAACTTCCATGACATGAGGATATGTTTTATAAAGATGTCAACAGCTTGAAATTTCAAGAGAGAGAGAAAAACAGAGAAGCAGATCTTACTTGACCCTATGTTTATGTTTAGATTACAAATACACACAGTATGAGTGCAAAAGTTCTCAGCCATTACGAACTTCCCATTAAACTCAATTAGGCTATGATGAGTAAATATGTGAACGAAAACCGGACAACAGGGTATACTTCTAATAATTTGCACACAACTATCTTGCATATGTGTAATGCACTTCTCGCTATACCTTAACGACGTTCCCATAATTGATTTCTTCCGTTTTCAACAGCCCCACGGCATCGTATGCAGCTTTTGTTTTCACAATGAGTTCGTCGGCAGATGCCTTTATATCGTCTGCTGTTATTTTCCAGGACAACAGGTTACCGGTAACCGACATGCTTCTAATTTGGATGAATGTTCGACTTGTAAGCAAAGATATCACAGGCGAACTCCTGATGTGGTTAATAGGAGCAGGACTGAGATTAACTGATAGCAATTTGACTAAGGATCTAACAGCTGTTAGTCTACAAATGTTCATTCGCGATATGGTTTTGTTTTCGGTCAAAAGCGTGTCGGAAGCGACGAGCAGATAACTCCGTGTCTTTCCGGTTAAAAACACAATCATTCAGAGTAGCCTCCCTTGGAGGTGGTGTTTCCGATACCATTTATCGTAAGATGATTTAATTTGTCTTACATCTGCGTCAGCATAAATACATGTATATAAAATAAATACATAAAAACTAACTTCAGTTTTAAACACTGTCACGTGTATCCCGTATGCATATCACAAAGACAAAGTAGATCTAGTTTATCACTGTCGAAGGTATTATGATAAAGCTAATAATAATAATAATAAAAACCTATATAACTAAGATATGGTATCTGATATCTAATTAGAAAAAAGAAGTATGTAATAAACGACAATCCCTTAAATATCTGATTTCAACCTAAGCTGTCCCTAACTGGATTGGCAGCTAAATAACCAAGATCACAAGTATATGCAAATGAAGCGGTAAGCCAATCAAAATAAGTCAAGGGCATCTACTCTCGTTCTGAACGACTCCTCGTTTATTAGCAGAATGGCAAATACCAACTAAGTACTATTTCAAGTTTGAGGTAAGTATTCCACTTATGAAACTAGAACTAATGACAATCAAACATGCACCCGTCACCCGATTCAAAATATACTCAGCAGCAAAAAAAACCCGTCAGTACGAATTCAAAATTAGATAGGCACTGTAATCAAATTATTACAGAAATGGACATAATAAGCGGATCAAAACCATTTTTTGTGTACAATATCTTGACACATCAATGAATAACTCAGCATAATTTCAAGACATTACGTGGACGTTTGCAGTCCATTCATACTCTTGACATCAGTATCTAGTGTGACCACCACGAGCGGCAATAACTGCAGCACAGCGTCTATGCATGGAGTGCACCAATCGATTGATGAAGGCCATTGGCACCTGGAACCACACTCTGAGAAAGGCCTGGCCCAATAAATCGGCTGTGTTCGGCCTTGGTATGACATTATTCAGTCTCCTCTGAATTTCATCCCAAAGATGTTCAATTGGGTTTATATCAGGACTAAGGTCTGACCACTGCATAATGTTGACACAGTTCTGCTGTAGGAAGTCCCGTATAGCTCTGGCAGTATGGGCCCGGGCATTGTCATGCTGAGAAATGTTGTTCCGGTGACGTGCGAAATGTGGTATGACGTGGGGTCTGAGAGCTTGGTCGCTGCTGTGTTGCCGCCTCCTCTCCCTGGACCAACGTTCTGGAACACAACAGGACCCACTCTCTGGTCAGGCCTATTCCACCCCATACCATGATGCTTGCACCTCCCCATGAGTCTCTTTCCATAACACATTGGTCTGGCCACGTCGTCGCCATATTCTTGTTCTGCCATCTGCAGTTGATACGCAGTACCGACTCTCATCTGTGAACAGAACAGTTCTCCATTGCCTGTATCGCAAGTTTTGGTGTTGTAGGGCAAACTGTAGACGTTCACGCCGCTGACGAGGGGTGTGGATAAGTCCACAGTAAGGTCTACAGCAATGGAGGTTCCCGCTGTTACGACGTCGGCGTAGTGTATCAGTACTGATTGGTCTTCCGTGTGTTCCCACTGTCTGGCGTGCTGTTTCGGATGCCTGCGTGAAGGGATTCTGTACATGCTGTCGCACAACATGGCGGTCTTGCCGTCTTGTGGTGACCCTTGGTCTGCCAGTACGAGGGCGATCATTTGTGGTGTTGGTAGCCCGGAAACGTTGCTGCAGCCTGTGGATAGTCCGAACGTTGACCTGGAAGTGATTGGCAAAGGCTTGTGCAGTGTGGCCAGCTTCAAGTCTTCCTAGCGCCTGGTTCCTCTGAGCTGTCGTGAGTCGCGGCATCCTGCTGACGTTGTAATGTGAATGTTTCAACCAGGTTTGGGGGTGCATTTTATAGGGCTGGTCCTTGTGAACAGCGCGTGCTGCATGAGTTGCATGAAAAACATGGAAAACATCGTACCATCTCCGAGATCAGGTTGCGTTCTTGAGACCATTTCCTGAGTTCAATTCTGAGTTTGGGAAGGAATGTCTTTGCTCAGGTAACGTTGGAGATGTTGTCAAAAATATACAATCAAAACAATAAATGAGTTTACAGTAATCCGTTTCTGCGAAGGAAAATTCCAAATTGATGTTTCTTTTGCTGCTTAGTATATTTCAGCCTTACTCTCAGGCTGTTTGAACCTCACTTACAACATACCTCCGGTCAACAGATGTCGTCTGCTGATAAAAAGACAAGTTCCATGGAGGCAATTTATGAAACAGACGACATAATCGATTAAATATTTGCTCCAAACGTGTTCTTCACAACCAACAGGATTAGGAAAGAAATCCAAGGTCTTACGCGGCTCTTTCCTTTCATCAGATACAGAATAAGGGACCTTTCATAATTTATGGCTGGGGTGGGGTGTAATAATAATTTTATGGAGAAATATGTACAATGTGAATGACACCCACCCACCCCCTGCATGTCATGTACAAAATCAATGCCCCTCCCATAATTGTTAAGCTTAATTTTAGAATATATTTGTGTACAAGATTGCTGACACCCCACCCCCACCCACCCCCAGTACATGTGCAATCAAATTGATGACCCCCTACTTACCGGAACAAAGTGGGTGTCCCCCCTTAAAATCATTAAAGGAACTTATTATTGACTTCAGAACTAAGACGTACGCTAAGTTGCCAGTTATAATTAACAATGAACCTGTTGAAACCGTAAATGAATACAAGTATCTTGGTACATATATTGATAACAAACTGAACTTTTAATGTAAATACAGATGCTATATTCAATAAGTGTCAACAAAGGTTACACTTCTTGCGCAAATTGAAATCTTTCAATGTTAATCAATCAATTATGTGTCTTTTCTATCAGTGCTTTATACAGAGCCTTCTGGCTTTTTCTGTGCAATGCTGGTATGGAACCTTGTCCCTTAAAAACAGAAACCGTCTCACCAGAAAAGTTTTATTAGCCAGTAAAATTGCAGGTGTATCTTTTGCTAACCTAAATGAAATATATGAAGAAAGAGTTCTCAAGTCAGCCCGTAAGATTATATCTGACCCAGATCATCCCATCTACTATGAATATAAATTACTACCTTCTGGGCGCCGTTATAATGTACCACGTTTTAAATCCAATCGTGCCATGAAATCCTTTGTTCCTGCCAGTATTAATCTTTTAGATGATTCCTTCTGTTTGTCTTACCTTGTTAACGTGTTATATGTGTGTTATTTATTGTATGAAAATAATTTAATCATTTTATCAATGTTTGAACTCTGTATTCTACACAAGAATTCCCTCACGGGTAATAAAGTATTGTCATTGTCACCCCACAACCCGACTGCATATACAGGCTTTCACGCGGTTCAGCGGAACTACGTTTAAAAAGGTAATGCCATATGTTTTGCCAAGGTTCTTGGGGTCAGACTGACAGTTGCGTTTGTTTTACAAACTGTGTGTTCACCTAGTTTCCGAATGTAAATGTTGACAAGCTGGTTAGTGTAAGATAAATGGACATACTTGATACTCGAGATTATTACATACCTT
Organism: Haliotis rubra; assembly: GCF_003918875.1. NCBI lineage: Eukaryota > Metazoa > Mollusca > Gastropoda > Lepetellida > Haliotidae > Haliotis > Haliotis rubra. Next base: position 185,993 of record NW_025767408.1, on the reverse strand, counting down.
CACGCATGGAAGTTTTACACACTTGGTGTTCCAAGCAACGCTCATTCGTCTTGTTCAACGACATGTCAACTGTCTCACATTTGGAACAGCTGTATTTGCTTCATGTATGGAAAACGCACACTTTCTCACATACATAACGTAATCTACCGTATACATACATACGGGGAAAATGCTTTATCACAAGTACTTTGTCAATTGTACGATGTCCACTAGATCATGAGGATGTGTTTATGGATCATAAGTAGTGATGATGCCAGGTCTTCGCGCAAAATGTGAGCGTATGCTGTCCATCCGGTGATACCCACCACTAGTGGTGGTCCGATTCATTGAAATAATCGAAGATTCGTCGCAGTGACTAAACGACCAAGCAATCGATCATGTTTTCTCATAATCGAACACAAACAATTCTGGAACACTTTTTGCATTAACAATATTTTTCACAAGGTTGGTTTTGTAAGTTACATGTCATAACCACTACAAGCTTGTTGCAAGTCATGATTGAATTTATCTTAGACTCAATTTTATGTTCCTACCATACTAGTAATCCTTTCAAGATGGGTAATTTGCCACACAAACAACCCCCAAAGAACTACATGTTTCTTCTTTGTTATCTTTTTTTTCATTTACCAAAATAACCAGGAAAAAATCATAAATAACGCTAACCAATTATTTTTGATGACTGATCGGTTGTAATGAAGCAATCACCAATTATGAGGTTTTAACCAATTCCCAACACTACGCATCACAAACACATCAAAGGCAAGTCAAAAACAAAAACACGAAAACTATAGTACAAAGCCTAATAAAAAATTACATTCAACAATTTTCGTGGATGATGCACAAGTTTGGAAATATCCTCTCCAAAGTATCATGGACCTATTGGGGGAACTCAAAGTTTACACACCGATGTACCTGTCACGATCTAAAATGAGATCGAAAATTGTTGTCTTGTATTATATATTCTCATATTTATGGCCCTTGCTCCATGCTTTTCAACCTGCGTGAAATGGCGAGAGGTTTTCTAAAAAACCCAGAAAGTCAGAGACCCAGTAATGTAACACACTGATGTGATTAGTCATGACCTAAGATGAGTTCGAAAAATGATATCTCAGATTCATTTTAAAGAGTTATGGCTCTAATGAGTTTGCTCTATGCTTTTCAAAACAGGTTGCCTCAATTGAAGCAGTTTGTTTGGTGCTTGTAGATACCAATAACAAACTTATGAATTTGTCTTGTGCGTAAACAAGTATACTTTGTTTGACTGTTTAACATATCTTAAGAACTTCGTATTCAATATATCTCCTTCACGGTGAGAGACCTGAAATGTAACAAACTAACAAAAATGATTCAGAAAACCGGGGTCTTAGATTCATGCTTAGGGAGCTATGGCGCTTTGCAAGCGAAAATGAGAGATAACTATCAAAACAGTGTTGGAAAATTGGTGCCATAAATTAGTATGTTCCAGAGTTACATCACTTGTCACATGGTGCTCTGTTGTCTTGAAACCCGCGAAGATCCGGGTTAGAATTGGTCATCAGTAACCCATGCTTGTCATAAGAGTCGACTAACGGGATTGGGTGGTCAGGCTCACTGACTTGGTTGACAAATGTCATCGTATCCCAATTGCGGAGATCGATGCTCATGCTGTTGATCCCTGTATTGTCTGGCCCAGACTTGCTTATTTACAGACCGCCGCCATATAGCTGGAATATTGTTGAGTGCGTTAATCAACAAGCCAGCCAATCTTTTGCTTTGAGCAGACACAGTTATAGTCCTTTATCGATGATATATTACGCAGTGCTTGCGTCTGAACGGGGACAAGTATTTCCAAAAGCTACTGAAATTACATGAAGTTACTGAAGACTGAGTTCGAAGAAAGAGCCATAATATACTTTTTCTAGATAAGGGGCTTTGTGTGTATATTTAGTTCACAAGATTTTATGAGACTCTGTTTCACCTCCTTCTATTCATTACTGTATGGAGAATCACAGCTCTAATGTGTCCAGTGGTGGGAGATGGTGATTACGCTGTTTTTGTGTTAAATTCCTGAACTTGTGCCTATTGATTAGTAAATACATTTTGTGTTTCCTTGACCTCAAACTGGAACTGTTGGTGTGTTTCAGTGTTTTACTGTGTGCTATAGGAGGCTGTATGAGGCCACATGTTCTTGCAACTACTGACGTTACCTGAATGCTGCTGAAGGCTGAGTTGATGCAAGTATGATTCCGTAATTATGTTTTCTCACTTACTCCTATCATATTCGCTGCTATCTGAACAAAAACATTTCTAATTTGACCGATAACGGAAGACAAACTGCATGAACGTCATTGTTTGCGAGTTACACGTACTTTTAAGACACTAGATTTGCGAAGCCCTCTTAGCGCTAAGATAGTCGTAAGTGACATACATTAACATTAACTTACGACTATCTTAGCGCTAAGAGAGGTTCGAAAATATAGGCCTAGATTTTCGAAGCTCTCTTAGCGCTAAGATAGGCGTAAGTGGCAGAAGTTACTTGTCAGGTGCCAACGCCAATGTAAATATACATTCTATACTGTGGCCCTGTTATTTAAAGCAAGTGTTTACTTTGTCTTAACCAATATATTTGTTTAAAAAATATCTTGATAGAAAACGTGCATATGACATGCAAACGTTCTTAACGCTTGTACGCTCACTAACATGAAACCTAGTACTACGTTGATAAGTCAACCTTATGGGAGATCATCGGTTTCTAAAATGTTCACTGAATGCCCACATACTGGACACTGACGAGCTTGTATTTGAAACAACACAGTTGAGCTGACTGTCGAGTTAGTGGACACGACTGTACCGTGTACGGTATGCGAACTAATGTTGAACCACAGGTAGAGCCAAACATATGATACCCAGCAAAGATCCTCGTTACTCTTGTCCTTCAACATGGAGGTTTGCCGTACAAGGCGACTAATGGGATCGGATGGTCGGTCAATCGTGCTGACGTGATTAATGCATGCTTTGGTATCTCCATTGTGTAGATCGATGATCGTGATTTTCAATCAGTTGTTTAGCTCTTCCATGTACGAGTATATCCAGAGCGCCGTCTAAAGTTTAAATATTGCTGAGATCAGAAGAGATCAGATTATAACCTTTGATTGCGAGGTTGAATGGCATATGCAAACACGTATACATGTTGCTTGACTGACCCTTACGACAGGGAATCTAGTCAGAGTGGAATTATGAAAAAAGGTTTTTCTCCAAGGCATTTAAAAAGAGAATACAACAGACCCATCTGTAGAATATAACAATGTCAAAGGTACATATAAACTTTAATGGAGGGATCCAGCGATAATCTACGACGAGTTCAAACGACCATGTCAGCTCAATAACGATCCACCATCGGCATTGAAAACAGCAGTGCATCGACGACGCATTCAAGTGAATCATGTCACACTAGATTCTCTCAAGTTCTGTTGAAAGGTCAAGGACGTTATCTGGCGGATGAGGAAGACGGCGTAGACGTCCATCCATCTCGTCCCAAACATCTCTTTCGTCCGGTCCGTCAACGTTGTGGTGTTGCAACCATAACCTTGCCGTAGAGGGCGGGCAGTTCTACATGGTCGAAGAATCTATCCACCAATATAAAACCATACTCAGCAGCAAAAAGCGTCAGTACGAATTCAAAATTAGATAGGCACTGTAATCAAATCATTAATCAGAAATGGACATAAGCGGATCAAAACCATTTTTTGTACAATATCTTGACACATCAATGAATAACTCAGCACAATTTCAAGACATTACGTGAACGTTTGCAGTCCATTTGGACTCTTGACTTCAGTATCTAGTGTGACCACCACAAGCAGCAATAACTGCAGCACAGCTTCTATGCATGGAGTGCACCAATCGATTGATGAAGGCCATTGGCACCAGGAACCACACTCTGAGAAAGGCCTGGCGCAATAAATCGGCTGTGTTCGGCCTTGGTATGACATTATTCAGTCTCCTCTGAATTTCACCCCAAAGATGTTCAATTGGGTTTAAATCAGGACTAAGGTCTGACCACTGCATAATGTTGACACCGTTCTGCTGTAGGAAGTCCCGTGTTAGTTCTGGCAGTATGGGCCCGGGCGTTATCATGCTGGGAAATGTTGTTCCGGTGACGTGCGGAATGTGTATGACGTGGGGTCTGAGAGGTTGGTCGATGTAGCGCACCGCAGTGATGCCGCCTCCTCTCCCTGGACCAACGTTCTGGAACACCACAGGACCCACTCTCTGGTTCAGGCCTATTCCACCCCATACCATGATGCTTGCACCTCCCCATGAGTCTCTTTCCATAACACAATGGTCTGAGTAACGCTGGCCACGTCGTCGCCATATTCTTGTTCTGCCATCTGCAGTTGATACGCAGTACCGACTCTCATCTGTGAACAGAACAGTTCTCCAATGTCTGTATCGCCAGTTTTGGTGTTTTCGGGGAAACTGTAGACGTTCAAGCCGATGACGAGGGGAGAGGGTAGGTCCACGGTAAGGTCTACAGCAATGGAGGTTCCCACTGTTAAGACGTCGGCGTAGTGTATCAGTACTGATTGGTCTTCCGTGTGTTCCCACTGTCTGGCGTGCTGTTTCGGATGCCTGCGTAAAGGGATTATGTACATGCTGTCGCACAACATGGCGGTGTTGTTGTCTTGTGGTGACCCTTGGTCTGCCAGTACGGGGGCGATCATTTGTGGTGTTGGTAGCCCGGAAACGTTGCTGCAGCCTGTAGATGGTCCGAACGTTGACCTGGAAGTGATTGGCAAAGGCTTGTGCAGTGTGGCCAGCTTCAAGTCTTCCTAGCGCCTGGTTCCTCTGAGCTGTCGTGAGAAAGGGCATCCTGCTGACGTTGTAATGTGAATGTTTTAACCAGGTTTTGGGGTGCATTTTATAGGGCTGGTCCTTGTGAAAAGCACGTGCAGCATGAGTTGCATGAAAAACATGGAGAACACCGTACCATCTCCGAGATCAGGTTGCGTTTTTGAGACCATTTCCTGGGTTCAATTCTGAGTTTGGGAAGGAATGTCTTTGCTCAGGTAAAGTTGGAGATGCTGTCAAAAATATACAATCAAAACATTAAATGAGTTTACAGTTATCCATTTCTGCGAAGGAAAATTCCAAACTGAAGTTTCTTTTGCTGCTTAGTATATAACAGGGTTGAACAAGGGGGTAGTTCTATTGACATACAACGCCTTTATTACAATATATGCGACGTTTCAGCGGATATACTAACATCGTTATCAAGAAACGCATCACTTGCTTGATGAAGGATTTAGCATCTACATCGAAACGTCGCGTATATTGTAATATAGAACTTGTACATCATCAGAACTACCCCCACCCCTGTTCATCTCTCCAACGTCTTATTGTCACTCAAAGAGTTATAACACTGTCCTCAACGAGACATATGTTACATCGATGTAATGTAATCGTAGGAGTATCGAATTATGAAAACTCAGATTTCAGTGTCGACTGTAATGTCTACATCAGTAATATACTACCCATCAAAAGTTTAGACTCACTAGTGTAAATGTAGCCACTTACTTAAGTCAACTCTTCTAAACTAGATTTTGCAAAATTTTCCATACCGTTTAAAGGTACTGTTTACACATGAACTGATGTATTGTAAAACAAATTCGTAACGTTGAAAAGAGTATTGTCATGGGTTAAAAAATGATGAAACTGGTTGAAAATTGGCGAATTTTTAACAAAATTTTACACCACAACACAGCTGTTCACATGCACGATATTTGCACATGCTTTTTAGCAATTTAATGCATGATCCTCGTGCAATTCATCTGCATAAAGTTTGCAGTTGGTTCCCCAAAGTTAGTGGAGAAATTCATCTTCGATGTAACCACATAACATATGGTGAGTGCTTTAAGTGAGTCCTAACTTTTGATGGGTAGTATATAATGTATTTACCCAAATGGAGTGTGAATAAAGTGTCCTAAATGTTTGAAAAAGGAACCTCGTTTGACATATTTCTCACTTTTATCATGAGAAGGTGATATATTATAGTTTGCTTGCTGGCTCCGATAGGTGGAATACAAGCGTTCTCTAACTTGGAGTTGTACGTAGTTGACAGGAGCTGTTCCGTTTTACGAGAGTGAGGCAGATTAGAAGGTTTCATCTATAAGAATATAAGAACACCATTAATTGTGGCCCAAGGCTTCTTCCGTCATGTGCTGGTGTTGTGACATTTCTGTCGCTATGTAGAGCATTACAGACAATCACATCACTGTCGCTATGTAGAGCATTACAGACAATCACATCACTGTCGCTATGTAGAGCATTACAGACAATCACATCACTGTCGCTATGTAGAGCATTACAGACAATCACATCACTGTCGCTATGTAGAGCATTACAGACAATCACATCACTGTCGCTATGTAGAGCATTACAGACAATCACATCACTGTCGCTATGTAGAGCATTACAGACAATCACATCACTGTCGCTATGTAGAGCATTACAGACAATCACATCACTGTCGCTATGTAGAGCATTACAGACAATCATATCACCGCTAAGCGTTAAGCTTCGCACGTTTAAGATGACAAGCGTTCCATAATAGTTTACAATGTGAAGACGTTATTCTAATCAGCTTAGGCGGAAGTAAGTACCGTCAGTCTCACATAGATCAATAATCCACGTTTTTGTTGGACATCTTGACTGCGGAGGAGGAACCATCAATATGAAAATGTACGGAAACACGAGCATCTCCGAATATATTTTTGTGTTTAGCGGATTTCAGCCTACAGTAATTGGACACCTTTTTGTAATGAGCTCAATTTGAATTTTCCCTTTACCCAGAACTCTTACCAAAACTTGGGTTACCAAATAAACCCACCCCCAGCCTACCTACCCGGCGTTGTAATATACAAGAAGAACCCACCCCCAGCCTACCTACCCGGCGTTGTAATATACAAGAAGAACCCACCCCCAGCCTACCTACCCGGCGTTGTAATATACAAGAAGAACCCACCCCCAGCCTACCTACCCGGCATTGTAATATACAAGAAGAACCCACCCCCAGCCTACCTACCCGGCGTTGTAATATATAGTTGGTTGACGTGCAGGGTGTGGCGTGCTGCACAACCAGCATATAAACTCATTTCCTGCCCCTCATCAGAAAGGAGCAAAGTCACTGGCATCTGTGGCAGTTTTGTCCACCTTGACAATTTAACCTCCAGCTAGCCTGTGATAGAATCTACCTGGTTCAGCATAGTGTGGAAATCGATTAAAATGTCAGCCGTCTAGGCACTTCTATCGCCGTTCGTGTCGTGCGGCAGTACACCGGCGCCCTTTTTCGCTTTTTATGACAGCCACCTTCTTTGCCTGGGACACACCAGGACTACCTTAATTCACAGTTCATTTCGTGGTCGTATTTAAACCAGTCTCTCTCAATAAAGAAGAAGCTGACATCCATAATATTTTATCTTACACTTAAACCAGTCTCAATATAACATGATTAGTAGAGGTGAAACGGTACACCGCGGTATTAGTGGAACCGCTGTATTTTGCCTTCGGTTGGGTATACCGTAGTGCAATCCAAAAATGTCTTTATTTGGTTTAATGTTTTATTAACCTTTTAAAACCTTTTCTAAAATGTTAAGAAATCGAATCATTTTGTGAAAATCTATGCGTTTCTTTTCTTTTGCGAATTATGATCATATCTCATATACCGAACTGAAACAGACTGAACCGAAGGCCTTGTAGCGCAAGACGAACCGTACCGTGGTAAGAGCGTACCGTTCCAACCCTAGTGATTAGTGCACAAACCACAAACCATAAAAATGGTTGATCGAAACCTGAAACATCGTAGACTATCAATAACATATATTTGATGTCTATTGTGTTTTAAACGGAGAGTAGATGTGTCTTCTAATTCCCAGGGTGTTCTGAAGTCGGCATATTTTCCCGATAATAATAATAATAAAATACAAAGCAGATAAATCAAAACACTTGTTTCGTTTTAATCAGTTGTATGAAACATCATATTTGAAAATAATTGTATATTTACACTGATGAGGTAGAAAACACGATGTAAATGAGGTATGCACAATGATAACGATACCCATAAATAAACTATTTCAACTTCAGCGCACACTGTACTAATTGCAGTGACGTGCCAAGACGCCTTAATGACAAATATATACTTTCTAATACAAGGGACAGGAAGAGAATTAAGAAATGTATTTTTACATAAATATATCTTGACAGGAACAATCACAAACTAATATAACAGTGAACGACTGATTGTTGAAAATAGTTTTAAATTAAGTATCATTGCATAAAGACAAACGAGAAACACGTATTCTTAAAGTCCTGCTTTGTTTGTAAACTGTAGTATTGTACCTGAGTTGGAAACAAAGGTAGCTTCGCACACACGCACAAAACAATGCATTTTGGACAATGAAATATGAAACATACACACGAAATGAAGTCTTCTGTCAACATCTTACTTTGTTTTGTTCACACAGTGATCAGACCATATCTTTACTATGTTACCAGAGAAACTGTTACTCGAATACGTTACAGATTTCAGTTCTGACATGCACTTACAGATACTATTTCAAACTAAACTGAAAAACGTACAAATATATTGCTTTCTGAAACATGCCAACGCTCGTAGGCGACATATGTGTGGAAATGAATGTGTCTGACAATAATAAATTTGCGCTGGCATCTTGAAATGTGTGTTACACCTATGCTTTGTAAGTATTCCAGATTTGAGTTGTGATTATCCCTGGTTATATGGACGCGGTTTTGAAGGAACAGTTACCAATAACATTCCTTGTCTTCATGGTTGGCGGCCTTGGCACCGTAGTTAGGAAAAAAGGATAATAAACTGAACTTTGTTCTTAGCATGAAATCAGGAAATTAAGTTTAAAGACGAAAATATTTAGCATGTTACTGGGTAATAGCATGATTTAGATTTGTTGCTCAACGTGACCATAACCACTTCGCCGTCTTAAAAAGTTGCGTTAAAGTTCTGATATATTTAACATACTTCTTCCACAATGATATCATGTTCACGAGATTGGAGATTATTTCACACACAACCATTACAAGTACCTGCTGAACCATAAATACGTCGGACATCGGAGTATGAGGAGTTCTCCGTTTCTCAGAACACAGTTAAATATGAGATTGTTCTTTGGAATGTTACATTGTGTGTGCCACCAGTGTAGATCCTTGCCTGAAGCTTGAGCACGGTAGAAGACCTCCCCGGCAGGCTCCAGGAACCAGTGGCACCGTTGGTGGCGGCGGGGACGTCAGCGAGACAGCGCGGTATGAGGTAGCAAAACGTCGGGACACGGGACTGTGAAGTACATACAAGACGCGATGAACACTCAGAAACCGAGTTTGTGCTCGCAGTATTCTCCCTGATACCGTCTCGGGCACTTGCATACTTTATTGATATCCATTGTTCCGTTTATGAACTTCGTCTCCCTGAAACACTCGCCACCGTTGAGGCACTTCTTCTCACAAAGTTCGTTACAGAACGTGCCGGTGTACGGCTCCAGGCATTTGCACCTGAAACCTGTATGAAGGGTGCCGGTGCAGTAGCCGCCGTTGTTGCACACGAAGTTGCCCGCGCAGGAGGCTTCATGGTTGCGGGCCCTCTCGGCGATGCGGGCAAAGTCGGCGTCGGTAGCAGCACCCGGAAAGGGGTGGAGAGTGGGGAACCCCAACACCTTAAGAATACCCAGATCCGACGGGATGTCACATTTGTCGCCCTGCCAGCCTGGATTACATTCACATTTGACAAAATTAGGTAGAGCTGTTCCAATCTGCTGTTCACATGAGCCGCTTTTGCAGGTTGACTTGCACGTTGCCATTGATAATATAGTGATGATAGATGGGGGTGAGTCCTGTTTGCCTAGAACGGCGACCAGTGAGGCTAGGCAGAGCGACAGACACAGAGCCATGTTGAGAGTCATGGTTTATACGAGCAGGTATGGTTTACTCAGCAGTGATGGACAAATGTGTCTGGTCGAGGTAGGTAGCAGCACTATTTAAATAGCACCCCGCCAACTGACCGAGTGCTTGGCTTGTACTGCCTCCCGATTTCCGCGTGTATTCTTCCCCTTCATAAAGTAGACAGATGACGTGAATTTGGACGGCGGTAATCCATCACCAGAGCGTCGTATGTTCCGGATGAGTGCCCCCAACGAGGTGATAACAAGTAACTACCTGCTGGCGGGAGGCAGCTATGTATATATTGCGGTGTCTCCCCTACCTACTGGGGGAGGGAGTGATGCAGATGTGTAGGTGCACCTGAAGCAGATTGGTGTGAGTGATAAATGCGCCCTGCCACTTCACACAACACCTCTCTGCCACAGGCTACATTTCAGTGCTCTCACAATGCAGCATACTGAATGAGTTTCACAATATGTATCCATGTGTTTTTGAGTCACCCTTTGAAGCGAGTTGATCAGGACACCTGGTGGCGCGGGGTGCCAGACAGGGCCTCCAACGACCCTTTACATTAAATATTGAATTTCCTATCTCGAATTGCCACACTTTGAAACAAAAGATGTTAAAAATGACAAAGGAGGCAAAACATTATCATTTCTTTGCTTGAAATGGAATTGCAAGTGGTAAAGTTGCTTGATGTCCTTAAACACCAAGTAAACCCTGAATGATGATTACATAGTTTTAATTATATATATATTTGAGGTGAGGTGAGGTGAAATTGGGTTTAACGCCGTGCTTGAGAGTATTTTGCTCATATGTATGTGCGGCTGCTTGTACTAGCCCAGACTGAAGCTGGTTTTATAGTGCTAGCCCACTGAGATACCATGCCGCAGTGAAGCATGACTACCCCACTCAGACACATTATACTGACTCCGAGCCGACCAGTCCTTGTTGTACCCATTACTGCTGAGCGCCAGGCAGGGACCAACAAGTACCATATTTTAACGTCTTTTGGTATGACGCGGTCGGGGATCGAACCCGCGACCTCCCGCTCTCCGGGCGGGCTCTCTAACCACTACACCACAGAGGCGGTCATATATTTGAGAGGACAACGAGAAACGCATAATCAATTGTAACCATAAATCATAGCCCAATTCCTAACTATACCATAACACTATTTTCAATGCAATTATGTAAATCATACCTCTTCCACTTTTTTGGACCTGGTATCAGTGAAATACAACTCACTTGTCCAAATATCCTACTAAATATATATATATATATTAACATTAAATCAGACTTCAAAACATTTGCATTATTGATAAAGTATTGGGGGAGAACGTCTGCTTCTTAATCAGTCAATAAAAGTAAAGCTTTACCGCAGCAAGATTCATGTAGCAAAAATGTCGAAAAGATTCTCCAAAGCGTTCAAATACAAAGGATAGTGTACCGACGGATGGAAAGAAAAGTGCATGGTACGTCTTGATTAACGACTTTATCTGAACGCAGTAATTGTGAAACCCTTTGTTGGGCTTTGAACTTGTGTCACTCGTCCACGTCATTCTGCACGACCCACGTCGTCATAAGGATCATAAGGTTTCAGATAATGGAGACAACACAGACGTTGTACGACAGGTTGTTTACTGCACGTACACGTAGTATACGGGAAGTCGTATCCGGACTGGTCACGTCGCAGTTAAAGGTAGTGAGGGGAGCTGATCACGTGATCACCGAATGGCTGTGATGATTAAGATGCTAGGAGTGGACTGGACACACCTGTACCAGGCTGTGAACATCTCGGGGGGAGTGACCAGGATGTCCTCATCCCGTGGTCAGAAATGGCGCATCAATAAACGGTCTCTTTTTCTCCCCTTTTCAAAATTCCTGGATCCGCCCATGTATTGAATATACAAATGTATACAAATGGAAGTGCCGACACGTATATATTTCCTAAGCATTACAGTCGTACTGTGTTGTTTAACATATCTGTTGTTTATAGCTGGAAAAAGGATACTCATATTCGACTGTCCACATAATTTTGGGGACGTCAGCTTGCATATTTAATTAGATCTCCAATTCAGAGCGGTTTCTTGTCGGCCAAGGATGAACATATAGAATTATAAAGTTGGGCAACAGTTAATGCCCCTACTATATTTGGCCAGTTATGAGTCTAGCAGTGTGGCATTTACTCGCTCGCATGTTTGATTCATCACGAATCCGATGGCAAGCTAACATTAAGTTACGTACGACGAGAAGTCAGAACTCGAGACGCGACTGATCACTACTCGCAATGCAAAGTCATTCTTGAAAATGCGACCTTGAATATCAACAGCCAATATAAATGTGTGGGATCGTAGTGTTCACCCCGTAAATGACCCCTCATTAATTGAAACCTGTGTCGCATGAACGCCACACATTACGGCGCTCGAAATCGACCTCCAACATCCACACACAATGTTTACTCCCAATGCGTGTACATATTTCAAAACGATTAAATCATACCGATAGTAATAATAGCTAGAACACGACTATTGTGCACCAGATTCCATACCCCAAGTGAATGCTAATAGGATGAGAGGCCATTGTTACCCCGGGCAGAGGATCAGTCTGCACTCGAGTTTCAATCTCAGCTGTGTGGGAGTACACAAACCAAACTGCTTGGTGAGGCGCTACGTTGACCACATGACCATCCTGCCGGGTACCCATTCACTGCTGGATGAGCATATTTTGAACACACAAGTCACATGCCACAAGTCGAGGAGCCATGTAACAGGTGCTTCAGGGTTGGTCATGAAAAGATACACTAGAAACTATCAGTTAAGAACCCACCCATCCATCTACTGTCCGTCACAATGTTGTTCAGCCCTGCCTCGCTTTTCTACAGTGCACAGGACGACGGTAATGGGTATATATTGTCGTCAATCTTGTCATGCCATACGCACAGCTAGGTCAAGATCTCTCTGAAATAAATGTCGAAATGTCTCTCTGAAATAAACAAAAACTGTCGACGTCCATAAGAAATCTCTGTTAAAAGCAGAGTTAATTGTACAGTTCCGACTGTTTCATGAGCACGTGTTCATTAATCACTATCAAATAGCGATGATACCAGTACCTAGCGAACGCACCACAAATTCAGTGTATGTTAATTCATATGCGCGGCCATAAAGAGTAAGGTAACCGTAATAAGAGATAACCCAGGCAGGGACACCCGGTGTCCAATCAAGACAAGGTACGAGGAACAGCGGCTATGAGAGACAGACTTTCCTCAATCAGGCTAACGCAATTTTAGCATGATATCTTGCTGATATTTATATAGCCAAATTAGTCAGGGCCCACTCCGATTATTATAGATGCTGTTCATGTTTTCATTTAGCCAATATTCGTATGGTCATGGTCTTAATTTGAGATGTCCTTTTTCCTCGAAGGTTTGTCTCACGTGATGTTCCATTCCTGTTCCAGATTAACATTTGAGGAAGGTGGAGTCCGGGTAAAGATAGGGACAAAGTGGTCTCAATCGTGATGTTGTTTTGTGTTTTGGCAAGTGCCGCATATCGCGATGACGTCTCCATCATATTTCAACCCATTTGCTTATTCAAAATGAGATTACTTCCAACCGCGGTGTACAAACAACTTTTACTTGTTTACCAGTAAACCTCGTAATCGGACCAGTTTCATTTGCGCATGCCCTGGAAACTCTGGCCAATGAAATACGTTTAAAGGCTTACTACCCTGGCCCTGGGGTGGTAATCTCCGCCTCTCCCGTCACGTCATCGACACCGCCAGAATACGTCAGCGTGGAGCGTCCATCGTGCTTCAGAGACTCCTGTGAATAACGAGTGTGTGATTGATGGCCCAAGACGCATGTACTTCACAGTAATAATATCACATCGCTTCCATACATATATCATGCTGTCACAAGACATGCGATAAAGACCATCTGTTCTATAAACACAAACCCGACTGAAATATATTGCTCGTCGTGCTTTCCTTATGATATAAACGTACATTAGCCTGAGGTGGCCGAGATAGAACACGTTCATAGGGCACCTGACGTTGTAACTCAAATATACGACGTTCACATACTCATCTGTAAAAACAATTGCCGGGAGAAAATGAGTAAAGTTTGCTACTAGTTATGATTCTACCTATATGTTCTACCTTCGTGTTCAAGCTCATGTATTGTAAACGTTCCTACAGGGATGGCCTACTCTAGATGCATTACGTGTTCAGGAACATGTATTGTAAACGTTTCTACAGGGATGGCCTACTCTAGATGCAATACGTGTTCAGGAACATGTATTGTAAACGTTCCTACAGGGATGGCCTACTCTAGATGCATTACGTGTTCAGGAACATGTATTGTAAACGTTCCTACAGGGATGGCCTACTCTAGATGCATTACGTGTTCAAGAACATGTATTGTAAACGTTCCTACAGGGATGGCCTACTCTAGATGCATTACGTGTTCAGGAACATGTATTGTAAACGTTCCTACAGGGATGGCCTACTGAAGATGCATTACGTGTTCAAGAACATGTATTTATTCCTTAAGGGATGGCCTATTCCTTAAGGGATGGCCTACTCTAGATGCATTACGTGTTCAAGAACATTTATGGGGAACTTTCCTTAAGGGGTGGCCTACTGAAGATGCATTACGTTTTCAAGAACATGTATGGGGGATATTCTTGAATTGATGGCCTACTCTAAACGCATTAAGTGTTCAAGAACATGTATGGGGGATTTTCCTTAAGGGGTGGCCTACTCTAGATGCATTACGTGTTCAAGAACATGTATTGGGGATATTCCTTAAGGGATGGCCTACTCTAGATGCATTACGTGTTCAAGAACATGTATGGGGAACTTTCCTTAAGGGTTGGCCTACTGAAGATGCATTACGTGTTCAAGAACATGTATGGGGGATATTCTTGAAGGGATGGCCTACTCTAAACGCAGTACGTGTTTAAGAACATGTATGGGGAACTTTCCTTAAGGGTTTGCCTACTATAGATGCATTACGTGTTCAAGAACATGTATGGGGAACTTTCCTTAAGGGGTGGTCTACTCTAAACGCTGGACGTGTTCAAGAACATGTATGGGGAATTTTCCTTAAGGGGTGGCCTACTCTAGATGCATTACGTGTCCAAGAACATGTATGGGGATATTCTTGAAGGGATGGTCTACTCTAAACGCATTACGTGTTCAAGAACATGTATGGGGGATATTCTTGAATTGATGGCCTACTCTAAACGCATTACGTGTTCAAGAACATGTATGGGGATATTCTTGAAGGGATGGCCTACTCTAAACGCATTACGTGTTCAAAAACATGCATGGGGAACTTTCCTTAAGGGTTGGCCTACTCTAGATGCATTACGTGTTCAGGAACATGTATGGGGAACTTTCCTTAAGGTGTGGCCTACTGTAGATGCATTACGTGTTCAAGAACATGTATGTCCTTAAACAGGATTGGGGATATTCTTGAATTGATGGCCTACTCTAAACGCATTACGTGTTCAAGAACATGTATGGGGGATTTTCCTTAAGGGGTGGCCTACTCTAGATGCATTACGTGTTCAAGAACATGTATGGGGGATATTCCTTAAGGGATGGCCTACTCTAGATGCATTACGTGTTCAAGAACATGTATGGGGAACTTTCCTTAAGGGTTGGCCTACTCTAGATGCATTACGTGTTCAAGAACATGTATGGGGGATATTCTTGAAGGGATGGCCTACTCTAAACGCATTACGTGTTCAAGAACATGTATGGGGAACTTTCCTTAAGGGTTTGGCCTACTATAGATGCATTACGTGTTCAAGAACATGTATGGGGAACTTTCCTTAAGGGGTGGTCTACTCTAAACGCTGTACGTGTTCAAGAACATGTATGGGGAACTTTCCTTAAGGGATAGCCTACTCTAGATGCATTACGTGTTCAAGAACATGTATGGGGGATATTCCTGAATTGATGGCCTACTCTAAACGCATTACGTGTTCAAGAACATGTATGGGGGATTTTCCTTAAGGGGTGGTCTACTCTAGATGCATTACTCGTTCAAGAACATGTATGGGGGATATTCTTGAATTGATGGCCTACTCTAAACGCAGTACGTGTTGAAGAACATGTATGGGGAACTTTCCTTAAGGGTTTGCCTACTATAGATGCATTACGTGTTCAAGAACATGTATGGGGAACTTTCCTTAAGGGGTGGTCTACTCTAAACGCTGTACGTGTTCAAGAACATGTATGGGGAACTTTCCTTAAGGGATAGCCTACTCTAGATGCATTACGTGTCCAAGAACATGTATGGGGATATTCTTGAAGGGATGGCCTACTCTAAACGCATTACGTGTTCAAAAACATGCATGGGGAACTTTCCTTAAGGGTTGGCCTACTCTAGATGCATTACGTGTTCAGGAAGATATATCGGGAACTTTCCTACAGGGGTGGCCTACTCTAGATGCATTACATGTTCAAGAACATGTATGGGGAGTATTCTTGATAGGATGGCCTACACTAGATGCATCACGTGCTTAAGAACATGTATTGTAAGCGTTTCTACAGGGATGGCCTACTCTAGATGCATTACGTGTTCAAGAACATGTATTGTAAACGTTCCTACAGGGATGGCCTACTCTAGATGCATTACGTGTTCAAGAACATGTATGGGGAACTTTCCTTAAGGGATGGCCTACTCTAGATGCATTACGTGTTCAAGAACATGTGTGGGGAACTTTCCTTAAGGGGTGGCCTACTGAAGATGCATTACGTGTTCAAGAACATGTATGGGGGATATTCTTGAAGGGATGGCCTACTCTAAACGCAGTACGTGTTCAAGAACATGTATGGGGAACTTTCCTTAAGGGTTGGCCTACTGAAGATGCATTACGTGTTCAAGAACATGTATGGGGGACATTCCTGAATTGATGGCCTACTCTAAACGCATTACGTGTTCAAGAACATGTATGGGGGATTTTCCTTAAGGGGTGGTCTACTCTAGATGCATTACGCGTTCAAGAACATGTATGGGGGATATTCTTGAAGTGATGGCCTACTCTAAACGCAGTACGTGTTTAAGAACATGTATGGGGAACTTTCCTTAAGGGTTTGCCTACTATAGATGCATTACGTGTTCAAGAACATGTATGGGGAACTTTCCTTAAGGGGTGGTCTACTCTAAACGCTGTACGTGTTCAAGAACATGTATGGGGAACTTTCCTTAAGGGGTGGCCTACTCTAGATGCATTACGTGTCCAAGAACATGTATGGGGATATTCTTGAAGGGATGGCCTACTCTAAACGCATTACGTGTTCAAAAACATGCATGGGGAACTTTCCTTAAGGGTTGGCCTACTCTAGATGCATTACGTGTTCAGGAACATGTATGGGGAACTTTCCTTAAGGTGTACCTACTCTCGCATTACCTGTTCAAGAAGATATATGGGGAACTTTCCTACAGGGTGGCCTACTCTAGATGCATTACATGTTCAAGAACATGTATGGGGGATATTCCTTGATAGGATGGCCTACACTAGATGCATCACGTGTTCAAGAACATGTATTGGGAACTTTTCCTTAAGGGATGGCCTACTCTAGATACATTACGTGTTCAAGAACATGTATTGTAAATATTCCTACAGGGATGGCCTACTCTAGATGCATTACGTGTTCAAGAACATGTATGGGGAACTTTCCTTAAGGGATGGCCTACTCTAGATGCATTACGTGTTCAAGAACATGTATGGGGAACTTTCCTTAAGGGGTGGCCTACTCTAGATGCATTACGTGTTCAAGAACATGTATGGGGGATATTCTTGAAGGGATGGCCTACTCTAAACGCAGTACGTGCTTAAGAACATGTATGGGGAACTTTCCTTAAGGGTTGGCCTACTCTAGATGCATCACGTGTTCAAGAACATTTATCTAAATGCGTTAAGAGCAAGAGTTCGGAATGTATACTTGCTAAACTAAACTAAACTAGAAATTATCATCTAGAATATGGTTCCTACAAGCACGCAGATAGGTTTCATTCAAACCGATTCTATATCGTTCACCTATCCTAGATTTTATCCGTCCACATTAGTCGCCAGATGATCTAAGATTCCGTACCTTACCAAATTCAGTCCACAGCTATAAAAATTCACAGCTATAAAAATTCACAGCTCCTCTTACCTAATTTTGTACCCTCTTACCTAAGTTTCTATCTTGAAACGGAAATTTTCAGGACCATGCTATTTAAGTTTTAAAACTCTTACATAACAAAAACTGATTTAGTTTCTTAATGACAAATTAAAGTATATGTGTTGTAATCAAATAATACCACCGATAATGGGTCCAACACCATCAGCCGTTTATGTAGATATGTTATTCAAGTTTAGAGAATGATTCTCCTTTCTTCACGCCGTCAGGAGTTCAGGAGGAGAAGTGGGATGACGATCCAGGATCAAGAAAACCTTCAGCTGACACCACCAGTGTTAATAAAATACAGGATGTGAGTCCGGATGATAAACAACTAACAACACACCACACATGTTCAGTAGGATTGCCATCGCTCATGAGAGAATTGAGAACATACTGAGTTATAAGTGGGCATGACAGTTGTTTCTGAGTCCTGATAAAATACGTTTCCGGTTTATCATCTTTCGTGAGAATTTACTTCGTTTTGAAGCAAGCTAATTCGTAACCATGGAAAAGTCTTTGATTCACCAGTTCAGCCACTAAAAAGCTGCCAAGGCACTGGAAACACCTCTCGAAGATGTTTCCATTGGTTTCTGATTTTCAACAGGAATCCTTCTGATTGAATATCTTCCGAAAGTTCAGACCATTGATAGCCTACCTGCTAATCTGGCATCTACAGTGTGGGAATATCTAACAGTGATCTAAGGCGTGTTGTTCCATCATGACTATTTGCCTTACCGCCAATACTGCAATGCATATCTATGCAACTGAACTCATTTGACATCTTTCGAATTCACCAGATTTGGCACCTTCAGATTTCAGTCTCTTGAAGAAAGGACTGTGTGGCCGGCAAATTATGCAAATTATGATGGTGTCATTATTCTGTAGGGGACGTTTACAACACCAACAGGAAGCTTTCTACATCAGTACAAAATATTTGTAGCCAGCTGTCAGTTTTCTCGACCCGCTTTATCTCCTCTGATGGTATTTTAAAGAGACAGTCGCCAAGAATAACATTGTGGCCGTAAGACCTCTTTTCAACCTAGTACATGGTGTGGTTTACGATCTTCAGGTGTATACAATATGGAAAGACGTAGTTGAACAGATTCACATTGCAGAACTGCTGTAGTAATGATAACGATTAATACCACGTGCCATAGAAGAATAATGCAAAGCTCCAAATGTAAATTTGAGAGAAAATGAATACGAAAATCCTAATTACTTTACCTCTCAGGACTTTATAAAAACCATGAAGCAGAATGCTGCTAGCTACTTTGATCTGATAGTTGGTGGCTAGTATGGTTCGTAGATGGCTTCCCACTAACTGATTATTTGCTACTGAGGACTAGTCATTGGATACCTCGCTAGTTGGTTGCTCTCTCCATTGATGACTAGTTGCTGTCTACCTTGAGGGATGGCAGCTGTCTGCATTGACAGAATGTTTCTGTCCATTTCTATGGATGGTTATTGCTACCTGGTTGATGGAGGCTGTGTTCATTCACTTTCACTGTGTTCATTGACTTTCTTATGGTAGAAGGGTGATACACTGATGGATGATAGCTGATTACCTGATGGTTGGTTGCTAGCTACATTGATGGGTGCACGATGTCTGCATTGGTGGTTGGGAGTAGCTTCACTGAGGCTTCAGAGTGTCTGCATTGGTGGCTGGGAGTGGCTTCACTGTTGCTTCAGGGTGTCTACATTTGTGGCTGGGAGTGGCTTCACTGATGCTTCAGGGCGTCTACATTGTTGTTGGGAGTGGCTTCACTGATGCTTCAGGGCGTCTACATCGTTGGCTGGGAGCGGCTTCACTGATGCTTCAGGGCGTCTACATTGTTGTTGGGAGTGGCTTCACGGATTCTTCAGGGTGTCTACATTGGTGGCTGGGAGCGGCTTCACTGATGTTTCAGGGTGTCTACATTGATAGTTGGGAGTGGCTTCACTGATGCTTCAGGGTGTCTACATTGATAGTTGGGAGTGGCTTCACTGATGATGCTTCAGGGCGTCTACATCGTTGGCTGGGAGCGGCTTCACTGATGCTTCAGGATGTCTACATTGATAGTTGGGAGTGGGGAGTGGCTTCACTGATGATGCTTCAGGGTGTCTACATTGATGGTTGGGAGAGGCTTCACTGATGATGCTTCAGGGTGTCTACATTGATGGTTGGGAGTGGCTTCACTGATGATGCTTCAGGGTGTCTACATTGATAGTTGGGAGTGGCTTCACTGATGATGCTTCAGGGCGTCTACATCGTTGGCTGGGAGCGGCTTCACTGATGCTTTAGGGCGTCTACATTGTTGTTGGGAGTGGCTTCACTGATTCTTCAGGGTGTCTACATTGGTGGCTGGGAGCGGCTTCACTGATGTTTCAGAGCGTCTACATTGAAAACAAAGCGCCTTTGAGCAGCTGAGCTGAGCTGGATATCGGCGCTATACAAATGTTAGTATGTATGTATGCATGTATGGTTGGAGGGTGT
Organism: Haliotis rubra; assembly: GCF_003918875.1. Taxonomy (NCBI): domain Eukaryota; kingdom Metazoa; phylum Mollusca; class Gastropoda; order Lepetellida; family Haliotidae; genus Haliotis; species Haliotis rubra. Next base: position 165,397 of record NW_025767408.1, on the reverse strand, counting down.
TACATTAATGGTTGCTTGCTAGCCTCATTGATGGTTGCATGAACCTAACCAGCCTGAATATGCCTGACCTCCTTTTACGTATTTATTTACGTGTATCATCTGGTTTTCAGAGGAAGATTGTTCCCAACATAAGGAGATACAACTGACAAACCTGTATAAACCATTGCTGATAAACCCTCGGGAAGTGCAAGTCCGTTTTGGTCCACAGAGAGTAGAGAACGATCGGGTTTATGCACATTGTTTGGCTCTGCAGGTAATTACAGGAAACAATTTGTTTACTTCAACCAAAAGTGTATAGTTTTCAGGACAAGGTATATGTGGTCTGGGTGACGAGTAGACGAGTAGGGCTACTAGCTGCTCCGTTGGAACACAGTTTAGACAGAAAAGATGATTGGGTTGGGGAGGGAGGGGGTGTGTGTGTGTGTGTGTGTGTGTGCGTGCGTGTGTGTGTGTGTGCTGGGGGGTTGGCTGTCCTTCATGACCATTTGTTACAAAATTGGGTTACCGTCTGACTTGCTGGATAATGTATATACGAAATTGTGGTAGGACATTTTAGTCAAGGGGTTTAGGCATGTCAATGGGCACCCATTGTGCTCACCTTCTGCTGATCCGTTTCTTAATGCAAATGGACCGGAAGTTATGCTCGGATTCGCAAAGTCAAAACAAGGCATTTTGGCCAAGAAGATCGTCCTCAGACGTATCCATAGAATAATATTGTTCAATAATTCACAAAATAACCAATTCCCTTCCTTCTATTTCCCATTCTGAGACATGTCCAGCTTTTTCTTGACATTGACAATTATGAGATCCTATGCATTATCCTACTTAGCCGTTTACCATGGTTTCCCGTGTTCAGTCAGGTGGACGGTTGACTAACATTGTAGTCTGTAGACTGTACAATTGACAATTGGAGTGATTTTCTCATAAGCGTCACAGTGTCAAAAAAGCGTCATTCTGGGGGATAACCCTTGTTCTTGGGGGCTTATTCCAATGGAAAGCAGGGCTTATGGTATCCAGACTGTCAAACACGCCTTTCTAGGTATAGAGAAATGTATGCCTCGTGGACTAAATGACCGAATCCGGTCACGTACGTTCATTGAGTTATTACGCATGGAGAAATATCTCGCATTAGGACTCAGCGTCACACACATCCTTCCAAGCCCCCCACAACAGCGACAACGTATCCCGCGATCTACCCACCCTAATAATGCATCATTTTGTCAATAGAACGACACGATACTTAATCAAATGTGTCAGTTATGGCCAGAATTTCATTTCCGCATTCCTCTCTGCATTGTTTATATGATATTTTGGAAGCCGTGGCAGCTGAGTGACAACTAACATGTTAACGACCCCCTCACCTTAAGGCTTTGTCATGGATGTGCTCCTGTGTCTAAGAACTCAAACACACGACCCGCCAAAGGCCATGGGTTCTGTTGTTATTTTCCAACTATCAAAATAACACTATTAGTGTCATACCATCAACTCACGTCCACTTACATTCAGATTTTCACTGAAATGTCCGTGCAACAACTTTGGGACTATGATCCACATCCAGCCTACGAAGGTGGCGCCTATCATACCAGGCAAAGTTTTTTTTCTATTCGAGCCATTGCTCACAGTCCGTCGTAGATAATGTACCGTTCGGGTGTGGATCTTGAATAGACCGCTTAAATTTGCTAGCATGTTGTTCTGGAACACACCTCTTCAATTTGATAGCATGTTATTCTGGAACACACCTCTACAATTTGATAGCATGTTATTCTGGAAAACACCTCTTCAATTTGATAGCATGTTCTGAAACACAGCTCTTCAATTTGATAGCATGTTATTCTGGAACACACCTCTTCAATTTGATAGCATGTTCTGAAACACAGCTCTTCAATTTGATAGCATGTTGTTCTGGAACACACCTCTTCAATTTGATAGCATGTTGTTCTGGAACACACCTCTTCAATTTGATAGCATGTTCTGAACCACAGCTCTTCAATTTGATAGCATGTTGTTTTGGAACACACACCTTCAATTTGATAGCATGTTCTGAAACACAGCTCTTCAATTTGATAGCATGTTATTCTTCAATTTGAACACACACACCTCTTCAATTTGATAGCATGTTCTGAAACACAGCTCTTCAATTTGATAGCATGTTGTTCTGGAACACACCTCTTCAATTTGATAGCATGTTGTTCTGGAACACACCTCTTCAATTTGATAGCATGTTCTGAACCACAGCTCTTCAATTTGATAGCATGTTGTTTTGGAACACACATCTTCAATTTGATAGCATGTTCTGAAACACAGCTCTTCAATTTGATAGCATGTTGTTTTGGAACACAGCTCTTCAATTTGATAGCATGTTCTGAAACACACCTCAAACATATTTGGTATTTGGTTATCAAATCTTGATACATTTCCTACAAAGACACCTACACTCCAGTTAAAGGTGTATGCTTAACAGCAGAGTTCGTCCTCTTTCCTGTTACATCCATTTTGAGACCTTTTTAATTGACACAGAGTGTTTTGATTTTGGAGGAAAGTAAAACTTGATGGACCGCCAGTCAGTTAGAAGTCAATCGGATAAGTCAATCTGCCATTTTAGCCTACATATGTCCCCATTTAAAATTCACATCCTTTCAAGGCGTGAAGATCCGGGATTGTCTCCAGCAAGCCAATTAAGCTGGTCGTAATAGGCAACTAACGGGATCGGGTGGTCAGGCTCGCTGACTTGGTTAAACATGTCATTGTATCCACGCTCCGTAGATCAATGCTCATGATGTTGATCACTGAGTTGTCTGGTCCAGACACGATGTTTAATTACAGACCGTTGCCACATAGGTGTATTATTGCTGAACGATTGTTAAACAAACAAACAAAGAAACACATATTAAGAATGGTGATAATTTATGGATGGCGACGTTTAGACATAGATTCTAATGTCGTTGTCAAGCAAATGTCATCATCTCAACTTATAAAGAAAAACACAATATTGTCAAGTCGATCGATCCCATTTCTCAGCATAAACAAATCTTGAGAAATCTGTGATTAGGACTATCCTTCAACATCATGTATTTTACTAGAAGGTTTGTAGTTTGCATGGGCAATCAAACAGATAATGATCATTAATTGAAATGCGTTGTGTGATATGTACATGAAACATGTGCATCTTACAAGAAACATGTGTTCAGATAGGTAATCGATTGCAGGATTTTTCTTTGAAACAATTGATGTTAAACATCTGAAACACTTTATAGTTCAAAATCTTTACTGTCATTTTTTACTTTATCTTCAACAAAGAACGTGCTTGACAGTTAGACCAATCATGTCATTTCCTAATTGGGTGTGGTACATTCACCAATGCCTTGATGATCATTCATTCAGATAACAGCAGACAGCTTTATGATGAAATGAACATGATATGTACAAAGTTAATAATTTCTTTGACAGATGTGTCGAGGTAACTGATTTGTTGAAAGCAGTTCCGTCACACGTAACTCATTTCAACAGGTATACCTATAACTTATGTTGTATATTTCCAGTCAATATGTACATTAGTCAAAGACTCCCCTTCAAGTGACAGCTTCAAGGAAATGCTCCAGGAACCACGCATCCAATGGTGAGTGTCATGTCAACACAACGGTCCTTGGCCTTCTCAAATCCTTGATCGAGGTGAAGGTTGGGAGGGCCATTAGCCGAACGTGCTGTCATTTAGTGAGTGAGTCATTTAGGTTTAAATGCCGCCTTTTATGCTTGAGGATTACGCTCAATGGTGCACATTGTATGATTATTGTTGGAGACTGCCATGTTTTTGGTTACTGTTTCATAACATGTAGTAGACAACAATTTTTCTCTACCAACACATTTATCAACAGGACTCCAGTCAGTTATACAACCTTTGAGACCTCACAGCAAAGCTTTCAAATAGTTTTATGGTAGGATTGTTTTGACGAAAATTATGTCTCACGCAATCCCTTCTTCTGGCTTACTTCAAAATGCTTACTTGTTTCGTCAAGTCAACTTCCCTTTTAGGATTTGTTGGTGACAGGTGCCACAGGTGGGTCACTGTCCCCTCACCGTTCTGCAAATACCTGGCATGGTCACTATTTGATCACTATTGTGATGAACAAACGCACGCTGGAATTGCACAGTAGAAAGTATTTTGTTTCTTGTAGTAAGCCATCCAGCATGTCCAGCAAACAGTTTATTGGGATAAACGTCCAGGAGAAATTATTTTCGTTTTCTGGTTTTCACGTTCTGTTGTGAATGAAATTAAACATACAGATTACCAGGACAGTAAGTGCTATTGTGTTAGTCAACTTGGATTTTCTCTCCTGTTGCATTGAGCGGGTGCTATTTGTAGTTTCTGAAGTGAAGGATACCCATCTTGTCGTATGAAATCTTCACACCTGACACTAAGGCTGCAGAGTGTTGTACTGCTCATGCTTGAGATGCAGGCTTGATGCCCAAACTGACGGGACTGTTCCTTGTGGGAGACATCTCCAGATGATGTCAGCACTGTTGCTCACTTGTCATTGGGTCTAATTTCAGATAGTGGTCCAGGTACTGCTTTAAAGTATTGAATAACCCTTCAGCCAAGAAGAGCATGTGTGGCATCTTATCTGTGAGGTAAAAAATCATTAGATGTGTATCCATCTTCCCCCATTAACTGTCTGTTGATGTTATTCACATGGGTGTGACTGCTACAGGTATGTGATGAATGTTATCAAGTTAAAAAGACAGGGCCTAGATTTTCGAGGCTCTCTTAGCGCTAAGATTGTCGTAAGTGCCATACATTAACTTACGACAATCTTAACGCTAACAGTCGTAAGTGCCATTCATTAACATTAACTTACGACTATCTTAGCACTAAGAGGGCTTCGAAAATCTAGGCCCTGGAGGTTACTACTTGCCTCTGTGTGTGTACTCCGGGACAATCAAGTGAGGTGGGCATAGGGTAGGGAAGTGGGCAGGGATGGGACTCTGACAATGTATTCTGGTTTAAGCATATGTTAAATTGAGTTTTTTGTCTGGTTTCAGCAATTTTGTGCATAAGAATATTAAATGTTTATGCGTAAAAATTAGGTTAAGGGTCATTCACATTGAACATGTTGCTCCATACAAATCATCATCGCCCCCCTAGCCATAAATAATGAATGGTCCCTAAAGGCTTAACTACTCTGAATTCCACAACACTACACCTCCACTTTCTGAAGTAAAATCAAGACATTTTATGAAATTAACATTAAATATTTATATTTATTGTCTTCAGTTTATGTATTTACAATGAGTAGAATATAGAATTCACATGTAATGGCATTTTATTCAGTCAAAATTGTTGAAAGAAACACACAGGTTAAAACATTACACATACAGATATTTCCATTATATTCATTTTACTTCTTGTAAGGAGAAAGAATTCAAACATCTCTACTTTGAAAATGATAGTACATATATAAATGACAAAATCATGCTGGTACACATTAAAAGTACAAATAATAGTAATCTGTGCTATATACAAATATCAAAACAGAAGACAGATAATAACACAATCATTAAATGGTATGTACATGCAACTAGATAAATCATTATCCAAAATAATAAATAACAGATAACAAATTTAACAGTCATTGAAACATTTTCCTTACATCAATATAAACTCTTCCTTGTTTTCAAGATCTCCTAGTTCTGTTCATAAAAGAGTTGAACTTGTGGTCCAAATGTATCTTACACTCTTATATTCCTCCCAAAATACTCAAAATTTCCAAAAAATGATTAACATGAAAATATCAACCTGAAAGTCTTTTGCTTAGAATCTGTAAATCATGCAAGAACATTTGTGAGTGCATTCATTTAATGTTGACTATACCAGTTCAATATGATTCAATCTCTATATATGACATGTACCTTTGATAATGTAGAACCAGGAGAATTTGAAAAGCATTAGAGTGGTTAGCAGGATTAACCTAAAATATACTGACAGAAACAAATAAAGGAACACAGGAAAATTCAAGCATTCATTTAATATTTTCCAGTTTTCACCACTAGCTTTGAATAGCGCTGTAGGAGGAGATCTGAGAATAAATAAAGGAACACTTCCATGAAGTGGTGTTCCCTTATTTGTTTCCCTCAGTATATATTGCACCTTCATGACAAGTACATAATATCATTAAAATGGCTTAATTTTTCATTTCTATGCTATGGCTGTCTGACATAAAAGAACTTAGATATATCCACTGAAAATGCTTACTAGTGCTGAAACTGCTGTGCTAGGCTAACAGACAATGTTGTTTGAAATGGAACTACTCAACTGCTACCATGAAAATGCACTTTGATCCTTTCTATGACAGGTCTTTGCAAAACTAACATGAAATATGCCACAGAACAATGCCCTGTATCATCTCCCTTGCATAAGTTCAACAGTAACATCTGTATGCATGGATTTTACTGCATGCAAAATAGACTACATTACAAGGAATACAATTTAAATTAAGAGCTAAGGAAAACTGGTTCTAAGGATTTTAATATCACTTCAGAAATATTCAAAATAAGACAATAAAGGTGCATTTAGCTGAACCTGACAAATCTATTGTGCACTCTACAACAGTGAACAAGTTTGCAATGTGTGAATATTGTAGAAACGAAGGAAGGTACATTGCTATAGTGTATATACAGCATATTTACAGCTTATGGGCTGATGAATTGATGTATCATTCAAAGTCATCATCGGGGTAGAGATCATGTACACATAGGGATTTATTGAGGCCAGTTCAGATGCCAATATTTAGCCTCAATTCTACAGCTCACAGCAGTAAATATTACCCCAAATTGGAACAAAATAAATTCCAGTCCACTTTATGAAATTTGTAACTCAAATATTATGGCTTTGCCATGGTGAATGTTACTGATAACAGGACTAGTAGAGAGGAGTCTTTATCACTGGATTTACATTACTGCCTTTACTGCAGTGATGTATTTAAGAACATACAAATTTAAAAGTAAATCTCAATAACAAAACAAGACTAACATTTGATCACAATATGTCTGCGAAGGGCACACAGCTTGGATTCCAAGATAATGCCTTGATAAGCAGCTACTCCATGCTTGAAATAAATATGAATGAAAATTCCAATTCACAACCTCCATATGGACAGCAACCCACACTGTTTTTGTACAGCTTAGGTAACACTTTAACACTGTTTGCATTCATCAAGGGCACTAATAAAACTAAAATATACTACATTCCTTAAAGGTGAGCTCTCTACTGGGCAAAAAAATGGACATGTGATCAATTAAAAGACAACCCTATAAGACAGAGGTGCACCCTTCTCGATGAAAAGATCTTGGGCTTTTTTACTTCAAACTCAGATGAAAATATTTGTTAACTAAACGGTTTTAGTTTCAACCATAACAGAAGAAGTAAAAATGTCTAGCCTCCATTGCTGTAAAAGGTCATAAGCCTGTCAGGGTTTCTTTGTCTGCTTCTCTCTTGGCATCATTTCCAGTGTACCTCAGCGTTGGGATAGGACAATTACTCACTGAGTTCACTGTTCTGAAACAGATTACCTGATGCATGCAGGCTTTGAAATAATGGTTAAAGTTGAAGACTGACATGAGCACAACACAACAAACCACACAGGATTATTGCTGCTCCTATCTGGAACAGTCAATCAGATATTATCCAAACATGCCACTGTATCTACTCCTCTGTCATGTACAAAGGATAACACATTACACAAGTTTCACCTTATATAGGGACACCCATGGATTCTTCAAGTCACTGACTGCCATCATGATTCCTCAGTCATGGAAATCCCTATGCCATGAAATGACTGCAACTCAAAATCTCCTACTGCTCTTCATACAATACACAATTCTTGCCAAAAGATGACTCATACACATGACATGAAGTCCAGCTCACTCATCAAACATGATGTGATGAGATGAGACCAGTTTCAAGTGATGCCATTGAAGCAGTCAGCAAGTCACAGCAGTCACAGCAACAAATATGCGGCACCTATGGTGAAGTCCCAAGGTAATGCACCGGGCTGGATAGGTTCTGTTGTGACGTAGAAGACTGGCTGTCTGAAGTTAAGTCCCAAGGTAATATACTGAGCTGGATAGGTTCTGTTGTGAAGAAGAATGGTTGTCTGAAGTTAAGTCCCAAGGTGATACACTGGGCGGGGCAGGTTCTGTTGTGAAGAAGAATGGTTGTCTGTAGTTATGTTCCAAGGTAATGCACCGGGCTGGATAGGTTCTGTTGTGAAGAAGAATGGTTGTCTGTAGTTATGTTCCAAGGTAATACACTGGGCTGGGCAGGTTCTGTTGTGAAGAAGAATGGTTGTCTGTAGTTATGTTCCAAGGTAATACACTGGGCTGGGCAGGTTCTGTTGTGAAGAAGACTGGTTGTCTGTAGTTATGTTCCAAGGTAATATACTGAGGCTGGATAGGTTCTGTTGTGAAGAAGAATGGTTGTCTGTAGTTATGTTCCAAGGTAATATACTGGGCTGGATAGGTTCTGTTGTGAAGAAGAATGGTTGTCTGAAGTTAAGTCCCAAGGTAATATACTGAGATGGGCAGATTCTGTTGTGAAGAAGAATGGTTGTCTGTAGTTATGTTCCAAGGTAATATACTGAGCTGGGTAGGTTCTGTTGTGAAGAAGAATGGTTGTCTGTAGTTATGTTCCAAGGTAATATACTGGGCAGGTTCTGTTGTGAAGAAGGTTCTGTTCTGTTGTGAAGAAGAATGGTTGTCTGAAGTTAAGTCCCAAGGTAATGCACTGGGCTGGATAGGTTCTGTTGTGAAGAAGAATGGTTGTCTGTAGTTATGTTCCAAGGTAATATACTGAGATGGGCAGGTTCTGTTGTGAAGAAGAATGGTTGTCTGTAGTTATGTTCCAAGGTCATATACTGAGATGGGCAGGTTCTGTTGTGAAGAAGAATGGTTGTCTGTAGTTATGTTCCAAGGTAATATACTGAGCTGGGTAGGTTCTGTTGTGAAGAAGAATGGTTGTCTGTAGTTATGTTCCAAGGTAATACACTGGGCGGGGCAGGTTCTGTTGTGAAGAAGAATGGTTGTCTGTAGTTATGTCCCAAGGTAATGCACCAGGCTGGATAGGTTCTGTTGTGACGTAGAAGACTGGCTGTCTGAAGTTAAGTCTCAACGTAATATACTGAGCTGGGTAGGTTCTGTTGTTCTGCTGAAATTGTGCTGTCTGAATTAAAGCCCCATTGCATAAACTGGTCTGGGACTATTCTAATCACAGTTCACTGTTTATCACACATTATGCTCTCATCATGAGACCTTAGATCTCAGGGAACTTTGCTCTAATAGCAGCCAGCTGAAAAACATAAAAACAGACAATAAGTTAAACATACTAAAACTGGAAAAAAACATTTCAACTTCAGGTTATTTGGATGTGTCCTAGCCCCACTTGAACAAAGTCATCGTAACATCTTATGATAGACTTAGTTGTAGTTGAAACTGAAACAAGAAGACTAAGTCATCAATATCCCCCTCAACGGTAAAATACTCTTTATGAATATGTCTACCAGTTATGATTATGTCAAATGTTTTGGAGTGTATACACCAAAGTGGAAGGAGAGTATTGAAAGGTTTTTAAGATCTGCTCCAGAGAGGAGCACTACCATCAAATTCAGTTGAAGCCTAACTTGTTGCCATGGAAATGCAACAAGATGACATCCTCATAGTCTCGTTTCCATGGAAACAGCAAAAAATAAAATTCATATCTGGGTCTAAACCCCAAAAGGCACATCTTGGGATCATGCTTGACATATGTACCAAGGATGATAAAGCTAGCATGTATAGTTTGGGAGATCTGCTCCGGACAAGATGACATCCTCATAGTTACAGCCTAAGTCATGTTTCCACGGAAACAGCAAAAAATAAAATTCGCATCTGGGTCGAACCCCCAAAAGGCACATCTAGGGATCATGGTTGACATGTGTACCAATAGTTTAGGAGATAAGCTTCGGACAAAGTGTGACGGATGCACGGACAGACACACGGACGGACTGATGGAACTCTTTTCTATATCCCCTGCAACTTCGTTGTTGTGGGGGATAATACACTTCTTCTATTAGTTGTAGTACAAAATTATGATGATTGATCTGATCAACCCATGGATTATATATATATATCATGGATACTGTGTCACCTCTTCAGTAACAAGTGAGACCAAGTGTCAGTAGAAGTAACCATGAACATGTCACTCACCTCCTTCTCTGCCATCTTCTTCTTTGTGAGCATGATCTGCGCCTTCTGCATGTCCCCAATCTTGGCTAGTTGCCGTGCATCTGTCTCATAGGACGGCATTTCCTCTTTCACCACTTCAACATATGCTGCAAAATACACATACATCTGTATCAAACTGCCGAAAAAAACTTTTCCATCAACACACGCTGTGAGAGAAAGCATATCATTTCAGTTTGATGAAATCAGTCATTAATTAAACCACAACACCAAAGTCTATGAAATTTCTTTTCAATCAATAATCAATACACTAAAACAAAAATATACTGAAAATACTTCAGCAGGATCGGAAGTTTTGGCAATAGACTGTGAAATAAATGTCCCGTTTTTGAATCTCGGGCAGGTCAAAGTTCAGCCATGTTTTCCATTGGAGGCATGTATCATGTGTATACTAGATGTCAAAATGTTTTGTTTGTTTGTTGTTTAAGGCCATCATGACAAGCATACACCTAGTTTCAAGGCCTGATTACCATCCATCTGTTCAATCCCAAACTAACCATGTCAGCTAAGACATGCAGAGTTGAGAGTGATTGTGTTGAGAGTACGTTGAGGATGAGCATCTTGGGTGTAAGAATGTAGACTCAGTATGCAGTATGCTGCTAGTATGTACCTAGCCAAGCTTCTTTCCCTCCTTCACGTAATTTCTTCTGTTGCAGCTCAATCTTCTCGCCCAGCAGTGCACTCTTGTGTTTGAGAGTCTGGGTCTGGGTCACACTCAGGCTGTCTTTCAGGTAGGATATCTGAAACATTGTGTCTGAAACATTAGCAGACTACACAGATATCTGAAACATTGTGTCCGAAACATTAGCAGACTACACAGATATCTGAAACATTGTGTCCGAAACATTAGCAGACTACACAGATATCTGAAACATTGTGTCCGAAACATTAGCAGACTACACAGATATCTGAAACATTGTGTCCCATACATTAGCAGACTACACAGATATCTGAAACATTGTGTCCCATACATTAGCAGACCACACAGATATCTGATACATCGTGTCCCATACATTCGCAGACCACACAGATATCTGATACATTGTGTCACATACATTAGCAGACCACACAGATATCTGAAACATTGTGTTCCATACATTAGCAGACTACACAAATATCTGAAACATTGTGTCCCATACATTAGCAGACTACACAGATATCTGAAACATTGTGTCCAAACATTAGCAGACCACACAGATATCTGAAACATTGTGTCCCATACATTAGCAGACCACACAGATATCTGAAACATTGTGTTCCATACATTAGCAGACTACACAAATATCTGAAACATTGTGTCCCATACATTAGCAGACTACACAGATATCTGAAACATTGTGTCCGAAACATTAGCAGACCACACAGATATCTGAAACATTGTGTCCCATACATTAGCAGACCACACAGATATCTGAAACATTGTGTCCCATACATTAGCAGACTACACAGATATCTGAAACATTGTGTCCCATACATTAGCAGACTACACAGATATCTGAAACATTGTGTCCGAAACATTAGCAGACCACACAGATATCTGAAACATTGTGTCCGAAACATTAGCAGACCACACAGATATCTGAAACATTGTGTCCGAAACATTAGCAGACCACACAGATATCTGAAACATTGTGTCCGAAACATTAGCAGACTACACAGATATCTGAAACATTGTGTCCGAAACATTAGCAGACTACACAGATATCTGAAACATTGTGTCATTAGCAGACTACACAGATATCTGAAACATTGTGTCCGAAACATTAGCAGACTACACAGATATCTGAAACATTGTGTCCGAAACATTAGCAGACTACACAGATATCTGAAACATTGTGTTATATACATTAGCAGACTACACAGATATCTGACACATAGTGTCACATACATTAGCAGACCACACAGATATCTGATACATCGTGTCCCATACATACGCAGAGACCACACTGATACATTGTGTCACATACATTAGCAGACCACACAGATATCTGAAACATTGTGTTCCATACATTAGCAGACTACACAGATATCTGAAACATTGTGTTACATACATTAGCAGACCACACAGATATCTGAAACATTGAGTCACATACATTAGAAGACTACACAGATATTTGAAACATTGTGTCACATACATTAGCAGACTACACAGATATCTGAAACATTGTGTCCGAAACATTAGCAGACTACACAGATATCTGAAACATTGTGTCCGAAACATTAGCAGACCACACAGATATCTGAAACATTGTGTCCGAAACATTAGCAGACTACACAGATATCTGAAACATTGTGTCCGAAACATTAGCAGACCACACAGATATCTGAAACATTGTGTCCGAAACATAAGCAGACTACACAGATATCTGAAACATTGTGTCCGAAACATTAGCAGACTACACAGATATCTGAAACATTGTGTCCGAAACATTAGCAGACTACACAGATATCTGAAACATTGTGTCCGAAACATTAGCAGACTACACAGATATCTGAAACATTGTGTTATATACATTAGCAGACTACACAGATATCTGACACATAGTGTCACATACATTAGCAGACCACACAGATATCTGATACATCGTGTCCCATACATACGCAGACCACACAGATATCTGATACATTGTGTCACATACATTAGCAGACCACACAGATATCTGAAACATTGTGTTCCATACATTAGCAGACCACACAGATATCTGAAACATTGTGTTACATACATTAGCAGACCACACAGATATCTGAAACATTGAGTCACATACATTAGAAGACTACACAGATATTTGAAACATTGTGTCACATACATTAGCAGACTACACAGATATCTGAAACATTGTGTCCCATACATTAGCAGACCACACAGATATCTGAAACATTGTGTTCGAAACATTAGCAGACTACACAGATATCTGAAACATTGTGTCCCATACATTAGCAGCCCACACAGATATTAGCAGGCCACACAGAAATCTGTAACACTGTCGCACATACAGGAGCATTCCACACAGAAATGTAACACTGTCTCACATACAGGAGCAGACCACACAGAAATGTAACACTGTCTCACATACAGGAGCAGACCACACAGAAATGTAACACTGTCTCACATACAGGAGCAGACAACACAGAAATGTAACACTGTCTCACATACAGGAGCAAGCTACACAGAAATGTAACACTGTCTCACATACAGGAACAGACCACACAGAAAGGTAACACTGTCTCACATACAGGAGCAGACCACACAGAAATGTAACACTGTCTCACATACAGGAGCAAGCTACACAGAAATGTAACACTGTCTCACATACAGGAGCAGACAACACAGAAATGTAACACTGTCTCACATACAGGAGCAGACCACACAGAAATGTAACACTGTCTCACATACAGGAGCAGACCACACAGAAATGTAACACTGTCTCACATACAGGAGCAGACCACACAGAAATGTAACACTGTCTCACATACAGGAGCAGACAACACAGAAATGTAACACTGTCTCACATACAGGAGCAGACCACACAGAAATGTAACACTGTCTCACATACAGGAGCAGACCACACAGAAATGTAACACTGTCTCACATACAGGAGCAGACCACACAGAAATGTAACACTGTCTCACATACAGGAGCAGACCACACAGAAATGTAACACTGTCTCACATACAGGAGCAGACCACACAGAAATGTAACACTGTCTCACATACAGGGCAGACCACACAGAAATGTAACACTGTCTCACATACAGGAGCAGACCACACAGAAATGTAACACTGTCTCACATACAGGGCAGACCACACAGAAATGTAACACTGTCTCACATACAGGGCAGCCACACAGAAATGTAACACTGTCTCACATACAGGAGCAGACCACACAGAAATGTAACACTGTCTCACATACAGGAGCAGACCACACAGAAATGTAACACTGTCTCACATACAGGAGCAGACCACACAGAAATGTAACACTGTCTCACATACAGGAGCAGACCACACAGAAATGTAACACTGTCTCACATACAGGAGCAGACCACACAGAAATGTAACACTGTCTCACATACAGGAGCAGACCACACAGAAATGTAACACTGTCTCACATACAGGAGCAGACCACACAGAAATGTAACACTGTCTCACATACAGGAGCAGACCACACAGAAATGTAACACTGTCTCACATACAGGAGCAGACCACACAGAAATGTAACACTGTCTCACATACAGGAGCAGACCACACAGAAATGTAACACTGTCTCACATACAGGAGCAGACCACACAGAAATGTAACACTGTCTCACATACAGGAGCAGACCACACAGAAATGTAACACTGTCTCACATACAGGAGCAAGCTACACAGAAATGTAACACTGTCTCACATACAGGAGCAGACCACACAGAAATGTAACACTGTCTCACATACAGGAGCAGACCACACAGAAATGTAACACTGTCTCACATACAGGAGCAGACCACACACAGAAATGTAACACTGTCTCACATACAGGAGCAGACCACACAGAAATGTAACAATGTCTCACATACAGGAGCATTCCACACAGAAATGTAACACTGTCTCACATACAGGAGCAGACCACACAGAAATGTAACACTGTCTCACATACAGGAGCAGACCACACAGAAATGTAACACTGTCTCACATACAGGAGCAGACCACACAGAAATGTAACACTGTCTCACATACAGGAGCATTCCACACAGAAATGTAACACTGTCTCACATACAGGAGCAGACCACACAGAAATGTAACACTGTCTCACATACAGGAGCAGACCACACAGAAATGTAACACTGTCTCACATACAGGAGCAGACCACACAGAAATGTAACACTGTCTCACATACAGGAGCATTCCACACAGAAATGTAACACTGTCTCACATACAGGAGCATTCCACACAGAAATGTAACACTGTCTCACATACAGGAGCAGACCACACAGAAATGTAACACTGTCTCACATACAGGAGCAGACCACACAGAAATGTAACAATGTCTCACATACAGGAGCATTCCACACAGAAATGTAACACTGTCTCACATACAGGAGCAGACCACACAGAAATGTAACACTGTCTCACATACAGGAGCAGACCACACAGAAATGTAACACTGTCTCACATACAGGAGCAGACCACACAGAAATGTAACACTGTCTCACATACAGGAGCAGACCACACAGAAATGTAACACTGTCTCACATACAGGAGCATTCCACACAGAAATGTAACACTGTCTCACATACAGGAGCATTCCACACAGAAATGTAACACTGTCTCACATACAGGAGCAGACCACACAGAAATGTAACACTGTCTCACATACAGGAGCAGACCACACAGAAATGTAACACTGTCTCACATACAGGAGCAGACAACACAGAAATGTAACACTGTCTCACATACAGGAGCATTCCACACAGAAATGTAACACTGTCTCACATACAGGAGCATTCCACACAGAAATGTAACACTGTCTCACATACAGGAGCAGACCACACAGAAATGTAACACTGTCTCACATACAGGAGCAGACCACACAGAAATGTAACACTGTCTCACATACAGGAGCATTCCACACAGAAATGTAACAATGTCTCACATACAGGAGCAGACCACACAGAAATGTAACACTGTCTCACATACAGGAGCAGACCACACAGATATGTAACACTGTCTCACATACAGGAGCAGACAACACAGAAATGTAACAATGTCTCACATACAGGAGCATTCCACACAGAAATGTAACACTGTCTCACATACAGGAGCATTCCACACAGAAATGTAACACTGTCTCACATACAGGAGCAGACCATACAGAAATGTAACACTGTCTCACATACAGGAGCAGACCACACAGAAATATAACACTGTCTCACATACAGGAGCATTCCACACAGAAATGTAACACTGTCTCACATACAGGAGCAGACCACACAGAAATGTAACACTGTCTCACATACAGGAGCATTCCACACAGAAATGTAACACTGTCTCACATACAGGAGCATTCCACACAGAAATGTAACACTGTCTCACATACAGGAGCAGACCACACAGAAATGTAACACTGTCTCACATACAGGAGCAGACCACACAGAAATGTAACACTGTCTCACATACAGGAGCAGACAACACAGAAATGTAACACTGTCTCACATACAGGAGCATTCCACACAGAAATGTAACACTGTCTCACATACAGGGAGCATTCCACACAGAAATGTAACACTGTCTCACATACAGGAGCAGACCACACAGAAATGTAACACTGTCTCACATACAGGAGCAGACAACACAGAAATGTAACACTGTCTCACATACAGGAGCATTCCACACAGAAATGTAACAATGTCTCACATACAGGAGCAGACCACACAGAAATGTAACACTGTCTCACATACAGGAGCAGACCACACAGATATGTAACACTGTCTCACATACAGGAGCAGACAACACAGAAATGTAACAATGTCTCACATACAGGAGCATTCCACACAGAAATGTAACACTGTCTCACATACAGGAGCATTCCACACAGAAATGTAACACTGTCTCACATACAGGAGCAGACCACACAGAAATGTAACACTGTCTCACATACAGGAGCAGACCACACAGAAATGTAACAATGTCTCACATACAGGAGCAGACCACAAAGACATGTAACACTGTCTCACATACAGGAGCAGACCATACAGAAATGTAACACTGTCTCACATACAGGAGCAGACCACACAGAAATGTAACACTGTCTCACATACAGGAGCAGACCACACAGAAATGTAACACTGTCTCACATACAGGAGCAAGCTACACAGAAATGTAACACTGTCTCACATACAGGAGCATTCCACACAGAAATGTAACACTGTCTCACATACAGGAGCAGACCACACATAAATGTAACACTGTCTCACATACAGGAGCAGACCATACAGAAATGTAACACTGTCTCACATACAGGAGCAGACAACACAGAAATGTAACAATGTCTCACATACAGGAGCAGACCACACAGAAATGTAACACTGTCTCACATAGAGGAGCAGGCCACACAGAAATGTAACAATGTCTCACATACAGGAGCAGACACACAGAAATGTAACACTGTCTCACATACAGGGAGCAAGCTACACAGAAATGTAACACTGTCTCACATACAGGAGCAGACCACACAGAAATGTAACACTGTCTCACATACAGGAGTAGACCACACAGAAATGTAACACTGTCTCACATACAGGAGCAGACAACACAGAAATGTAACAATGTCTCACATACAGGAGCATTCCACACAGAAATGTAACACTGTCTCACATACAGGAGCATTCCACACAGAAATGTAACACTGTCTCACATACAGGAGCAGACCACACAGAAATGTAACACTGTCTCACATACAGGAGCAGACCACACAGAAATGTAACAATGTCTCACATACAGGAGCATTCCACACAGAAATGTAACACTGTCTCACATACAGGAGCAGACCATACAGAAATGTAACACTGTCTCACATACAGGAGCAGACCACACAGAAATATAACACTGTCTCACATACAGGAGCATTCCACACAGAAATGTAACACTGTCTCACATACAGGAGCAGACCACACAGAAATGTAACAATGTCTCACATACAGGAGCATTCCACACAGAAATGTAACACTGTCTCACATACAGGAGCAGACCATACAGAAATGTAACACTGTCTCACCTACAGGAGCAGACCACACAGAAATGTAACACTGTCTCACATACAGGAGCATTCCACACAGAAATGTAACACTGTCTCACATACAGGAGCATTCCACACAGAAATGTAACACTGTCTCACATACAGGAGCAGACCAAAATGTAACACTGTCTCACATACAGGAGCAGACCACACAGAAATGTAACAATGTCTCACATACAGGAGCAGACCACACAGAAATGTAACACTGTCTCACATAGAGGAGCAGGCCACACAGAAATGTAACAATGTCTCACATACAGGAGCAGACCACAGAAATGTAACACTGTCTCACATACAGGAGCAAGCTACACAGAAATGTAACACTGTCTCACATACAGGAGCAGACCACACAGAAATGTAACACTGTCTCACATACAGGAGCAGACCACACAGAAATGTAACACTGTCTCACATACAGGAGCAGACAACACAGAAATGTAACAATGTCTCACATACAGGAGCATTCCACACAGAAATGTAACACTGTCTCACATACAGGAGCATTCCACACAGAAATGTAACACTGTCTCACATACAGGAGCAGACCACACAGAAATGTAACACTGTCTCACATACAGGAGCAGACCACACAGAAATGTAACAATGTCTCACATACAGGAGCATTCCACACAGAAATGTAACACTGTCTCACATACAGGAGCAGACCATACAGAAATGTAACACTGTCTCACATACAGGAGCAGACCACACAGAAATATAACACTGTCTCACATACAGGAGCATTCCACACAGAAATGTAACACTGTCTCACATACAGGAGCAGACCACACAGAAATGTAACAATGTCTCACATACAGGAGCATTCCACACAGAAATGTAACACTGTCTCACATACAGGAGCAGACCATACAGAAATGTAACACTGTCTCACATACAGGCAGGAAATGTAACACTGTCTCACATACAGGAGCATTCCACACAGAAATGTAACACTGTCTCACATACAGGAGCAGACCACACAGAAATGTAACACTGTCTCACATACAGGAGCAGACAACACAGAAATGTAACACTGTCTCACATACAGGAGCAGACCACACAGAAATGTAACACTGTCTCACATACAGGAGCAGACCACACAGAAATGTAACACTGTCTCACATACAGGAGCATTCCACACAGAAATGTAACACTGTCTCACATACAGGAGCATTCCACACAGAAATGTAACACTGTCTCACATACAGGAGCAGACCACACAGAAATGTAACACTGTCTCACATACAGGAGCATTCCACACAGAAATGTAACACTGTCTCACATACAGGAGCATTCCACACAGAAATGTAACACTGTCTCACATACAGGAGCATTCCACACAGAAATGTAACACTGTCTCACATACAGGAGCAGACCACACAGAAATGTAACACTGTCTCACATACAGGAGCATTCCACACAGAAATGTAACACTGTCTCACATACAGGAGCATTCCACACAGAAATGTAACACTGTCTCACATACAGGAGCATTCCACACAGAAATGTAACACTGTCTCACATACAGGAGCAGACCACACAGAAATGTAACACTGTCTCACATACAGGAGCATTCCACACAGAAATGTAACAATGTCTCACATACAGGAGCAGACCACACAGAAATGTAACACTGTCTCACATACAGGAGCAAGCCACACAGAAATGTAACACTGTCTCACATACAGGAGCATTCCACACAGAAATGTAACACTGTCTCACATACAGGAGCAGACCACACAGAAATGTAACACTGTCTCACATACAGGAGCAGACAACACAGAAATGTAACACTGTCTCACATACAGGAGCATTCTACACAGAAATGTAACACTGTCTCACATACAGGAGCAGACCACACAGAAATGTAACACTGTCTCACATACAGGAGCAGACCACACAGAAATGTAACACTGTCTCACATACAGGAGCAGACAACACAGAAATGTAACAATGTCTCACATACAGGAGCATTCCACACAGAAATGTAACACTGTCTCACATACAGGAGCATTCCACACAGAAATGTAACAATGTCTCACATACAGGAGCAGACGACACAGAAATGTAACACTGTCTCACATACAGGAGCAAGCTACACAGAAATGTAACACTGTCTCACATACAGGAGCAGACCACACAGAAATGTAACACTGTCTCACATACAGGAGCAGACCACACAGAAATGTAACACTGTCTCACATACAGGAGCAGACAACACAGAAATGTAACAATGTCTCACATACAGGAGCATTCCACACAGAAATGTAACACTGTCTCACATACAGGAGCATTCCACACAGAAATGTAACACTGTCTCACATACAGGAGCAGACCACACAGAAATGTAACACTGTCTCACATACAGGAGCAGACCACACAGAAATGTAACAATGTCTCACATACAGGAGCATTCCACACAGAAATGTAACACTGTCTCACATACAGGAGCAGACCATACAGAAATGTAACACTGTCTCACATACAGGAGCAGACCACACAGAAATATAACACTGTCTCACATACAGGAGCATTCCACACAGAAATGTAACACTGTCTCACATACAGGAGCAGACCACACAGAAATGTAACAATGTCTCACATACAGGAGCATTCCACACAGAAATGTAACACTGTCTCACATACAGGAGCAGACCATACAGAAATGTAACACTGTCTCACCTACAGGAGCAGACCACACAGAAATGTAACACTGTCTCACATACAGGAGCAGACCACACAGAAATGTAACACTGTCTCACATACAGGAGCATTCCACACAGAAATGTAACACTGTCTCACATACAGGAGCAGACCCACACAGAAATGTAACACTGTCTCACATACAGGAGCAGACCACACAGAAATGTAACACTGTCTCACATACAGGAGCAGACAACACAGAAATGTAACACTGTCTCACATACAGGAGCATTCCACACAGAAATGTAACACTGTCTCACATACAGGAGCAGACCACACAGAAATGTAACACTGTCTCACATACAGGAGCAGACCACACAGAAATGTAACACTGTCTCACATACAGGGAGCAGACCACACACTGTCTCACATACAATTCCACACAGAAATGTAACACTGTCTCACATACAGGAGCATTCCACACAGAAATGTAACACTGTCTCACATACAGGAGCAGACCACACAGAAATGTAACACTGTCTCACATACAGGAGCATTCCACACAGAAATGTAACACTGTCTCACATACAGGAGCATTCCACACAGAAATGTAACACTGTCTCACATACAGGAGCATTCCACACAGAAATGTAACACTGTCTCACATACAGGAGCAGACCACACAGAAATGTAACACTGTCTCACATACAGGAGCATTCCACACAGAAATGTAACAATGTCTCACATACAGGAGCAGACCACACAGAAATGTAACACTGTCTCACATACAGGAGCAAGCTACACAGAAATGTAACACTGTCTCACATACAGGAGCATTCCACACAGAAATGTAACAATGTCTCACATACAGGAGCAGACCACACAGAAATGTAACACTGTCTCACATACAGGAGCAGACCACACAGAAATGTAACACTGTCTCACATACAGGAGCAGACCACACAGAAATGTAACACTGTCTCACATACAGGAGCAGACCACACAGAAATGTAACACTGTCTCAAATACAGGAGCAGACTACACAGAAATATAACAGTCTCAATAAGGAAGCCTGACCAAGAGCTCTGTATAAGATCCACCATATCCCCAAATTATCATGCATTATACTTGTTTAACAAATGAAAGAACAATACAACTTGGACGTTGTCACCAACCTGTTTATCTAGCTGTTGTCTCTCAAACCGCAACACCTCCATACAGGCCACTCCGCCAACACTGTAACACAATCTTCAACTTAGCATGACATGTTTCCATACATAAAATAAATATCAATTAAGTCAACTGCTTGGATAGTCTATTTATGCTTACAAACACAGCATGCTAACTATCATCACATGCATTAAAAAGTCCTTCAGTTTACAAGTTGTTGGTAAATTATTCAAACCCACCCCTGTTGACCTGTCTCTGTATTGTCAGGTACAGTACTGTATCCATCCTTTTATAGCCAGTTTAGTTGGACAACTTGCTGAACACTTTAGTTGTCTACATCATCAATGAAGAACTAACTTGCCGAAGCAGGTTACATAATCTTTGGATCACAAATAATCAGACCATGCACATCAGAAAAGAAAAAGTTATTTTCAAGACCATGCATCTCACTACTGACACATCATTTTACTGTCCTGAAGTTCCTAGGGACAATACCATGTGAGGGATAGTGAGTGATTGAGTTTAATTTTACGCCGCTTTTAGCAATATTCCAGCAATATCACGGCGAGGGACACCAGAAATGGGCTTCAAATTGTACCCATGTAAGGAATCGAACCCAGGTCTTCGGTGTGACGAATGAGTGCTTTGACCACTAGGTTATCCCACCGCCCCTGTGAGGGAGAGAAGGGATCTGGTGGGAGTGTTTAGATTTTGGATAATTCTTCCATTATTGCTTTAAAATATGCGGTAGATATCTGCATTCAGGGGACGGGTTTTGGTTGAAAGAAGTGAAATTTTCCTAGATTGGATATGCGCTTATATATTTCTTGAGAAAGAAAGTGTTATTCACACAACAATGTTGGCTGTAAAGGGGATGCCTGTTGAAATGTCCGATTTGATTGCCTGCCCAAAATGGAATTTATGGCTATGATGTAATAGAGGGAGGATATTCAAAGGAATTAGTTGTGATGCTTTGAACAAATGTACACAAAATCTTTTGATCAAGGACAATGAGAGATGACCATGAAACTCACTTCTACAGTGCCTACAACCTTGGGGACCTGATGGAAGAAACAGGTCCCTTGCATGCAGAGACAAAGAAGTTCACAGAATTCAATGCATAGTTCAAGTCTTTATTTATACTTAACATCATGAAATATCCAACAATTGTACCATTCTAATAAGCAAAATGGCTTAAGTTCACATAAACTGAGGCTTCAGATCACATAAACTGAGGCTTCAAATCACATAAACTGAGGCTTCAGATCACACAAACAGAGGCTTCAGATCACACAAACAGAGGCTTCAGAGGTTTCAGATCACATAAACAGAGGCTTCAGATCACATAAACAGAGGCTTCAGATCACATAAACTGAGGCTTCAGATCACATAAACTGAGGCTTCAGATCACATAAACTGAGGCTTCAGATCACATAAACTGAGGCTTCAGATCACACAAACAGAGGCTTCAGATCACACAAACAGAGGCTTCAGTTCACACAAACTGAGGTTTCAGATCACATAAACTGAGGCTTCAGTTCACATAAACTGAGGCTTCAGTTCACATAAACTGAGGTTTCAGATCACATAAACTGAGGCTTCAAATCACATAAACTGAGGCTTCAGATCACATAAACTGAGGCTTCAGTTCACACAAACTGAGGTTTCAGATCACATAAACTGAGGCTTCAAATCACATAAACTGAGGCTTCAGATCACACAAACTGAGGTTTCAGATCACATAAACTGAGGCTTCAGATCACATAAACTGAGGCTTCAGTTCACACAAACTGAGGTTTCAGATCACATAAACTGAGGCTTCAGATCACATAAACTGAGGCTTCAGATCACATAAACAAAGGCTTCAGTTCACATAAACTGAGGTTTCAGATCACATAAACTGAGGCTTCAGATCACATAAACAGAGGCTTCAGTTCACATAAACTGAGGTTTCAGATCACATAAACTGAGGCTTCAGTTCACACAAACTGAGGTTTCAGATCACATAAACTGAGGCTTCAAATCACATTAACTGAGGCTTCAGATCACATAAACAGAGGCTTCAGTTCACATAAACTGAGGCTTCAGATCACATAAACTGAGGCTTCAGTTCACATAAACTGAGGTTTCAGATCACATAAACTGAGGCTTCTGTTCACATAAACTGAGGCTTCAGATCACATAAACTTAGGCTTCAGATCACATAAACTGAGGCTTCAGATCACATAAACAGAGGTTTCAGTTCACATAAACTGAGGCTTCAGATCACATAAACTGAGGCTTCAGATCACATAAACTGAGGCTTCAGATCACATAAACTGAGGCTTCAGATCACACAAACTGAGGCTTCTGTTCACACAAACAGAGGCTTCTGTTCACATAAACTGAGGCTTCAGATCACATAAACTTAGGCTTCAGATCACATAAACTGAGGCTTCAGATCACATAAACAGAGGTTTCAGTTCACATAAACTGAGGCTTCAGATCACATAAACTGAGGCTTCAGATCACATAAACTGAGGTTTCAGATCACATAAACTGAGGCTTCAGATCACATAAACTGAGGTTTCAGTTCACATAAACTGAGGCTTCAGATCACATAAACTGAGGCTTCAGATCACATAAACTGAGGCTTCAGTTCACATAAACTGAGGCTTCAGTTCACATAAACTGAGGCTTCAGTTCACATAAACTGAGGCTTCAGAAGGCTTCAGTTCACATACATAAAAAATACAGATCACAACAAACAATTTCACAAAGTTTCACAAAACAGTTTGAGACAAACCTGTTGGACAAAGACCACCATATTGTAAAGCTAGTATCTCTGCTTAACATGTTCAAAATCAAAATATACAAGCACCTGCTTGTTAAACTGAAATGATACTGCAACAAAGAATCCTGTTTTACACAGAGCTATCATGATGACAGGAGCACAAGAGCGAGTGAATTTAGTTTTACGCCCCTTTCAGCAATATTTCAGCAATATCGGGGCAGGGACACCAGAAATGGGCATGATGAGCGAACTCTTGAACCACTAGGCTACCCCACTGCTCCACAGGAGCACAAGCTCAATTCACACAGTACGATGGGAGAGGAACCCAAGTGTATACCCACTAGATGGCCCTGCCACTCCTAGAAGACAGGACATCGTAGGTGGGAATCAATCTTTCATTCTGTGTGTTTATCATCACCTGTTTTTCATTTATTATTGCCCTGTTGAAAATATTTTATTACTGCCCTATCTCAGCATCTCCTTATCAGTTTCATAAAAAAGGATTTGCTACAGTTTATCAAAATAAAGCAACCCTGTCCTATGCTTGGCGTAAGAGCCAACAGACCTGCATGTATCATAACTAAGACTATATTCTACACAGGTCCTGTATCTGTATGAAACATATTTGCAAATCATTGCTGAGGAAAGACAGCTAACAAGTTCTAAGCATAACCTGCACCCAAATGAACTAAATACATTATTCAAACAGTTTTCATGTTCATCACAAATAAACCTTAGTGCTTAGAGGTTCTGCAAGTGCACCCATATATATTGTTTACAGTGTTTAACATGTTTCTGATTAAATCTGTTGGAACTCAAATCCTGAACATGACAGTCAATATGACATTTCTGAGAACACTTCGGTCTTGTCCTCACACTGCATGTCTTCATATAAACAACTTCTAAATGTGAGACAGTATTTACAGAATATCCAATGAGGCATGACAACTTACAGATGATCTGTATTTCAATGTTAAGGGCTATTCTGAACATCACCCATAGTCCTCTGGGAGAATATAAAGAGTTTCCTAGTCGCAAGTAGTAACACCAGTTTGATATTTGCGTTAGTAATGTCACATGGAACCATCTGTGACAGCGCAAACAATGGGCGGAGTCATCTTCAACAACATGCCAGAATATGTTCATGACATGTCATGTGCAAACTACTGAACAATGTAGCCAATGAGTATAAAAAAGAAATAGAAATGCTCAGTGAAAATAATAATAATAATAATAATATATAGAGATTCATATAGCACCAATATCCAGATGAGTCCTGCTCAAAGGCGCTTTCGTATGAGTCTGACAAGGAAAGAGTCACTCGGAACTGTAACATGATTTGAAAAAGAATGTTTTCAACATTCTCTTAAATGCACAGATTTTCTCTGCACTTTTAATGCCCAATGGCTGAAAACAACTGCAGAGAAACCCCTGCCCAATGACTGACTGACTGACTGAGTTTGGTTTTACGCTGCTTTTAGCAATATTCCAGCAACATCACGGCAGGGGACACCAGAAATGGGCTTCACACATTGTACCCATGTGGGGAATCGAACCCGGGTCTTCAGCGTGACCACTAGGCTACCCTACCACCTGTGCCCAATGAATAATATACCTATATGAAGGGTTCCACTAGGCTACCCCACCGCCTGTGCCCAATGAATAATATACCTATATGAAGGGTTCCACTAGGCTACCCAACCGCCTGTGCCCAATGAATAATATACCTATATGAAGGGTTCCTTTACAAAACAATACAATTTCTTTCCACTTTTCTCCCTTTTTTTTCTGCCTTAGTTAACCTGAATTTCACAATATCGATGAATATTTTATATTATGGTTGGTATTTAATGCCAAAGCCAGCAATGTACCAGCTACATCACAGCTACCTTTACATAAAGCTATAGGTCAGCAGCCTATTTCTGATAGTATCAACAATAACATATGCCATCATGCTCTCACAGCAAGTACATCTCCTGGTACTTTGGTTCTCACATGGAATACCCACAGTGTCCAGGATGTGAAGTGTGCTTGAGCAACACTTTAAATGATCATAATGATAAAGATTCAATTCATTAATTTGCTAACTGAAAAGATAAACATCCATCCATATGGTCAGTTCATCAACCCGATTTCAAAGAGCCTTCCACATACAGTGAGGTGAGGTGAGGTGAGGTGAAATTGGGTTTAACGTCGTGCTTGAGAGTATTTCGCTCATATGGCGACGTGCATGCGTGTGTATGTGTATCTGCGGCTGCTTGTACTAGCTCAGACTGAAGCTGGTTTTATAGTGCTAGCCCACTGAGATACCATGCCGCAGTGAAGCATGAATACCCCACTTAGAGACACTTTATACTGACTCCGAGCCGACCAGTCCTTGATGTACCCATTAATGCCGAGCGCCAGACAAGGACCAACAAGTACCATATTTTAACGTCTTTTGGTATGACGCGGTCGGGGATCGAACCCGCGACCTTCCGCTCTCTCGGGCGGACGCTCTAACCACTACACCACGGAGGCGGTCACTTACAGTGAGTAAGTAAGCTGAGTTCTACAGCTGACGTTAACAATACCGTAGTGAGAGAGTGAGTTTAGTTTTACGCCGTACTCAGCTATAATCCAGCTATATGGCTGCAGACTGTAAATAATTGAGTCTGGACCAGACAATCCAGTGATCAACAGCATGAACATCGATCTATGCAATTGGGATACGATGACATGTGTCAACCAAGTCAGCAAGTCTGACCACCCGATCCTGTTAGTCGCCTCTGACGACAAGCATGGGTTGCTGGAAACCAATTCTAACCAAGATCTTCATGGGTAAAATAATAATGTCAGCGCGTAAGACTGTCCCAGTGCTGACATACATCAGGAGTGCAACAAGATGGGGCACAAGGCTATATATGCCTGGAGAGTGCAAGAATGTTGGTGTAATGCTGACAGACATATATTTGTCACAGTCAGAAAGGTAGCAAATGTCAACCCAATTTCAAATAAACCCTTTGTCCTGTCACACTTCATTCTTGTTGTGAATGTCACACTGAAAAGGTATTTGCCAAATCAATCCAACTCTGTTTACAATACTGCTAAAGAGATTAACATCTGATTGAAATGATAGTGGTTTTCTGTGTTAAATATTCCATAGAAGATATCTCTGAGAGTGGTTAAATCAGTGCATGAGTTCTCTCCCCTGACAAAGGCTTCTCCACTCACACAATTGGCTATATAAGTCAGGAAGTGAGGAATAAGGGACATTTTATGCAGCAGTCAGCAACATTTCAGCAATACATTTGTAATTTCATAGCTTTATGATTGGACAAAGGTATCTCAATATCAGCAGTTAAAAACAAAGTCGTGCACTACACTTTAAAGTCAGTATGGTTCAGCCTAGATTTATGGCTGCTTGTACAATTATTCCAATTTGAATAGAAGCAGGGCGTTAATTGACCAGGATGGTTTTCAAAATCCAATATCCTGACTAGAAGGACACAAATGAGAATGTTTTGTTCCTGATCTAGTAATCTGGAGTAAAATGTGCAAGAGATTTTTATGTTGACTTTGGCCAAGGAAAACAAAAGCTGACTTATTTACCTAAATCATGTATTGTGTTTAACACAACCCACAGATGATCTCAAGGATTGAACAACAAATGTTACATGACAAAGTAAAAAACTGCCTGTACCACATCAGAGTGGCATATCTAAGGCCAATATTAATCAATACAATTTGTCATAAGAAGCTGCTCAGATTCATATCATGTGGCACAAGTGAATGGTACCATCCAAATTCTATGTAGATTCCACCTGATCCCATCTCAAGCATGTTAGTGTAATTTACTGATTTGAACTGGGACCAAGATTACTGATAAGGTGTTCATTTTACTGATTTGAACTGGGGTGAGTGAATGAGTTTAGTTTTACGCCGCACTCAGCAATATTCCAGCTAAAAGCCAGCGAGCCTGACCACCCGATCCCATTAATCACCTCTTACGACAACCAAGGGTTACTGAAGGTTCATTCTAACCCGGATCTTCACAGGTAGATTTGAACTGGGACCAAGGTTACTGATGAGGTGTTCATTTTACTGATTTCAACTGGCCCCAAGGTTACTGATGAGGTGTTCATTTTACTGATTTCAACTGGTCCCAAGGTTACTGATGAGGTGTTCATTTTACTGATTTCAACTGGCCCCAAGGTTACTGATGAGGTGTTCATTTTACTGATTTCAACTGGCCCCAAGGTTACTGATGAGGTGTTCATTTTACTGATTTCAACTGGCCCCAAGGTTACTGATGAGGTGTTCATTTTACTGATTTCAACTGGCCCCAAGGTTACTGATGAGGTGTTCATTTTACTGATTTCAACTGGCCCCAAGGTTACTGATGAGGTGTTCATTTTACTGATTTGAACTGGGACCAAGGTTACTGATGAGGTGTTCATTTTACTGATTTCAACTGGCCCCAAGGTTACTGATGAGGTGTTCATTTTACTGATTTCAACTGGCCCCAAGGTTACTGATGAGGTGTTCATTTTACTGATTTGAACTGGGACCAAGGTTACTGATGAGGTGTTCATTTTACTGATTTGAACTCGGACCAAGGTTACTGATGAGGTGTTCATTTTACTGATTTGAACTGGCCCCAAGGTTACTGATGAGGTGTTCATTTTACTGATTTGAACTCGGACCAAGGTTACTGATGAGGTGTTCATTTTACTGATTTGAACTGGGACCAAGGTTACTGATGAGGTGTTCATTTTACTGATTTGAACTTTGAAAGAAGGGCGGACCAAGGTTACTGATGAGGTGTTCATTTTACTGATTTGAACTGGCCCCAAGGTTACTGATGAGGTGTTCATTTTACTGATTTGAACTGGGACCAAGGTTACTGATATAAGGCGTTCATTTTACTGATTATGTATAAAAGAAAGTAAATGTCTTGTGTTTGGAGATTATTTCTTTTTAAAAAAACCCAATAAATATCTTGAAAAGTGTTTGATTGTAGCTTTCACTACACAAACATTGTGTACATGTTGCCCAAAGTCCACATATATCCTTACAGTGAGTGGAATATCATGAAAATGTTGATCACATGAGCATGTCATGAGCCAACAGTATGAAACACAGTCAGTTGAGAATGTTTAGTGGTACATCTGTTAACGCCACACATCAAAATGCCAAGATTATCAGCAGTGGTGCGAGAAAGGCTTTGGAATGTCACAGATGGGGGCTTTGAACCTCCATATATCCAGAACATTCCACTGTATAGGGCAGATAATCAACAGACTAATGAGACGCGTCAACCAGACTGGCCAGGCATCTGACAGTCCTAGAACTGGAAGACCGAGAGTGATCACCTCACAAGATGACCATAACCTGCGCATTCTTCATCTGCGAAACTGGATGCTCACAGTGAGGTCATCAACATCAACAGTGCTGGGTCACCGTATCAGCAGGAACATGGCAATGAGACAACTGCATCTTGTGGGCATCCGGGCCCATTGACCAGTTCAGACCATGTCATGAATCTGTCAACACTGACTGAATCGCGTACGTGGAGCAAGGTGAGGTAAGGTAAGGTAAGGTAAGGTGAGGTGAGGTGAGGTGAGGTGAGGTGAAATTGGGTTTAACGTCATGCTTGAGAATATTTCGCTCATATGACGACGTGCTTGTGTGTGTTTGTGTATGTGTGGCTGCTTGTACTAGCCCAGACTTAAGCTGGTTTTATAGTGCTAGCCCACTGAGATACCATGCGCGCAGTGAAGCATGAATACCCCACTAAGACACATTATACTGACTCCGAGCCGACCAGTCCTTGCTTGTACCCATTAATGCCGAGCGCCAGGCAGGGACCAACAAGTACCATATTTTAACGGTTTTTGTGTATGACGCGGCCAGGGATCGAACCCGCGACCTTCCGCTCTCCGGGTGGACACTCTTACCACTACACCACGGAGGCGGTCCATGTGGAGCAAGGAACGTGAAGTGTTGACAACATTGCTTTGGGGTACTATATCTGTGTTGTTTTGGCAACATGTACGCTTAAGTCACAATCAAAACACTTTTCAAAATATTCACAACAATGTCATTGTTGTTGTTTTTAAATAATTCCAAAGCACCAGGTGTGTGCTTTCTTTTGTACATCAGTATATTTGCCCTCTCTAATGAGTGAGTGAGTGAGTTTAGTTCTACGCCGCACTCAGCGATACTCCAGCTATATGGCAGCGGTCTGTAAATATTTGAGTCTGGACCAGACAATCCTGTGATCAACAGCATGAGCATTGATCTACGCAATTGGGGTAATATGACAAGTGCCAACCACGTCAGCGAGCCTGACTAACCGATCCTGTTAGTCGCCTCTTACGACAAGCATGGGTAACTGAAGAACAATTCTAACCCAAATGTTTATGGGTATACCTACTCTCATTTCCTTCCTAACACTGAAATGATATTCTAACAAACACAATACAATACGATAAAAATAATACAAAAATATATACTCTGGAGCTGCATTTAGCCCACAAATGACTCGTCCCCAGTATAAGAATACTGGTTTTCTTAGAATTAAAGCACATAGCCATAGGACCACAATGGTTACAATATCACAGACAATGGCAATCTGAGCAGTATTATACAGACACTTCATTAAGTTGTTCTTCACAATAAAGTGTTTTGTTTTATGTGTAGAACAAATATGTTCCTGAGTTCAGACCACTTACTTGAGCGTTTGCTCGGACTACACAGGTGTAATTATCAGCTGTTTACATACCCTACAAGCTCAACACAAGGTCTATTCCTAAAAATGAAACATAATATAAAATTACCGTACATTCTCTGTGTTTCTGAACGAAGAATATTAAAATCAGATCTTGTACTGTGAAACAATACCACTCTGTGTAAAGATCTGACAAGACCTACAAAGAAGGTTGCATCTCATGTCGAAAGTGTGAGAGAACAGAAATATTTCATCATTAATACATCTGTTCTGTGTAGATGGCTATCAGAAACAATCTTGTGCTTAAGATATGCAAAACATCATAATCATAGTACAATATCTGTTATTTCCATTCAGATACATGTTTTCACGTGTTTGATGTAAAAAAATTCAAATAGTGAAAACAAATATGCTGCCTGGAATGACTTGGTCAATCCTACCAAGAACTTAGAAGATGACATCACCTACAGAGATTCACAGATCTGGTTTTAATGTTAACAGCATGCAGTGGATTTGCATACATATCCTTCACTGCAATACCCTGGTATCATATAATCATGATACAGGTTTTTCGCTGTTACTACTGGATGCTTTGAGAGCATCTGGAGAGTGAGTGAGTGAGTTTAGTTAAACCCCACACTCAGCAATATTCCAGCTATATGGTAGCGATCTGTAAATAATCAAGTCAGGACCAAACAGTCAATCCAGTGATCAACAGCATGAGCATCGATCTACTCACATGGGGTATGATGACATGTGTCAACCCAGTCAGAGAGAGCATGACACCTGATCCAGTTAGTCGCCTCTTACGACAAGCATGGGTTACTGAAGATCAATTCCAACCCGAATCTTCATGGATAGAAAGAGCATTTGGTTCATAGTCGCTTCAAACAGTATTTGAGTTAAACACTAGTCGCTTCAAACAGTATTTGAGTTAAACACTACATTACAAGTGAGTCATCTTATTGTGGAGGATCAGTCATTGTTCTGTAAGCAAATGTTAATGTAACAATTCAGCAACAGATAAAATGAATAATATCAATAAAACAATACCAATAAGGCCAACAGAAGTAAAAGATCATGAGAATCTGTAAAATGCCCACAAAACGTGTAACAGAATATGAATTTGGACGGATAAGTCTTTACTTATGTAAGTGTAGGGTTTAGATGAATGTGTATTTTAATACTTGCAATGGATGAGAAACAGTCAACATCACAGACCAATATAACAAAGAAGCCGTCACAAAATGACAAGACTTAACACAGTTAAAACATCACAGATAATTCAGGTTAGACTGTTTTGAAGAAAGCGCGCTGCAGCTTGTGAAATCCCTCCTCCGTTATGACAATATGCAGATACTGGACTTTTCATTTCTGCCGAGAAAAGAAATACTAGTTACAGGTTGTGAGTTACAAGTAGCTAGAGAATTACTATAGCAGGAAACTTCTAACGGATCACTTTAAGTAACAAGATTATAGCATGTTGGTTTCTGAAGAAGAAATACAAATGAACACAAAATTCTTCATAGAAAGTTTACTGGAAGCATTTGTGTTTTTAGTACTGAATTCTAACTAACAAAAAAAAAAGATTTTAAAAACAGAATGCCCTGTTATAAACAATCACAGTTAACAATTATGGTAACTAATTTCGTATATAACCATTCTTACACAATTAATGCCATCTTTCAAACTTAAATTCAATGAATAATGACTTCTTCTTGTCTGTTTACACAGCCATGGTTAAAGAATAACTAGCAAACACCAAGTAGTTAAATGATTTGTGAGACACTGGCATATTTTGTGTGTTGTGTTATTTATCATAAGAAGTTGTATGCTGACATTTCTTTTAGAAAAATAACTATGAATGTAACATTGTCAGTGACAGGATATAAAAGCTTGAAAACATATTTTCACTCACTGACACAGAGGAGGAATTTCACAAAACACAAACATGTGCTGGAAATACGGAAGAAAGGAACAGCTCACAGAAGCAGGTACTATGTACTAATATCACATCGACTCAGCTAGATACAGAAGACGGCCTTTCATGATAGAGGAATGGTACTGACAGAATAACACGATCAGGGCAAACCTTGGAATTGAACCCCCGATCACACTTCAGCGAAACCCAATGATACAAGCCTTTCCAGTAAATTGTAGTGCCTTATGAAACTGGGTCACAGGTCCAACCTAGTACTTCGAGGACTGACTGACTGACTGAGTTTGGTTTTACGCTGCTTTTAGCAATATTCCAGCAACATCATGGCGGAGGACACCAGAAATGGGCTTCACTCATTGTACCCATGTGGGGATTCGAACCCGGGTCTTCGGCGTGACTACCCCACTACCCCACCGGCCCAGTACTTCGAGGAAAGAGTCATGATAAAGTCTAAGTATTCAGTCTGCTTTGACCAATATTCTGAAACTTCAAGGCAAGAAAAGGCTTTAAAAACAGAATATGTGATGGGAATCGAAACCAGACAATGATTACAAAACAACTCTTGTTGATCCCTTGGCTACATCATCATTCATATGTGTATCTGGCTTAAATGATATGTTTGATTGTCACACTGAAGACTGGGTGCAATTCCCTATTGGATTCAATTTCTGGTGTCATCTGTGATTGAGAACAAGTTGTGCATCCATACTGTCAGCAAGTCATAATGTAAGGAAGGAAGATGGGAGGAGCACAATCCAGCTGTCAGGCTGTTCTACTGTTACTGATACTTATCAGCAAATTGCCAGTGTCCTCATCATTTATCGACTCATGAAGATCCAGGTTAGAATTGGTCTGCAGTAACCCATGCTTGTCGTAAGAGGGGACAAAGGGGATTGGGTGGTCAGGCTTGACACATCATCGTATCAGAATTGTGCAGATCAATATTCATGATGCTGATCACTGGATTGTCTGGTCCAGACTCGATTATTCACAGATGGAATACTGCTGAGTGTGTCTGTTATTCAAACAACAAACAAACAAACAAACAAATAAACAAACACTGTTCCCAAATCACGAGAACAATATCACGATAAGCTGGCATGTTAGGTGTCTGGAAAATGGTATCCTATTTACTATTCCCATATCTTGTTAAAAGCTGGCAGAAAAAAAAGGGGCATTCTCATTACACTCAAATCTTGTGAATTTATTATGTGAAGATATAT
The DNA here is from genome assembly GCF_003918875.1 of Haliotis rubra. Lineage (NCBI taxonomy): Eukaryota > Metazoa > Mollusca > Gastropoda > Lepetellida > Haliotidae > Haliotis > Haliotis rubra. The sequence goes on along the minus strand of NW_025767408.1, from coordinate 130,898 downwards.
TAAGAAGACCTGCTAGGTGTCTGAAACGAGGGGTGTACATCTCTGTTTCAGGTTCGGAAAGCAGCACACTTAAATCTCAAGACGTATCACCTGACTGCCATGTCAACAAAGATGGCTTATCCAATTCAAGGAACACTGTGCCAATCACCAACAGCTGATACACTGGACTGGTATGTTGGGGATGTTGGGAATGTTGGGAAATGTAACTCTATAGGAGTAAGGTGAGTATCAGTGGCGAGATGCATGGATAGATAAAGTGTGTATTAAACAAGGATGAGAGACATCAAGAAAGAAGAAGAATATTCTAAAAATTACATTTCCGAACAATTCTAAAAACTCACCTCTTTTGTCTCTGAATTGGAGGCTGTGGGTAAAAATAATAAAATAAATGAATTGTGCTTTTACATGGTGGTAATATGTTACAAGTGTCGGAAAGGTACAAGAAGATATGTTTTCAACATGTGGTGATGATTTTTATGTGAACTAGTGTTGCATCGCTGTTAGAATATATAAACTGGAATCAAGTCATTTGTGTTGAGCATGTCTACTTCTTTGTGTCAGTCAATCAAGTGATGCTTAAAAAGATATCTACTCATGCACCATTCTGTTTCACTATTTTTTCTACACAAATAAATTAAATATTTTTCACAATGGAAATCACAAGAGATGAGTCATCATGAGACAGTCATGGCCAAAGCTTGTGTCTTCAAGTCCTAGGATGGATCTATAAATGTTACAAATGGTTGGACTGTTTCAGATGTTACTGGAGACAGAGGAAACAGAGAATTATATGAGAGCTAAGAGATAATATTACTTACATTTTTGGCAGCCTGTGAAAAAGACACAGAAAAACATTGATAATACCTGGTCACATGGTAAAAATTATGTAGTTTGAAATTAAACCATTGTTATCAACCATAAACATACACCAGTGAAATGGAACCATTCAGTGTGCAAGCTTAACCTAACACATCACCAACATTTCAGCCATACTGTGACAATAAATGGAAGCAATTTGAAGAAAGTTTTGTCCACCATTTGATTTAAAGGAAGATTAAATATATGCAAATGTATTACTGGCAACTCACTCTGGCTACTTACAATAACTTTGGCTACTTACTGTAACTTTGGCTACTTACTGTAACGCTGACTACTTACAATAACTCTGGCTACTTACTGTAACTTTGGCTACTTACTGTGACTCTGGCTACTTACAATAACTTTGGCTACTCACAATAACTCTGGCCCCTTACAAATATTCTGGCTACTTACAATAATTCCAGCTACTTACTCTAATTCTGGCTCCTTACACTAACTCTGGCTACTTATTATCATTCTAGCTACTTATTGTCAGTCTGGCTCCTTACACTAACTCTGGCTACTTATTGTTACTCTGGCTCCTTACACTAACCCTGGCTCCTTACACTAATTAACCCTGGCTACTTAGTGTCACTCTGGCTCCTGACACTAACTCTGGCTACTTCAAGTATGATACAACGACAACCAGTACTGCTGCTTCATCAATGTGATGACACTGATGACAAACCAAGGATCATATTCCCATCCATTCATCAGCTGCTCCTCACACAGCAAAGGGACTGAACTCTTGTGTCTGGATTGTGCTGCATCAGACCACCAAGACAGGCATGCACTCTGGTATAAACAATGCCACTTACCCCTGATTTCAATGTCCGAAGGAACTGGTCAATGACAAGCCACTTTTCTTTAACAGTCTCCACCTCTTTGTTCTTGAATGGGTCACGGATTCGTATTTTCACTTCCAGCTTTCCACCAACAGTCTTCCGGCCATCCATTAACTGTTGGAGGACAAAGAAGAATTACTCACATATTAACTGACTCAATAATAGGTTGATGGCAATACCTAGAGTGCCGGATACACCAGTACAACCAGGTCATATATGATTTGCTCAATACTAGCTGTTTTGTCCCTTTCTTAAAGAGGGGGGCGGTGGGATAGCATAATGGTTAAAGTGTTAGCTTGTCACGCCGAAGACCCGGGTTCGATTCCCCACATGGGTACATTGTGTGAAGCCATTTCTGGTGTCCCCCGGCATGGTATTGCTGGACTATTGCTAAAAGCAGCATAAAACTAAACTCACTCACTTGTTGAACAGCCACTGTCTTCATTACTCCAGCTATATGAATCAAGTCTGGACCAGAGAACCCAGTGGTTTGTTATTATGACCAATGATCTATGTTGTCAGGCATGAAGACATGCAATGACCCCTTACAGAGACTGACCACACAGTCCAGTAAATGACAAGTTATGACCAAATCAGATGCTGGGGACCAACAGGGAAGTGACTTCCAGGTAATATGGGAATTGGGATAAAAAAGCAGTGAGGTTCAGTTAAACAGTGTGTTAAAAATCCCTGAAATCAAGATTTAATGTTCAATGATAATAAAGAATGAATCCAATTTAGACATAGCTTCAGTATTTGTCCAGATTATTTAAAGGATATGTGAAAGGAATTGAAGTTTCTTCCAAATCTAGCCACATGTCCCTACTTGTCAAAAATATTGACAAACTTAGATATGACTACCACTGGACCATTTTTAACAAATTCCCCATAAAATTAGTAATAGATATTTAAATTTTGTGTACTTACATCATAACTGTCATGCACAGTACTGTGCTGGTCGAGGGGGGAGGAGTTTAATGCTGACTGTTCCTAGGTGTTTATCTCCCTTGAAGAAACCCCTGCAAACATTAAAACATAAGCTGGTGAGTTTAACTTCAAAATGCTGTAAACAAAAGTTTAGTTATGGGTAGAAAATTCAAATTCTGTAGACGGACAAGCCAAGAAACACAATTTTGGAAACTGAGAGATTCAAACAGCCAGACTTGGTGTGACAAGAGAAACAACTCTGTACAACACCTTGGTCCATTTGGCCACCAATGTGGAATTGTACATCCACAATGCATCTCTACATATCTGCTGAGGTGTATAAAACTGAAAGTAGACATTCTGGTCAGGACATAGTTACTCCGAGTCACCCTCTCCCCTTCTTTACACGGCTTAAGATCAGACCAGAACTGTTTATACCAGTAATTGTCACAAATAACACAAGCAAGGGAAATTATGGCAGACCAGTGGATCATGCCAGAAGGTACAAAGCAGAACATCGGTGGTACAGTGATACACAGACTCAACCAGGCCACTGCCTATCCACATATGATGAAGCTGCTCTATCCTGATATTTCCACTCCAGTCACCATTAACGATAATCATAGGTCCAAGTGCTTGTTAGAATTCTCAGGTAGTCACAAAGCAGGGGATGTATTTCTGGTGAAGATTTTCTTCCGTGAAGAACTCCAACACTTACCGTTTGTAGTAAACTTCTAACTTGATTGTCTTCCGCTCAACAACTCTATGAAACGACCTTGCCTTGCGATCAATTTTTACTTTGAAATTTTCTTGGTATTCTGAAAGTGGAGAGCAAGACAAACTGAATAAAATGAGTTCTGTTTTAAACTGCAAGGCAGATAAGTGAATCATTTTCAAGTATTTCATTTTTCAAAGCAGGTTCTCACAGAAGATATTGTTTCCATCATCAATCATTGTGTTCATACTTGGTATTTGCTAAAAACTGATAGCAATACCCTTGAACACTATCTTTACATGTTACAAGTGTAGCAGAATGTGAAGTTTGTGTACTGACACTTATGTATCATAAACTTGGGTACACATTTTGGTAAGTAAGGTAACAGTTCTACAAACTCTTTAGCAATCTCTAGGTAACATAGTTATGTAAGATAACATGGGGTTCTCTTTGTCTTCAGCCTCCTGGTCCAGCCATGGCTTGGCCAGTGATTGTGTCTATTGTTTCTGTAGCATGTGGCCAGATCTCAAGTCTTATATACTTCAACATATCTCTTCTGTGGTCACTGCTGGATCTCAAATCTGCATGATTATCACAGCACTGCACATACTGGGTAAGTTCATTTAGATTTCCTTTGTGTGCATTGGCTGATCCTGAGGGGGGGTTCAGGGGTTTCACCCCCCCCCCCCTTTCTGAAAATGACTTAAGACTTTTTTTTCGCGTTGGCGGAGCCAATGGGGGGGTTCAGGGGGTTCCCTGCTTTCAAAATTACTGGATCTGCCCATGGTGTGTATATATATATCATGAGGAGGATAGCATCTTGTGTTCAGTCCAGTTAACGAGGCTTTCATAATAATAGTTGTGTATCTGTAATATAATCCACACTATATGCAACATTGGAAATACTTGTATAATATGTGGTATGATACATGTAGGTGTTGCCAAATATACTTTAATTATTGCATTAAGCTACCATATAGTTATGAATACACAATGTCATTTAGAAAGTGGTGTAAAGCACAGATTCTAGAACTATTTGGGGTTGAATCTCATTCAGGATTTGAACCCACTCTCTGAGTGTCAGGCACCTAACTGCCAGCACACAAAGTCAGCAATCTAACCCACTCATCCACCGCACCCATACAGTGCTTTCACTAGTACTTTACATAGTTTATAACTTACAGCTATAAAAAACAAAAAAAACAAAAAACAACCCAAAAAACAAAAAACTAAAACAAAAAAAACAAACAAAAAAAACCCCCAAACTTACAGCTGTAACTGTTAGTGTACTGAAATACTACAGTTATAAACTACCATTTCTGTAGGAGTTAGATAATTATCATGTACATACATTTTTAGATACATAAATAGTATTAGTAAATGTGTACTGCTGTACTGCTTATACTTGGTTTATATTACTGTAGGCATGTGTGATTGTGTGTGCATGCATGTGTGTGCTTAAAAAAGATTTTACTTAGGTGTGCCACTTAAATATTAGGAATAGGAGGCAACTATTGATAGATGCCTTACTGCTGGCTTCAAGAGACGTGTTCTGTTATTCGAGAAAAGACGGCACACAATTACTGATTCCATAAACCTGCAATCTACATAATCGTTTTATAAGTTGACTTTTGTTATTTACATGTACTATCATAATCATGAAGTTTATATTTATTAGTTGTAAAGAATACAACATGTTCAGTGACTGACTGCAATTTCGGTATACACTTCGACCAGTTCCATTCATATCTGTAACTTTTTTTGTTCATTTAGAACTATAACAAGTGTTAGTGGCAATGTCCCCCACCACTAAACAAGAATGAAATATAACATATCTTTTGGTCACATAGAAGATTACTTTTTGTGTGATGTAGTTTTGAAAATAAGGTCCAGGTCACCCAAACTGACTGTTGGCAGTGCAATTCCCCAATGTAGGCTGTCACCAAATTTGAAGACATTGAGTACAACCGTGCATGAAATATCGCGTTAACAAGAGTTGGAAAAGTCTTCAAGGTGACTTGGTGACCTTGAAAATAAGGTCAAGGTCACCCAAATGTACTGGTGTACGTGTAATCCCCCAATGTAGGATGTCACCAAAATTGAAGACATTGAGTACAACAGTCCATGAGATATCACGTTAACAATAATCAGTACGTACGGACGCTGCTGAATACATAGTCCACCGCGCAACGCGGTCCATAGATGAGCATTTATTTCAATTTAAATGTGAATAAGGACAACAATTTCAAGATGGTCTCCAGCTTAAAACAGTGTTTTTGTAATTATGAGTTAGAGGATATTGGTAATAAATAAACTCTCACAAGTTCTCTCACATATTTGTCAAGAGTAGCAAATCTACACAGGAAGCCAAACTGACTGCCTCTCTTACTGGCACTTGGTGATGGGAAACTACACATCAGCTGAATTCCTTGTGTATCAGCAAATTATGGAACTGATCAAGTTAGGCCTTCACAGGCAAGTGCAAGAGTGAATGCTGCTTTAAGATACAGTTATCATTACAAAAATGGTAACTACTTAAAGTTTAGACCAGAGAAACCAGTGGTATATATAGCATGAGCAACGATCAATGGTGTCGGGTGTCACATTCACCTGGCCCTGATTTCTTAAAAAGATAATACTCAGGTGAAACATGAGTAAAAACATGAGAACTCAGAGCCTGTTGTCATGCTGTGACTATCCAATCATCAGAGAGTGGCTCACAGTACAAGCATGAGTACAAGCATGGACCTCCCACATGGTACACATGACAGTTACCTGGATCTACGAAACCCTTCAGTGTCTCCGTGTGTCCTGACTGAGGGTCGTCCTGGAAACATAACACATCAGGTGAATGTCAAACTCCAGACTGAACTGTGGTATCACAGTTGAAAGAAAATAATTATGCTTACAAGTACATACTGTTTAGAAATCTACTCTTCTACCCAAAACAGTGGAAAATTAATCAGTTGACTCTTTAATTGATATCAACTTTTTTCAAAACTTATTATCAAAAAATACCAAAAATATGACAAAAATAACATCCATTTTACTTACATTAGGGAAAGGAAACTCGTATTTCACATAAGTATCTAAGTCCTTTTCAGAATAACCTGAAAAAAACAATGATAAAAGTTAGGAGCATATAAAACTTTCAGAACTATGTATCTATGATAATATTATCATAGCAGCTTTGAGTTTCAGATTGATGCTAAAGATTTTGCTAGTTCTCCATCAGGAACTTGATGATACAGTTGAACTTGATGGTCTGAACTCCAGATCATGAATATTTAAGTGGGGTTAAATATTGTTCAGTAAATGTACCCACCTGAGGGGATAGGTAGTTGTATTGCTCTAACAATGCCTAACTCCAGGTCATTGTCGCCGAGGTCTGTGTTGCATCTGTAACAGCAATGGTGTTACCCTAATTACAACATCACCTTTTTTTGTGTAAAGCAGAACGATACTTAAAACATACTGGTAGTTCTCCAGACACAGCAATACATGGGCATCAATTTGCTTTTGTTGTAAGGCCAGCTTCTTTAGGCAAATTACTGAATGTACCCTTTGAAAGTAATTCACAAAATTTGATACTATCATGCATGTGACCCACTGGTTGGCAGGCATGTCTTAAAATCAGGACAACAACAGACAGTGAGTGAGTTGAGTTTTAAGCTCAAAACCACATCCATGCTAGAGGACAAACAGAATGACTCTAACATACAGTTTCCTAGCAAACTCCCCTGTGGGAGTACAACCTGCTTCACAGTGCAAAGTTCAACATACAATTTTTGGTATTTTGACATATTCTAAGAAAAAATATTTTTTAAAGAAAGAGCCTGTAAGAAAATTGATATGAGAGGAAACACCAATGTCCTGGTAATGTGCAGGATATAATTCCAGGAATTCTACAGCAGTATAAGTTTATTTGAGTTTCTGACAGCAGCTGCAAAAAACATTAGATATGTTTTTTAGAGTGTAACCATAATGTCAGTCATAAATTACATCTCAGCTCAGGAAAATGGCTGACTGAGCAGGATCGGAGATCACTTACTTGACAATTGAGAAGCTCCGGGTTTCATAGTGGAACTTGGGCACAGGGTCTCCATGCAGCTTGGCATTCTTCAATGCATCCAGATCCTTGCGACTGTTTTGTTCTAACTTTTGAAATCTGTCAGAAATAACAAAACCTAATGAGAACAATTAAAGAGATCAGGTATAAGTTCATGTACATGAGTGAATAGTAAAGCACATACTCAGATGTATATTCTTGGAGTGAGTCAGTGAGTGAGTATGGTTTTACGCTGCTTTTAGCAAAATTCCAGCAATATCACGGCGGGGGACACCAGAAATGGGCTTCACACATTGCACCCATGTGGGGAATCGAACCCGGGTCTTCAGCATATCGAGCTGACGCTTTAACCATTAGGCTACCCCACCGCCCAGTATATTCTGGGAGCTGTACTGAGCTGGGATGTATAATTCAAGGTGTAACACAGACACCAGGATGAACAGTGTATGTACTGAGATGTATAATTCAAGGTGTAACACAGACACCAGGATGAACAGTGTATGTACTGAGATGTATAATTCAAGGTGTAACACAGACACCAGGATCAACACTGTATGTACTGAGATGTATAATTCAAGGTGTAACACAGACACCAGGATCAACACTGTATGTACTGAGATGTATAATTCAAGGTGTAACACAGACACCAGGATCAACACTGTATGTACTGAGATGTATAATTCAAGGTGTAACACAGACACCAGGATCAACACTGTATGTACTGAGATGTATAATAACACAGACACCAGGATCAACACTGTATGTAAGATGTATAATTCAAGGTGTAACACAGACACCAGGATCAACACTGTATGTACTGAGATGTATAATTCAAGGTGTAACACAGACACCAGGATCAACACTGTATGTACAGAGATGTATAATTCAAGGTGTAACACAGACACCAGGATCAACACTGTATGTACTGAGATGTATAATTCAAGGTGTAACACAGACACCAGGATCAACACTGTATGTACTGAGATGTATAATTCAAGGTGTAACACAGACACCAGGATCAACACTGTATGTACTGAGATGTATAATTCAAGGTGTAACACAGACACCAGGATCAACACTGTATGTACTGAGATGTATAATTCAAGGTGTAACACAGACATCAGGATCAACACTGTATGTACTGAGATGTATAATTCAAGGTGTAACACAGACACCAGGATCAACACTGTATGTACTGAGATGTATAATTTACGGTGTAACACAGACACCAGGATCAACACTGTATGTACTGAGATGTATAATTCAAGGTGTAACACAGACACCAGGATCAACACTGTATGTACTGAGATGTATAATTCAAGGTGTAACACAGACACCAGGATCAACACTGTATGTACTGAGATGTATAATTTACGGTGTTACACAGACACCAGGATGAACACTGTATGTACTGAGATGTATAATTCAAGGTGTAACACAGACACCAGGATCAACACTGTATGTACTGAGATGTATAATTCAAGGTGTAACACAGACACCAGGATCAACACTGTATGTATTGAGATGTATAATTCAAGGTGTAACACAGACACCAGGATCAACACTGTATATACTGAGATGTATAATTCAAGGTGTAACACAGACACCAGGATGAACACTGTATGTACTGAGATGTATAATTCAAGGTGTAACACAGACACCAGGATCAACACTGTATGTACTGAGATGTATAATTTAAGGTGTAACACAGACACCAGGATCAACACTGTATGTAAGGGATGTATAATTTACCAGGATGTAACACTGAGACACCAGGATCAACACTGTATGTACTGGGATGTATAATTTAAGGTGTAACACAGACACCAGGATCAACACTGTATGTACAGAGATGTATAATTCAAGGTGTAACACAGACATCAGGATCAACACTGTATGTACTGAGATGTATAATTCAAGGTGTAACACAGACACCAGGATCAACACTGTATGTACTGAGATGTATAATTTACGGTGTAACACAGACACCAGGATCAACACTGTATGTACTGAGATGTATAATTCAAGGTGTAACACAGACGACCCACTAACAAGACTCAGACCTGATTGGCTCACCGTGTCACGTGTGTGATGCACGAGTATCACAATACTTAAAGGGACCATCTGTCCCTAGTGTACATCTCACAATTTAAGATGTGAACCATGTACCAGGATAAGTGCTGTGTGTACTGAGATGTATGATTCAAGGTGTGAACCATGCACCAGGATCAGTACTGTGTGTACTGAGATGTATGATTCAAGGTGTGAACCATGCACCAGGATCAGTACTGTGTGTACTGAGATGTATGATTCAAGGTGTGCACCATGTACCAGGATCAGTACTCTGTGTACTGAGATGTATATCCTAGGACTGCCTCATGTACCAGGATGAGTACTCTGTGTACTGAGATGTATACTCTAGGACTGTCCCATGTACCAGGATGAGTACTCCGTGTACTGAGATGTATATCCTAGGACTGCCTCATGTACCAGGATCAGTACTCTGTGTACTGAGATGTATACTCTAGGACTGCCCCATGTACCAGGATGAGTACTCTGTGTACTGAGATGTATATCCTAGGACTGCCTCATGTACCAGGATCAGTACTCTGTGTACTGAGATGTATATCCTACGACTGCCTCACCCACAAGGCATCAGTACTACACACAGTACCATCAACGCCATGACATACTCACTTAGCAGCGGAGGCCACGTCTCCCAACTTGGTGAAGTGCTGGGAATTAGTGGAACATATCTGAAACAAACAACAGGACATAAAGCAGCACGCTACTCAATACCTTAAGCACATCTCATCACTGTAATTTACTCATTGTAGCACTTTCATCATCGGTCAGATTAAGAAAGATGTGACTTGTGAGCCAACATAAGTGCCACTCATTGACTTGAAACAGGGTCTGGGCCAGGCAAACCATTAACTATAAACATGAGGAACCATCAATTCTAGCTGGATATGTATTACTATCACACCATTTTTGCTGGACGACCTTCTCTGCTCCCTGGAGCTCTACACATTTAAGGCCTAACAATTTAGTTATCACACAGAGCTAGCCATCTAGCCACAAATTGACGATTTACTCCCACTTTGCCAGTAGTTAATCTGACCACAGTTTACGAATATCAGATTATAATTAACACCCTAATTAGCAAGGTCATGCCTGGCTGGTTATTGTCAGTTTGTGAGCGTGATGAGCAATGAACAGTGTTCACCACATGCAAAACAATTTTAGTCAATAAGTGTTCAGCTTCAATTTGCTTCAATTATCAACTTTCTATGCTCTCACCCACTTAGTGGGATTGTAAATATTTGCATTGTGTTTGTATTTGATTAAAATGACATTACATGATCATAAGTCATATATGTATCATTTATTTATCTGTAACTTAACACTAATCATCTTCTTAAAATGATAAAAATGTTAAAGAAACATTACCTGACTATACATTTTATATGTACAATTTGTTTATTTTTGTATATCTGTAACTTTAACATGAATCATATATATTTTTGTAAATTTTGTAAAACGAAATAAATTGTCAAAGTGTTGAACTGACGTGAGTTTTAATCTCCTACTAATCCCCTTTGTTGCACTATTAACTTCTATTAATTGCTTAACAATGAAAGTGGCAAAGTGGGAGGACACCAAACTGACCCTGATCTGCCTGATGAGATCCTGCTTGAGTGTTTCGAACACCTCCTCCCTGTCCCCTGTCGGTGTGCAATCATCTGCCTCCACAACAACAAACTTGTCCTCTTCCTCAAAGTCTGCTATCGGGGAAGGAGGAACCTGCAAATTTGTATTGAAAAAATATTTCCATTTGGGTATGTTATCTGAGGCTTGTCAGTTTATCCGATTCAATGAGACAACTGGAACAGTGATAAAACAACTAAACTGTGTGTGATTATTATTGTCAATATGCTGTCTTTCAACAAGCAAAGTACAATAGTTTCATGACCTTGAACTAAATGGTGTTAAAATAACAAAATGGTAGATGATAAAAGCTTTGCAAATCAAGTTGTCAACCCATATTGACAGTGTTGTTCATGCTCATAGTCATGCAAGAAAACTATTTAAAAAATCCATTTGGCCTGTAGTCATGTATCTCTATTTAGTGTTTTGATACAAAATGTAGTTGGAGCCTGAGTATATTGTTCTGCAAGACTCCATCGTGTCCCTACCTGTGCCAGATCCACAGGGAGGCCTGCTGCTGCTGCCTGTAACATGGGCTTCATCCCCTGTGGAACAGATGTTCAGTATACAGAGAGGTAATAGTATGTTCTCAAACACACAGGTAACTGGCATCGTAAATGTATTGATTATTGAAAACTGATTACAATCTGGAGGATATGGAGTACTTTATACAGGAAATACTGTTTAATGTGGAAATGAACAGATAGTTTTACATCAAAAGTTCTTTGACAAATAGCTACCAAACAGAATTAACTCAGTAAACAACTTTAGAAAAAACTACATTTTAACTGAAAGCACTTATTTTCATTTACAGAAAACACATTGATAACAGAGAATAATACAGAACTACCACAGGGAGATAACACAGTGGACACCTCATAACTACCACAGGGAGATAACACAGTGGACACCTCATAACTGCCACTGAGAGATAATAGTCAAGACACAAGAACTACGAAAGGGAGATAACACAGTGGACACCTCATAACTACCACTGAGAGATAACAGTCAAGACACAAGATCTACCAAAGGGAGATAACACAGTGGACACCTCATAACTGCCACAGGGGGGGACAACACCGGAGAACTACCACAGGGAGTTTACAGAGTCACCTCAGAACCACCTCAGAGATAGATTATGTGTGTACTCACATGCATACACCTCATGTAGTTCTTTGCCAGCTCGATCTCATTGTTCCGCTTTGCCTTGAGCGCAGCCTGCTTGAACTCTTCATAGCGCTCTTGGAGGAAGCGTTCCTGTTGTTCTGCACGTGATGAGATGCTCTTCCTTGAGCCTGGGTAGAGAAGAGCCAGCAAATTCAGGTTTAAACTGGTCTTGACTGACGATCAGGATGCTGACTATGCCACATTGGACCATATTTCAAACACCAACATTTCCTTTGTTCAACAGTATCAGTTCATTGGGGGTATCAACATACAGCTAGTGGAGCAGTTTCAGAATGAAGTAATGCATGTGTGGTGATAAGCAGTGCTGTAACGATGCATCAAACTATCGATGGATTGCAATTATTGAGTCTCCGATAGCAAGTAATCCATGGTAGAAACGAAAAAACTATCCATGCATCGATAGTATGTGTGACTATCGATAGTTTAGTAATTGACTTCCGTTGATAAATGCGCAGCACAAAATACAGGAAGTACCAGATTCATTCACTTTGATTCAGAGGTATCCACACCTGTTACCACTTAAACAAACAAGTTTCTTGTCAGTTATCAAAAGAGACTGAGACTACTTCAACGTGTTAGTATTTCATATAAACTATACATTCATTTGAGAAAAGACTTCAAATGACACAATTCAAGACGAGAAAAAACTATTGCAATAGTATTGCAATAGTTGGTCGCAATAGACTATCGCTATCGCAATATTTGTTTCTGCCTCAATAGTCACCCTTAGTGATAAGTAGAATGTAATGTAAACATTAGTAATATCAGAGAACCTGTCATTTGCTTGTACAAGTTCTACTCACATACCATCAAGCAAGAGGTCACAATTTTGGAATGAAGACAAATGTCCCAAGTCATCTGAGTTATATCTTGAAACATTTTAAATGAAAACATGGGTTTTACCTCTTCACTAAAAAAATTACAAAACGTTAATATCATCTGCTACATGTAATCAATCTGTGACAATTATTCTGTACAAGGAAACTTTTTGAAATCCAACACTCTTTTCTTCTTTGTGAGCTTTATATCACTTGAATCAGTATTTGATTCAAGTCTTATTAGAGAAGAGTGATTGAGTGACTATGGTTTTACGGCACTTTAAGCAATATTTCAGCAATATCATGGCAGGGTACACCAGAAATGGGCTTCACATATTGTACCCATGTGGGGAATTGAACCTGGGTCTTTTGCGTGACGAGCGAACGCCTTAAACAATTAGGCTACCCCAATGTCCTTATTAGACTGACTGACTGACTGAGTTTAGTTTTACGCGGCTTTTAGCAATATTCCAGCAATATCACGGCGGGGGACACCAGAAATGGGCTTCACACATTGTGCCCATGTAGGGAATCGAACCCGGGTCTTCGGCGTGACGAGCCAACGCTTTAACCACTAGGCTACCCCACAGCCCCCCGTCCTTATTAGAGAAGAAACAGACTTGTGTGAGACTGTTACATGAATGGATGTAGCACATCAAAGATAAGGGTGAGTTAGAGAGAGCCAGCAGTAGCCCCACCTACCTGCCGTTTTGATGATCTGTGGCTGCTGTGCAGGGGCAGGCCTGGCAGCTGCTGGAGCTGGTTGAGGTGCAGCCTTCTGTGGGGAGGGGGCTGTCTGACCCTGGGGCTTTGCTGGAGGTTGGTTGGAGGGGGCTGCAGCCGGAGCAGCGTTACCAACAGGGATAGGAGCAAAACCTGAAACATGTAGGGAAGTGATTCAGTATCATTATAGAACACATCAGGGACAAACAAGCAAGTCACCTTGACACACTGTGTGGACTGACACAGGGCAGCACCTGCAGCACACACTGCAGATTGACAAGTGACTCACACAAAAATGTCATCTGGGGCTGTGGACTGACGAGGGACTCACCTCAGTAACACACTAGGTACTGACCAGTATTATACTTGGCACTTTCCCTCTTTCTCACCTGGCACAGTCCAACTGGATGCACAAGCAAGTTACCTGGTGCACACCCTGTGGACTGACGAGCGACTCGCCCTGGTAACATCCTAGGTACACACCTCTTTCTCACCTAGCACAGCCCCAGTGGTTGCACACCCTGTGGAAAGACGAGCGACTCCCTACGTCCTGACCAGTATCTTACTTGGCACATCTGGTGCAATCCCCTGGACTGAGCAACTCACCTGGGGGTGAAGGCAACTCCGAGAAGTCACACTGTCTCCCAGCTTTCACAGCCTTGATAGCATCTTGGTATTGCTGGAACACACAGAAACACGCTACAGTATGTGAACGGTGTAATATGTCTACTACACTCACAGCATCAAAATATCCTCCATCACAAAGGAATGTCTATTATCAGCACACTGAAGTACCTTGGATATCCGGCCCATCCTCCTGGCTTTACTGCCCTCCCCTGCAGTCTTGGCCTCAGCCTCTGCTGACTGGTACTTCTGTAGCCTCTGCTGTAGAGCCTCCATCACTGAGCCTGGAGCTGGTGGTGCCTTGAACAATTCACGAGCCTCTGCAATACAACCACATTGTAAGGTCATCATTGACATCAGCACCCCCTAGTCCTAAATTTGATGACGACAATAGTATCTACCTAACTTAAGTGGCAGTATGCCATTATGAGGTTATTTATGACCAAAGAGCTGGGCCCAGTTGCACAAAACGATCTTAGCATTAAGGTGACCATAACTCCCCCATACTTTAACACAGATTTACCATCACCATAGCGCTAAGATTACTTTGTAGAACGGGTCCAGAGCTGGTATTTTATGATTTGTGTAACATTTCACTGACCATGGAAAACAACACTGCATCCAAATATGCATCAAGTGGATGTTTCGATGAGTTCTTACCCTCTGCTGATGGGGGTGGGGGAACTTCTTCAGCTCCCTCAGGTTCGGGTGGGGCAGCCTGATGTGCAGCTCGTTCCACTCTGGGTGCTGTTTGTGGTTGTGTTGTTTCTTTGATCTGGGGTCCTGAGTACAAACACGTTGGTCATACTGAGTACAAACACATTGGTCATACCGAGTACAAACACACTGGTCATACTGAGTACAAGCACATTGGTCATACCGAGTACAAACACGGTCATACTGAGTACAAACACATTGGTCATACTGAGTACAAATACACTGGTCATATTGAGTACAAACATATTGGTCATACTGAGTACAAACACATTGGTCATACTGAGTACAAACACGTTGGTCATACTGAGTACAAATACACTGGTCATATTGAGTACAAACATATTGGTCATACTGAGTACAAACACATTGGTCATACTGAGTACAAATACACTGGTCATACTGAGTACAAACACATTGGTCATACTGAGTACAAATACACTGGTCATATTGAGTACAAACACATTGGTCATACTGAGTACAAACACATTGGTCATACTGAGTACAAACACATTGGTCATACTGAGTACAAATACACTGGTCATATTGAGTACAAAAACATTGGTCATACTGAGTACCAACACATTGGTTATACTGAGTACAAACACATTTGTCATACTGAGTACAAACACACAATACAGTTTCAACTTTCTTACAAGCTTTTAGAAGCTGGTATTCTCTGAGATGTATATAAGATCACACACTTCTGAAAATCTTCCATTTCTCACCTCCAAATTCTGGTGGCGGTGGCGGCATCTGGGACAAGTCTATCGGTCGTCCGTCACCTGCGGCAGCCATGACACTGTCAAATTGCTGTAGACAAGAGATGGATGGGTGAGGTGGGTATGCAGAGGATACTTCTGGATATGTTTGTTTGTTTTTTCATGATACTTGCAACCAAATGATGGTGGTGTGTAAACAATCTGGTCTGGACCAGACAATCCAGTGACAGACATCATGAATATCGATCCACACAACTGGGATATGATATTACGTATCAACCAAGTCAGCCAGCTTATCTACCAGATCCCCAAGTGGCCTCTTATCCCAAGCATGGATTGCGGAAGACCAGTTCTTACCCAGACCTTCATGGATCTAGTTAAACATGTCTGGTGATCGTGCTGTTTTGTGTTCAGCTTATATTTAAATATCCTTTATCAAAATATTACAACATATCTTTTTCTAAGAAACTAACTACCAACTTCTAACACCAAAACATCTTCATAATGTGCTAAATATACTACACAGACTTAGAAGGAAGTGCATCAAATCGTGTGCATCTGTTGAAGTAGCCAAATGTAGTATTGCATGAAGTATGTTTACTGAATAAATGTCTGTGGTCATGTGCCATAGAATGCCATAAAGCAATCTGGCCAGTCATCAGAAGGTAAGCTGTCAAAATAAAAATATCAGACCAAAACTGAAATGACCAAAAAGCAGTGAAAAATGTCTGAGTATCATATATGTGACTGACATGACATGATCAGTCTGGTATTGCCCTTTCATGGTCTCAGTAAGTATCAGAGGGATGATTATTTCACTCTTCAGTAAGGGTATTGCCAAGTTCCTGTACAGTTACCAAAGGACAGTATTCCTATTTTGTCTATTATCAACTGTTATCCATCATAAAGAGCCATTGTGGCAGCAGATAACATCAAAAATACATCTCAAATGCAAGATGAATCCCATCCAGCTCCAGACTGTGGTGTAGGCAGGGTGAAATAGCAAATGTTTTTTTACTTACTTTACAGATCTTGACATATTTAGCTGCAGTGGGGAGATCATTGTTCTTCCTGGCCATTAGAGCGGCATTCTTGTACTGGTCCCTCCTAGTCTGCAGCACCTTCAGCTCATTGGCATCTGGTGAGTAACGCGTAAGGTTTATTCCAATTTTAACAATATCACCTGCAGCTCATTGGCATCTGGTGAGTGAACGAATAAGGTTTATTCCAGTTTTAACAATATCACCTTCAGCTCATTGGCATCTGGTGAGTGAAAGGGTAAGGTTTATTCCACTTTTAACAATATCACCTTCAGCTCATTGGCATCTGGTGAGTGAAAGAGTAAGGTTTATTCCACTTTTAACAATATCACCTTCAGCTCACTGGCATCTGGTGAGTGAAAGAGTAAGGTTTATTCCACTTTTAACAATATCACCTTCACCTCATTGGCATCTGGTGAGTGAAAGAGTAAGGTTTATTCCACTTTTGGCAACATTCAAGCAATATCACAGTGGAGGTTTCACATAGGACCAAAAAAAGCAGTCTGTAGAAGGGGGTCAGCTTATCTATGGGGTACACTTTCGTCAAACATTTTTTCAGGGGGTAAGAAACGACATCATATCACTTCACGTGAACAAACAAAAGAAGACAACTTCATCAATAAGGACACCAAATGTGCAATTAAACATCACAAGACAAGATTATTTACCCATTCAGTTTTAATTTGTTTTTACTAGGCATTGTACCAAGTTGAAATCCACCACTGGCTGTCAGACTGACGAGAAAACACTTTCAACTCAAAGCTACTCCACACAATTAGAGGGCGTGTTAATATGTATCTATGCATCATGAAATTTAAATGGTTACAGTTTATGTAATATCCTAACATAATATCTATGAAGTTTTCCAATAGATCTGCCTGATTGCTCCCGAAGTTAGGGCTATCTTACCACAATATACTTAATCTGACAGTATGATCGTATTGGAATATACCTGGTAGATCACAACAGCCTATTGATTCTTATATCACCTAGAACACATGGACAATGAAAATTCTCAAACAGTGTGAATCTCATCAAAATCTCTGAATCTGATTTAAAAGGTGAACTTTCTAATCAGCTAATCAGGTTTGAGGCTCCTAAATTCTTGGCATGAGCATTCTAAGCATTTTGACTCAAATCTGATTTCTGTATCTCGAAAACAATTTAGAATAATAAACATGATAAAGGCTTTGCTAGTATATTTCAGTGGATATCTTATATAAGGGATTGTTTCTGAGCACCACAGCAGCTACACCTGAAAGGGTTTACCATCGAGGGTATAGGCATCGTACAAGCATGATGTGTACTTTTCTTTTAATGAGATAAAAATTACTGCACTGACTCATTTTGCCTCTTGTACAAAATGGTGGTAGATTTGCCTCTAAATGTGCACTTGACAATACTGAGATTAATGCTTCTTAAAATACAGAAAATAAAACAGAACCCCATCACATTGTTCTCATTTCAAAGAAACTGAACACCACTATTTCCACGTCTTTATATAACAGCCAACGACTCACTTGCTGCCGGAGCTGGTGGCATGACAGGAGGTTGGTGAGGCACAGTCGGCTGCTGTACCACAAGGAGTGCTGGGGTTACTGTCAGTGACTAAGGCAGTGGAAACAAGGGAGCTTACTTTAGTCAGATTTATCGATATCTATTGTCCTGGGTAGTAGGGGATGGTTGTGTCCCGATTGTCACATGGGTAGGGATATCCAAGTTTAGGAAGTATAGGTAGGGATTTATCAAAATGCTTCTGTTGGAGTGTCACATGTATAGGTAGGGATTTATCAAGATGCTTCTGTTGGAGAGACATGATGCTTAGACAGGGATGATCTGCTGAAAGGTAGTGTTAAGTTGTGGATTTTTCAGGGACTGGATTCAGTTGCAGACATACCTGGAGATGGTTGTTTAGGTGGGGATGGTTGTTTAGGTGGGGATGGCTGTTCAGCTGGCTGTGATGGAGAGACATCATGTTTCGGTGAGGACTGAGCTGAGACAGCACCGAGTGCTACAGGGGGAGGAATCTCACTCTCCTCAACAGGTTGGCCTGACTTGGCTCTCTTACACATGTCGGTCAGTGTCTGGAAGAAACACAAAACACAATACCACATGGAGGTCAGTGTTGAAGAAAAACATCACATGACTAGCACTAAGACAATGTTAAGTAAACATTCTGAGTTCATGTCCACTGCGTTCCTCCATCTCCATGAATATTCATTGCCACAATACAATGTAGGGCAGATGTGTCAAGTTTTCGTAAACTAATGAACTGTGGCTTTTTGAACTTATGGAGGGTCAAATGTATTCAAGTCTGAGCAAGAAAGTTTACAGGATGTCACAAAAGTGATGGCAAGAACAAACAGCCTGAAGATGAGAAACAAGGATGGTTGTGGATTCTAAGGTGAGAGGTCACTGGTTTGCATGCTTGATGGCTTCCCTATCACTGGATAGAGCAATTGTTTAACCGGATTGGTCACACGGTTCAGTGTGAATGCACGTGACAAGGTTTGGTTGAGATGTATTTCTGTTTTGGAGAAACACAGTATAGAACATTTCCATTACATTTGTGAGAATGAAGAGAAAGCAATAAGTATGAGTCAAGATAAGGTGAAATAACAGCTATTTCTCTGCATTGTAGCCTCACATATTTACAGGTGAAGTAAGGACTATGGTTCTTACTTAGCTGCACCTTTATATCAAAATGGCAACCCAAATCTACAATGGTGAGTGCCTCACAGGTAGCAAAATACATGTTGTGTCCAACCAATCAGAGAGCGGCATACAATGACCTTGACACCTCACCTTCAACCCCCTGTCAAGTCTCCTCTGTTTGGAAGCATCTCCTGCAGCCTTGGCATTGGCCGAGGCCTGTTGGTACATGCTCAACCTCTCCTGCAGTAGGACCACCTGGTTCGAGGTGTTGAGGCGGGGATCTTCTCAGGGCTGGGGGTAGACTGGGGTGGGGAGGGGCTGTCACCAGTGTTCAAATCCTCCAGCTCAGCCTGGCAACAAATGTGAGTGAATATTGTTTAAAGCAATATATTATATAACACCAAGAATTCAGCCATATTCATTGGCAGAAACCAGTACACGTCATTCAGAAGAAAGGAATAATAAGTCAGGCCCAATAATTTATGGCATTGACTTGAGTTATGAAAAACAGAATGGGAAATACCCAGAAGAGGTATTCCCCAAACCTAAGCTAATAAGACGTCTCCATTTGTTGGAGTGAGTGAGTGCAGCTTTTAGCAATATTTGAGCAATATCATGGCAGGGGACATCAGAAATGTTCTTCACACATTGTACCTATGTGGGAGGGTTGAAATCAGGTCTTTGGTGTGACGAACACATGCTTTAACTCATTAATCCCGAGAGACACTTGTCTACTCAACACCTGGAACCCCTCGCTGATTGCCCGGCTCGCTGTTGCAAGGCTAATTAGTGCTATTCACACCTGATTTCCCTGGCAGGTTTCAGGGATGACAGGAAACTGTGTAGTTGTACAAACAAGCTCTGATTGTTTAATTGTGTCGTAAATACACACGTTAAAAGAAAGCAGGTGTGAATACATATCATGTATTGCAACGTTTTATGTAATTTTATTGCACATTCATAACTTTGTTTCATCTAGATTTAATGCAAAAAACATACGTTATCATACGAACATACATATAAAAAATTGTCTAATACAGATTCCTTGTATAGACATAAAACAAAGAGTCACGTGATAGGGTGTCATCAAATTTCCCAAATAGAATGTGCGGTATCTCAATTGTTCAATATAGTGGCTGATCATTTGTTGTCTATGACCAATCATATCATGAGATACCTGTCACAGAGGAAAGGACAGGAGATGGGGTGTGGGCAAAATTTCTGAAGACCATGTTTGGTCACTCAACACCAGTATAGAGATTGATTATTGGCTATACCATTGACCAGTCGATATGCTGGGTTTCGGCTTTATCAACTCAAACTATCATGAAACAGTCTGTGTATTGTAAACATACATACCGGTAATCTTAACGATCTATGAAATATACACATTGGAGATACACAAATAGGAGTAGATAGATCTCAGAGATCGAAAACACATTTTAGTGTTTTTCGATAAGTAAAACAAAGTGATTAAAATCCAACCATTGAGTAGAGATAGTATTTATTTTCATACACATTTTACGCACACAGCTAGTACATAAAACAGAATGGTTTGCTGTACATGTAAATATAATCCTCACCTTGACACGAATGAATATCCAAATTAAAGTACACATATTATAGAATTAAATAAGTGACACGATACTGAATTATTATAATGTATAAACTTGCAGTTTAATCCCCCCAAATATTTATGAAGATGGGCGTGCCTATATTTAAACTGAATGCAAATGAGGTTCACAAGATTACAGAAAGAGGGGCGTTACAAAAAGAGGGGCGTGACTCCATTAAGCAGGTTGTCAAATGATATAACATCGCATCTGTTTATTTTACACTTGCTACTGGACAAACGTTTCAAAAAGGGTGTACAGTAACTACACATGCATTCTTCCGGAGGCTGTTATTTCAAGGTCGAAAGAGGTGTTCAATTATCTCATTACTGTAATCTGACTGAATGATTATAAGCATGTGTATCGATACCACAGAGGCCCAGATAAGCTGCGTATCCGGGTAAAATACGCATATAAAATTTCCAACTACGCATTGAAAAATAATTGTTGCGTACCAATTACGCATTTAAAATGTTAGATACGCAAAAAGTTTAAAACAAATGCGTACGGAATATATTTATAAAAAAACTTGCGTAATGAAAGAGACATCGATTGCTATCAAGTTGTACTGTTAGTATAGGACAAGTGTTATACTGTCAGTATAGGATGAGTGATTTTTTATGAAATCATTTCCATTATATTTAAGTTGGTTTTGATTAGGTATGACATAAGGCAGAACATACCTGCTTAGTAAACTTACTCAGTCACATAATACTTAGGTGAGTAAAATGACTGAAATACGCACATATTTTCAAAGCAGTGGGTAACGGAAAATGAAATACCCACTCAACATTCATAATACCCACTTCAAAAAAATACAGTGGGTACAGTACCCACATGAGCTAAATCTTATCTGGAGCTCTGTACCATAACTGATATACTATCCAGCTTTTATTGACAATGGATCAGTAGAGACTGAGTTCATTGATACACGAGATAATAACACCGGATTTGATAATTACAAAGAACAAATACAAATTTTTTACACAATGCTCATGTAAATTGCATAGAAAACTGACAATTCAAATCAACTTGAAAATTTTAATATAAATTGTATATTTATATACTTATCCTATCTCATGATTTGCACTTCTTTCTCTTGCTTCGACTCTGAGTGGAACGAATGAGAACTTTTCCTTGGCTTACTTGGCATCATTGCTAACAAGGAAAGGTGCTCCTGAGCGATGTGGTTTTCGGCCGCAGGATCTGACTAGCATAGTACCTACACTAGTAATGGGTTCTCCTGAACCCCTTGGCGTACTAGGCATCAACTCTCCCAAGGTGTGGGTGTTCCTGAGCAATGTGGTGTTCGGCCGCAACCCTTGCAAACGCAAGAAAACGCAACTAGCCAAGTCACCTTGCTTTGCCATAATTTATCAGAGTACCCCTGTAATTACGAGTAGTAATCGGGCCCATACCTGCTTCGAGACTGCCCCCCAGACCCCATCACGAAGAGGGGAAAAGGAAACTGAATCGGAAAAGCTCACAGGTTTAACGTTCAGTACCAAAACAACACCACATGACTTTCACTACTTACCAGAGTTAGGTCACAACGGTGTGCTAAGGTACTTACAAGCTAGAATGCTACGAAATCCATAAGGAAATCGGGAAGGACTCACTACATGACGTGATTGCTCCATGGAGTAGAGGTCAGCAAGCGAAATTGTCAAACACTTCTACATCCGTAGGAAGCAACGACAAGGTAGGTCAATAACTACCAAGGTCACTACATGCGACGGATAGTTTGAACCCATTGACTTATTAAGCATAAGTGCTCCCCGGGACCGGGATTCCTGAGCAATGTGGTGTTCAGTCACTACCTTCACGAAAGTGAAAGGATGCAGCTTAGCGAGTGTAATCAGTCGCATTACCACGATTTCCAAGGTACCCCCGTAATAAAAGTCTAACGACTAGTATCGGGCCAGCCCCTGCTTCGAAACAACCCCCACAGACACTGTCCTGTGGAGGGTGAAAGGGTAATTGAATCGGAAAACTCACAATTCAACGTTCAGTACAACAACATCTTATGACTTCCACTACTGCCCACAGTAAGATCACATAGATGTGTATAGGTGCTTAGGAGCATGAACGCTATGAAGTGTAACACTTCGGGAATGACTCACTTCACTGACGTAATTACTCCATAGAGCAGACAACAGTAAGTGAGGTGGCGACTCTCCAGAGTCTCAAATTAAATTGAGAGGAGAAATCTAAGTCCCGGAAGAATCGAAGACACAAATCAGAAATGAAATTCAGAATTTTATTCAGATTGTACACAAAGCAGAAACGATCACAACTGGTGATCATCTGCGCTGAAGCTGATGGTTGTACCGAGTGGCTAACAGGTCTACATCTGGTCGTGATAACAGGTAGATCATCGATTGGAATGTCAGGGGCAGTATTTTCCACTCCATGGGTGATGGGTGATGGGTGTTTGGGATGTGACAGGGCATCGGCAAGGACATTCCTCGTCCTGGGAATGTGTCGGGCTCTGGCCACTATGTTTAGTGAATCGATCACATGATAAATTCGAAACATCAACTGAAGCAAAGCTGCTGATCCTGTCGAGCCCTGATGGTTTATGTACCAAACTACCATCAAATAATCTGATTGAGTCAGTATATGAAAGGACCATAATTCAACTGCCCAAAACCAAACGGCGAGAATGACAGTGCTGAATTCCAATTTGTTGATATGAAGGGCCTTTTCTCCTGATGATCACTGCTAGGCCACTTGATGGAGAAAGTGAACGCCCCAGCCCCTGAGAGATGCGTCAACAAACAGTCGTTGAGTCGGTATGAAGGCACCATAGACAAACATAGTCATTCCACCGCAAACACTCCACTTGTTGAGCCACCAACGAAAGACTGAATGTAGTTTTGCGGGAAAATGAATCAACTCTCTGGGGTTGTCGTCCCGGATGTAAGGGCACAGAAACATCCGAAGAGGGAAAGCTGCAGCTGGCCCCTGTAAGTAAGTAACTTCTGCCACTGGCGAAAAGTTGTGGGTTAGACCAGCACTTGTGGTACGTTGCACTGAATCTTGTCCCACCTCTCCTGGGGCACAAACATCATGACCTGTCGTGTTGAATATTGTCCCAATAAAAAGTAATCACCAGGTCGGTGTTACCTCCGATTTCTCTGAATTCAGCAGCCACCCTAATTGCATGAGCAACTTGATGATGAACTGCCTGTGGAGTTGGACAACTGGATCCTGCTGGGCTTGAACACAGTCATCGATATAGTTCTCGAATGTCACGCCTCCACAATGCAGGTAGCTTGTTATTGGATTGGGTACCTGAGTAAAAAGCCACGGGCTGTACATACGCCAAACAACAGGACCCTCCATTGGTAATGACGCCTCTTGAAGGTAGGCATCTCGCAGGTCGAGGGAAATGAGAGGTCTAACAACTCTTGCCTCTGACAAAGAGATATCTCCTGAGATTTGAACGTTCAATAAGTTGAGCTACTATGTCAGTACTAACGGATTGCTGAATGTAGTATGTTCGACGCATGGAGAATGTCAGTCAATCTACAGGAACGTTCACATTGTAAATGAATTGAAGAAATTCGTACGATTGGCAACCTCAACGTTTTGGTTGGCCGAACAATATGATGGTTCGCCAGGTGGAATGATAAAGGTAGTAGATCACTGCCTTGTGACAGTCCACACATAACTACAGGGACCTCTGAACTCCGTGCTTGAGCTAGTGTAGAAAACTGAGTAACCTCAGCCAAAGTCAAACTCGGACTTGATATCCGATTCGTGGGATCAAGACAAGTCTGCAAGGGCACTTCACAGTCACTCTAATCATTAAACTTCCGGTAAACAAACAGTAGTACGCCATTTGCAAACGTTACACACGAGTGACAAAAAACTGGACAACACGGTCTTCGGTTAACTGGGCGAGTCGCAACCCATAAATTCCGGGCTAAGCTATGCTGACTACTTGACAAAACATCACTGCTGGTACCATGCGCAAAAACTTGACCCATCAGTTATCTGTCCAGAAACTTGCTTATCATGTAAAACAAAGGGAGCTGAAAATGACAAACCATCTGCAATAATTGCACCCAGCTATACACAAACACGCTGTTACAAGTAGTCTCTAGTAACAAGACTCAGTGAAGGGTCGTAAAGTATTCCTGGCTAGCAAAGCTTATCAGGTGGTTGTAGAAGTGATATCTACACCAAAGGGTAGATTCGTTGAACCGAATCAATCATCAAAGGTGAAGATCGGATGGTAGATTAAATCTGGAATGAGATTAGCCCCGGTCACGGAGGACTCTTGAGAACTGGGATCGTCAGACCGTCAAGTGCCAAGCGTGATATGTTGAGATGACTGCGCTACTGACAACAAATGTAAATTGATTCCGCATGGTGAAGCACATAGCTACTACCTCTGTTCAACCATCCGATAAAGGGGTACAAGGTGAAATAAGTTATGTGACTAAAAACATTAAGCGCCTCACAAGCCGTGAGGTAAACCAGTTAAACAAATCAAATTGTCGAGCTTAGAGCTTGTCACTTCTTAATGAGGAATTCAGCGCCTCACAGATGCCCTGAAAACTAGGATTGTGTTGAAAACTAGCAGAGTTCGACAAATTTGGCCCTATCTAGATGCAAGCTCACGAGGATGTGGAAAACCAGTGTTGACAAGTCCCGATCCTTCATGCTGAATGTAATCAATAGAACATCTGGTATCTTGCTCTAGGTGGTCGGTGAACCATGTGATCATGTGTGTTGAATCAACCCAACCAATTCCTGCATCTTACAGGCGACTGGCATAGCCCGAACCATGAAAGACGAGGTTTGATGTGGGTTAAGTGTCTTGGGAGGCATCCCAGAAACATTTGGCATAGGCTCTGATACGCTGGTAAGATGCGCCATGTTGGAAATAACACGAGTGGTGAATCGCCCAATTCGTGAATAAGCTCAATTGCTGGCAAGGTCCGAGGAACGGATTATTGACGAATGCTGACAGTTCGATGAATGACGACAATTTAGCAATCTGGAATGGCCAGGTGAACTGGTTTTCGGCGATAGGAAGCGGTTTGGCCAAGTGAAACGGTATGAGTCGGACTGGTAAATCGGTTCAGGGTGGTAAGCCGGAACGTTGATGTGATCTGAATCAGTCCGTGATCTGGACCGGTGTTGTGATCTGGATCGTGACTGTGATCTGGATAGGTTCGGTAATCCGAAACGCTTAAATGATCTCAGCTGATGGAGAGATCTAGAATGATCAGAGGAACCGGTGAGGCGCATTGAAATGTTCCAGCCGAGGTGAATTGGTTCAAGGAGGTGAATCGTTTTGGAGAAGAGAGACGTTACGACGAGGCGATCCGTTTCGGAGCTGTGAATCGAATCCATGATGTGAACCGTTTCGGCGATAAGAAACAGTGTTAATATTATGGCGAATTGAGTCGATGTCATAATCCAATACGCCGTGGGGAAACAGTTCCGTCTGGTGAATCCAATCGGTATGGCGAACCGATTTGGTGTGGGTAATTGGTTTGGTGATTTGACAATGTAGATCGGCTGTGTGAGTCAGCTGGCTACACAGAACGGTTTGATGAGGTGGAATGACGAGTAGACATCTGATGATGCACCAATAAAATCATCACCTTCCGACATGGGCATCTGCGGACGACGAGCAGTAAATACTGGTTGTTGAAAGCGGGGGTTTTGCCGGGTGATCAACTGTTGAAGTGTAACGAGCTCTGTCTGCCAGCCAACAGGAGTAAGCATGTCTATATGCTCTAAAAACATCCTTGATAAGAGAGCACATTCCCAACAACGTTTGCTCCACAGTCAATACAACACACACATGACGAGTGGGGATCCGAGGAAGAAAATATTGTTACACAATGTGCGCAACATTACGCTACTTAGGGTCAACTACCCATGATATATTTCTCATGTTAACTTGTAAGGAAAAGCTGAGAACTCTCACAATACGTCCACACAGTGGTGCGACAAGAAGAAGAATGATCACTCTGAGGTAGTCACGTGGGTAGACAGGGGAACGTGCTGCACCCTTAGCCGGGGACTAGTAGGGACCTGTCCTATAAGGAGAGAAGCCTAGGGAATACGGGTTTATGGACAAGAGAGGCCTACAGGGAAAGTTCTCATTCGTTCCACTCAGCTTTGAAGCAAGAGAGAGAAGTGCAAATCGTGAGATAGGATAAGTTTAAAAAACTTTCAACAGCCTGAACAAAAATGCTTGAAAAACCTTTGTATGGTTTACATGTTATAACTTATGATATTACTTCTTTCTATGTCTAAGAATCTTTTGAATTATTTACTTACTGTGTTTTGTAACAAACGTAGTAAAAGATTTCATTGTTGTAATAACACTGACAAGTATATATATTCGATACAAAGGTGCGACTTAACACTTTTATTCGATTAGGTAACATTATCAACTTTAGATTATGTAAAAAAAAAATGGTTACAATTCGGTAAGCCTTAAATTAGTAAGTTAAATTATGTCGAATCTATTTGAGCTTGTATATATAATTATTTGTGTTTATCCATTATGTTTCATTATATGAAATATGACAACATAATAATGCCTAAAAAGTAAATTTAAACTATTCTATTGTGTTTGAATTCTTTGTATGTCCTTGAAATTTGGTACATTGTTTTCTATTTATTAGGAAGTTGAAGAAAATATAATCTTCCTCTAAACCATTACATCTAATTCAATCAATGTGCATAAGAAGTATTTTAGTATCCATTCCCAAAGAAGAGTACCAGACACTTACCTCTGTAAAAACATCATAATCCCCTCTCTCGCCGACATAAGCATATGATAATGATTAGCAATTGCTATCAAAACTCTATAAATCTTTCTTCTGATTGACACTAAACGTAGCATCTCTTTTAAAAGTACAACACACATATGCTTCTCTCACTGAATAAAAGGTGCTTTCTGTTGATGAATATATGTGGGTCTCGCTGTGAGAAACTGCCAATTACCTGCCCCATAAACACATAACCCGCTGTGAGGAGCTGATTAATCTGCCCCATATATGCGGCTCTCAGCCTTAATGAGTTAAGCAGTAAGATACCCCACCCCCTCTGGGCCCTTCTGACTGACTGACTGACTGAGTTTGGTTTAACGCCGCTTTTAGCAATATTCCAGCAACATCACGGCGGAGGACACCAGAAATGGGCTTCACACATTATACCCATGTGGGGATTCGAACCCAGGTCTTCAGCGTGACGAGCCAACGCTTTAACCACTAGGCTACCCCACCGCCCCCTGGGCCCTTCTGAAGCTATTGCGGCTAATATTATTTGACAGAAAGATACCACACCCCTCTTGAACCTTCGGAAGCTATCGTTGCTAATACTATTTGACAGTAAGATACCCCACCCCCTCTAGAACCTTCTGAAGCTATTGCGGCTAATATTAATTGACAGTAAGATACCCCACCCCTGTTGAACCTTCTGAAGCTATTGCGGCTAATACCATTTGACAGTAAGATACCCCACCCTGTTGAACCTTCTGAAGCTATTGCGGCTAATACTATTTGACAGTAAGATACCCCACCCCTGTTGAACCTTCTGAAGCTATTGCGGCTAATACTATTTGACAGTAAGATACCCCACCCCTGTTGAACCTTCTGAAGCTATTGCGGCTAATACTATTTGACAGTAAGATACCCCACCCCTGTTGAACCTTCTGAAGCTATTGCGGCTAATACTATTTGACAGTAAGATACCCCACCCCTGTTGAACCTTCTGAAGCCATTGCGGCTAATACTATTTGACAGTAAGATACCCCACCCCTGTTGAACCTTCTGAAGCTATTGCGGCTAATACTATTTGACAGTAAGATACCCCACCCCCTCTGGAACCTTCTGAAGCTATTGCGGCTAATACTATTTGACAGTAAGATACCCCACCCTCTGGAACCTTCTGAAGCTATTGTGGCTAATACTATTTGACAGTAAGATACCCCACCCCCCTCTGGAACCTTCTGAAGCTATTAAGCGGCTAATACTATTTGACAGTAAAATACCCCACCCCCTCTGGAACCTTCTGAAGCTATTATGGCTAATACTATTTGACAGTAAAATACCCCCCCCCTCTGTTGAACCTTCTGAAGCTATTACGGCTAATACTATTTGACAGTAAGATACCCCACCCCTGTTGAACCTTCTGAAGCTATTGCGGCTAATACTATTTGACAGTAAGATACCCCACCCCCTCTGGAACCTTCTGAAGCTATTGCGGCTAATACTATTTGACGGTAAGATACCCCACCCCTGTTGAACCTTCTGAAGCTATTGCGGCTAATACTATTTGACAGTAAAATACCCCACCCCTCTGGAACCTTCTGAAGCCATTGCGGCTAATACTATTTGACAGTAAGATACCCCACCTGTTGAACCTTCTGAAGCTATTATGGCTAATACTATTTGACAGTAAGATACCCCACCCCCTCTAGAACCTTCTGAAGCTATTATTAGCTAATACTATTTGACAGTAAGATACCCCACCCCTGTTGAACCTTCTGAAGCTATTGTGGCTAATACTATTTGACAGTAAAATACCCCACCCCCTCTGGAACCTTCTGAAGCCATTGCGGCTAATACTATTTGACAGTAAGATACCCCACCTCT
Organism: Haliotis rubra; assembly: GCF_003918875.1. NCBI lineage: Eukaryota > Metazoa > Mollusca > Gastropoda > Lepetellida > Haliotidae > Haliotis > Haliotis rubra. The sequence continues at coordinate 101,043 of NW_025767408.1, read as the reverse complement.
GTTGAACCTTCTGAAGCTATTGCGGCTAATACTATTTGACAGTAAGATACCCCACCCCCTCTGGAACCTTCTGAAGCTATTGCGGCTAATACTATTTGACAGTAAGATACCCCACCCCTGTTGAACCTTCTGAAGCTATTGCTAATACTATTTGACAGTAAAATACCCCACCCTCTGGAACCTTCTGAAGCTATTACGGCTAATACTATTTGACAGTAAGATACCCCACCCCTCTGGAACCTTCTGAAGCTATTATGGCTAATACTATTTGACAGTAAGATACCCCACCCCTCTGGAACCTTCTGAAGCTATTGTGGCTAATACTATTTGACAGTAAGATACCCCACCCTCTCTGAACCTTCTGAAGCTATTATGCTAATACTATTTGACAGTAAAATACCCCACCCTCTGGAACCTTCTGAAGCTATTATGCTAATACTATTTGACAGTAAAATACCCCACCCCTCTGGAACCTTCTGAAGCTATTAAGGCTAATACTATTTGACAGTAAGATACCCCACCCCTGTTGAACCTTCTGAAGCTATTAAGCGCTAATACTATTTGACAGTAAGATACCCCACCCTGTTGAACCTTCTGAAGCTATTATGGCAATACTATTTGACAGTAAAATACCCCACCCCCTCTGAACCTTCTGAAGCTATTGTGGCTAATACTATTTGACAGTAAGATACCCCACCTCTGTTGAACCTTCTGGAAGCTATTAGGCTAATACTATTTGACAGTAAGATACCCCACCCCTCTGGAACCTTCTGAAGCTATCATGGGCTAATACTATTTGACAGTAAAATACCCCACCCCTCTGGAACCTTCTGAAGCTATTGCGGCTAATACTATTTGACAGTAAAATACCCCACCCCTCTGAAACCTTCTGAAGCTATTGTGGCTAATACTATTTGACAGTAAGATACCCCACCCCTCTGGAACCTTCTGAAGCTATTAAGGCTAATACTATTCGACAGTAAGAAACCCCACCCCTCTGGAACCTTCTGAAGCTATTAAGGGCTAATACTATTTGACAGTAAAATACCCCACCCTCTGGAACCTTCTGAAGCTATTAGGTTAATACTATTTGACAGTAAGATACCCCACCCCTCTGGAACCTTCTGAAGCTATTATGGCTAATACTATTTGACAGTAAAATACCCCACCCCCTCTGGAACCTTCTGAAGCTATTGTGGCTAATACTATTTGACAGTAAGATACCCCACCCCCTCTGGAACCTTCTGAAGCTATTGCGGCTAATACTATTTGACAGTAAAATACCCCACCCCCTCTGGAACCTTCTGAAGCCATTGCGGCTAATACTATTTGACAGTAAGATACCCCACCCCTGTTGAACCTTCTGAAGCTATTGTGGCTAATACTATTCGACATTGTCAATCTGATTTTGTTTCCTTATTATGTAATAAAACAATTACAGATTTATAGACAAAAAAGCAACATGTCTCTTTTCAGATACACAGTTTCAGGATCCTGACTGCCAGACATGGTGAAGATTAAGGTAAAATCAAATATAACTTGATTACGTATGGAGATTACCTGAACATAATTTGTCTTTTAATCGCACATCCCCACAAACAAATATAGCAAACTGCTCACAAACAAGAAACTCAAGTTTGCTTAACCATAATAAATTAATAATTTCATCAATTATCTTTATCCATACACTGAAAATTTATGATTTATTTTGTGAGAAAGTATTCATACTCAGTATAAGAAGATTGACTGAGGCAGAGCCTCCTCTTTGTCTTATGTGCATGCCTTTTAAACAAATTCCAATTATATGACAGCGTGAGCTTGAAGTGGGTGGAACACTGAGAGTGATAAAGATCCCATTTCCCACGTTGGTGAAACCCACAGGTCAGATATGGTGTTGACAAGGCTAGAAATATATTCAGGGCAAAACCAGATTCAAACCCACAATTACAGGTTTCTAGAGTGCCAAATAGATGTAACCCTGCACAGAAATTTGTGGCACCTTAGACAACTGGGCTACCTATGTCCCACCTCCCCGATTTTTGTTTAAAAAAACAGATGGTGATGAGATAAGATGTGTATCAATTACCCTTAGAACACAATATTCACCTCTGCAATGGTTTGAAGTGACTTTGAAGACACACTGGATTAATGGGAATCATGTTGAGTATTGTAATGTAAACCAGCATTTTCCCACTGAACCACCAGGGCAGGGGAATGAAGGTTCACAGAGCACATTTTTTTTTTGACATTTTCCATCATCCACTGCTTGGTGCATGTATACTAGGCACATAAAGAAACGGTGCATACAAAAATTTAAAATCGAAATTTATCAAACTTGTGTAGACACATAAGGATTTCAACTCAGAGATTAGTGACATGTATCCAACATGCATGCACGTGCCACGTTCCGTGACGTCAGTGGGTTCAATTGAAATTCTCCTGACTTGTTATTGTCTCATGATCCCTCCATTAAAGTTTATATGTACCTTTGACATTGTTATCGTACTTATCAACTGGGATAATATTTTGACAATGCACAGTTTCTTTATGTGGCTAGTATACAATGCTGGGATCTGCTTTGGTGCAGGTGTTAGACCTCAGAATGTGGTGGAAAGACACATTTGAACAGGTGGGTGACGTGAAATTGGGTTTAACGTCATGCTTGAAAATATTTCGCTCATACTTAAGCTGGTTTTATAGTGCTAGCCCACTGAGATACCATGCCGCAGTGAAGCATGAATACCCCACTCAGACACATTATACTGACTCTGAGCCAACCAGTCCTTGTGCTGAGCGCCAGACAGGGACCAACAAGTACCATATTTTAACGTCTTTTGGTATGACGCGGTCGGAGATGGAACCCGCGACCTTGCGCTCTCCCATTTGAACAGAAGGGTATAGGTATCAAATAGATACAATAAAGACAAACTTTAAAGATAACATTACATCGCGAGCGCTACGTTTTGATACAGGTTCTTGTACAATGGGCAATCAACGTTGTTATCCATAAAGTTTCTCTATATTGTTCTTCCCTACTTCAAAAATGACACTAAAAAAATAATTATCAAATACACGTAGATACAACAAATGTGATTAATGCAGGCATCAATATGAGAAGATTTGGGTCATAGGTGGAATAAAACATTTTTCCTTGGTTTTGGTCATGTCTGAAGAAAACAAAATGCCTCCATTACATCCATCTACCTATAGAGTTCATTCTTAAACCTATTTGATCACAAATGTTTCCTCTAACTCACCAGCAAGTCTGGGTCCTCAGTGTCAGACAGCTCTTCATCACTGCCGATGTCTCTCATACTCTCAGCGGCCATTTTGTTAATCACGGACATGTCCAGTGGAGCTGCAAACAAATTCCAACATCAGGTTCTTTGTTTGTTCTTTAAAGCCGCACTCAGCAATGTTCCAGCTATATGGCGGGGACCTGTAAATAATTGAGTCTAGACCAGACAATCGATCTATGCAAATGGTATACAATGACATGTCTCAACCAAGTCAGCGAGCCTGACCACTCAATCCCAATAGTTGTCTCTTACGACAAGCATGGGTTGCTGAAGACCAATTCTAACCAAATGTTGACATGTTCATCCTGGCTGTTAACACCACAAGAATCACATAATAGTGAAATGATACCAACAACCACTTTCTCAAAACAAGAGTCATCAGAAGATGACATATCCCCCCGGCCCCCACATATTTGAAAGAACAAATCAGCTGACAGTTACTTAAAGTCCAGCTTGATGTCTTTTTAGATTAAGTCTGAATCGTTTCCATGGAAACCGAGAAAAATAAAATCGGCAAAAATCTGTAAATAGCAAAAGGCACCCACATATTTGAAAGAACAAATCAGCTGACAGTTACTTAAAGTCCAGCTTGATGTCTTTTTAGATTAAGTCTGAATCGTTTCCATGGAAACCGAGAAAAATAAAATCGGCAAAAATCTGTAAATAGCAAAAGGCACCACTTAGCTCATGCTTGATATATCTACCAAGTCTTGAAGAAAGATATTGAACGGTTTTCGAGTTATGCTCCGGAAACAAAATGATTACGGACGGACAGACAAGCTGTTGACTATATCCCCCCGCATTACATGCCAGGGAGATAACAAGCTTCAGAATGAAACCAGACTGTTGCTCCCTTATTTACGTAGGCAGAATGACAGTTACAATGGCAGAATAGTAGATGACAAACTATCTTGTTTTGAAATGAAGCCGAGAGCTCTTAAATGTTAGGAAAAAAAGGAAATATATATTGCAAAGATACTGAGACAGGGCGTTCAGGATATCAGTTCCCCCTATAAACAGTGATAAACATGTAATCATTATTAAACCAAATCTACATCTCTCTCCAGGAGGATGACCAACCTTTCCTCTTGGTTGCTGGTTTCTTTACCTCACCACCAGTCAGAGCTGCCAGCTCCGCCTCCAAGTCATCATCATCATCATCCATTCCTCCATGCATTGTGTCATCCTCCATACCACCAAACCCCATCTGGTCAAATTGAAATCAACACATTGATTTAGGGTCACTAGTAGAATACATTAAGTCTTATCAGTTTATAAACCTTTAAACATGCTAAGTTCAACATTGTCAATGAAGTAAACACATTTCTATTTTTTAGAATCCAAATTGTGTAAACTGGAAATTATTTGTGTGAACATAATAACCAAACTAATACTACTGCTACTACACCATCGACATAATTAAATATATAGTAAATATATACGATAACATTGAGAATGGGAGCAAATCATTTATGCTGCTCTGCTCACAGGATTCCAAATAAGGATGTCTTTTTGAATCATTAAACCAATCAATCACGGTAGCATGCACATAAATTTTGATACATGTGAATTTTCTTCACTTAATCAAATTTTTTTACAATGTCAGAAACACGTTTGGTAGAAACATAGAGAGAATTGTTGAATTTCTACATTCAGAATGAGACAGATGGATAACAGGCAGTTTTAGATCTACACCTTTGATATGACAATAGTGTTATGAAGTTTAGAAGCAGCATTTACATCAGTTTGTTGAAAGATACCTGTTTGATGTTGAACAACACTCAATGCTGCACACATGCAATATTAAACATATTTTCGGAGCACCTTTAGAATACAGCACCACAACTTCTCGTGAGGACGATCTCTGCCGTAGGTCACATGTCATTAAGACAGGCAACCAGTTTGTGAGAACCCGTCGGACGAGAACCCGCGACCTTCGGATTGTTAGCCTGACAGCTAACCGACTGAGCTACGTCCACACTGTTGCACAATGTGCAAATTTATCGAGTCATTCCTGTGGCGTCCATCGAAATCACCGAAATCACCGAAACCCACGAAGTCTACAGTGTCGGCGTGACTTCGCATTTACCACGAACAATGCCGAAGTTGTTCGAAATGATCGGGTAACCTTGGAAACACATGACGTCATTCTTTTTTCGCCTGCGCAAGTTCATGGGCCGGGAAATCTAAAGCGTCATTTCAAGCTTTGACATTGAAAGGGGCAAACATCGTGAATTCACGATGGCAGGATCTTTGGAGGATTCGTTTGAGGATTTTGTGATGGAAAAGAAAGTGTATTTAGCGGAGCAAGGAAGGAGAACTTGGTTCATGGGAGTAAGGATAAGAGGGCCAGGAATAAGGATGTGGTAGACACTGGGAAGGCGGATGGCAGTTTTCCTTCATTTCCAAGTTGTACTGATGCTCCTTGGGTAAGTTCATATGGGAGAGATTTGGGAGGGCTTCCAGGGTCATAACTTATGATTGGTTGCTCTTTCATGTATTTGTGACGATTAAGTGCTACTTTTGGCTTGGTGCATGAACCGTGGGTTACTCTGTAACCATGTCACCTGTGATGTATGCAAGAGGTCAATGTATATTGCAGAGGCAACTGGGATTCATCGGAGTAGTGACGGCATTCGTTGGGCTTGTCGTAGAGAACGATTGATGGAGTTAGACATCAGTGTTACAAATCAATCGAACTAAAAGCTGGTTCTCTGATGCTCGCATCAATATGGCTGAATGTTTGAAATTGATTTTTCACTGAATGTCGGAACCGCTCTCAGCTTGATTGTCAGACTGAGTACGGTTTTTCTTCAGCAACGACTACTGACTGGTACAACTTTTGTCGTGGAGGTGTGTGATAAGTCGGTTTATGGGAGAATGGAAAGATAGGTGGGCCAGGTATTATTGTTGAGATTGATGAATCAAAGTTTGGCAAACGAAAGTATCATAAAGGTCATTATGTGGAGGGCCAGTGGGTGTTCGAGGTGTTGAGAGATTGGCCCGACATAAGATTTTTATGGTACCAGTAGAACGCCGTGATGCTGACACTTTGATTCCATTAATCAAGCAATGGATTTTACCCGGTTCTACTATCATTTCTGACTGTTGGGAAATCATACAGTTCTCTCGATTCTGATCCGGATTACACACATCTCACTGTCAACCATTCGAGAATTTCAAAGACCCCATTACAGGTAGCATACAAATACAATTGAAGGAGCATGGCTTCATCGCGGTTAGCTCCATGAATAAGTACGGCACTGTCAAGTCTCTTTTGAATCCTATCTCAATGAACATATCTGGAGAGTAAAGGTATCTTGGGGTGAAGGGGATTTGTTTGATGCTCTACTGTGAGGTTACCCGACAGTATCCTATTAATAACATGCCTGATCCATTCCACTTCAGCCTGCTTCCTCCACGGTTCTTGCTGCCTCCTCTCCTGCCAACTGACTGAGTACTGATCATGCCTTGAGCGGCGACTATCGATCCATGTTTGGTTTTCACCAAAACGCCATTACATTACTTTTGCTGAGTGTATTATTAATTTCATTCACAATAGTAAATGTATGGTGCTTGTGTGCACGTTCGCCATGGATTTAAAAAAAAGAAATAGAATCCCCGCCCCAACCAAAGCCATTTCTAACCCTAAACCCTAACCCTAAACCTAAACCCTAACCCTAAACCTAACCCTAAACCTAAACCCTAACTAACCCTAACCCTGAAACCCCACCTAACCCTAAACCCTAATATAATGATTAAATTGACCAAAACTGCGAATAATAGATTTTGGCATAATGTGACAGGTAAAATGCATTCTTACTAAATTGAAAAAATATAAAATGCAATAAAAACACAAAAAACACAAAGTATAACACCTCAGCACCCGTGAAATGTACATTATTATCAGCGCATTTTTGTGAAAAAACAAAACATGGTAAACTGGTGCTTGCAAATAATTGCGCATCCGCCTGTAAACTATTGCTGGAAACTCTCAACATCGTTGGGCTTATGCAATGAGATAGCCAGTAGAGATGAAACATCACTGAACGGAGCTTATACGCACTCGATGACCTTGACAACCGTGTTGCCATGCTGGCGTCATAGGGCATTGTTTCGAGAACGTGCTTTGGAACAAAGTCACACTAAATTACGTAAATGGGTATTATGACGTAATTTCAAAGTTTGTGGTGCTGTATTCTAAAGGTAGGCCATATTTTCTTGATTCTGAGTTATGTGTATATGTGATAAGATAAGATAAGATAATTCTTATATATATATAAAAATATATTCATAGGTAACATGATAACCATAATAACATCCAAGTCACCATGACATTTCAAATCTTAAACATCATACACATATACTATCATTGGATATAGATCTGTTATGTTGGTTTGAGTCATCCATTTGTTAAGATACGAGTGGGTATGGCTCGTCCAGCTTTTGAGTACAAGTGTGCCAAAAAGTATGGGTATGGATAGCCATGTTGCCCATGTGTTTAAAATGTTTGGTACCAATATATGTGAGTATCTAACTAATCACTATCCTTTCATCCTAGCTTCAAAATGGCATTGTTAGTTTGAATTCTCCTATAAACACATAATTTCACCATTATTATTTTATACATCAATATATTTTTAATTGAATGAAAAAGATGATGCCACTTGAAGGATGTGGTTTATTACAAAGGCGTTAGTAATCAATTATTAAAAATCTAATTCGGAAATTTGAAATGCATGTCATCCAAACTATGTGGAGAAGCATTTAGTGATCAGATCGTCTTGGCATGTCAAATTGCATAAACATTCAGAGTCGTTGATTTCAAGCTTCAGAAATCAGGAAATGGTGATAAGGTTGTGATTCACTGTCACACGACACTGTTATTTACGCACACCGACAGACAGATGTAAACGAATCGATAAATCGATGGGAATAGTTTATAAAGTCATAAAACTAATATTCACTTGATTCATTAGCGCTGTCCCCTTCCTCGATTGAGTCTGAGGAGCCTGTTTCTTCTTCCCAAACATTGTTTGCGTTCTGCTTGTTTACTTTCCGGAAGTACCATAAAGTGCAAGAGTTATTTCCTTTAAAAGCGCCACCTGTAAAAAAACAAGGGGGGATAATAGTGGTGACTACCGCACCACACAATCCTTGCTTCAACTGACCCTGGTAGTTAAAATCATGGTTCGATTCCCCATATGGATACACACCGAGAACATTTCGTCTTTTCAACCAATGTTATTTTTTTGCAATCATGCTAAAAGCGACGTAAAAGCTTACTATGACTTTCGTGTATTCAGTAAGACTTGTTTCATACAAATGCATTAATATCAAATATACGTGACCGTTCGCTTCCCATTCAGTTTGGCAAGATAGAGATGAACTTCAGTAGTAGTCGTCTCACATTATAGGGTTGGTTGGACATATATCAGTTGGTGCTTCTATGTTCTGCATACAACAAAATAAATAAGCGATATCTTCCATATAGGTTCTAGAGCATTTAAAGGTCACATGCAACGTAAAACACAACTTTGCAGATTCTGATACCTTTCGGTATGGACATACCGAAACAAATCGTCAAAAATGCAAATTCAGCTTATAAAGTTGAAAAATAACGCGATGAAAAAAAACGCGCGAAATCGGAGTTCAAACGTTTCACTAATTTTCCCCCCGACTTTTCTGGGGAAAACGGGTTTCAACAGCTGGGCTGCGCTCAAAGCACGTGCGCAAGTAAATAGGTTCGCGCAGCTTGGAAGCGGGTTATCGGGTGAATACTCGGTGAAGGCTTTGGTGTGAGCTATTTTTCTAATGTTTTGTTGATATCTCACAGGCGCGAGCTTTTTATATGTTATGACAGTAAATTAACTGTTTATATAATTTCATTTGTCTATTTCACCACACGTTCTTCTTACCGAGACACTTTCTCAGTTCGATACTTAAAAGCAATGTCATTATTTAGCGTTGACACAATTTCTAACTGTGATATAGATATGTCGTTGTCACAGACAAAACTCAATGTCTTGTTTTATTGACACCTGTGTGTCTGCCTGCCTGTCTGCTAATGACAATATTCAATACACAACTGCGATCACTGACCACATGCAATTTGAACTTAACACCAATCAGGCTATACACCATAAACAAAACGCATTGATTTATGGCCCGAGTTCCGTCTCTGTCACATTATGTAATTACACAGACAGGAAGGTGTGATACTTAAACACCTGACATGTTATGATGTCTGTTGATTGCAAAATGTTATGTACAAAAAATGAGCATGTATTTACAAAACCCAACATCTCTATATATACACACATAATGAGCCATGAAGGCGCATCTGCTAAGGAACCAGCCGTTACATTTGAGTGCACACCCACCCGCTCTGACTGGGTTCGGTATCCCGGCTGCTTCGTTTCGAGGGAAGTAAACCCAAGTACAAAATATTTCACTTTTGATTTGCGATTATACGCTTATAATTTTGTTTATTTGTTTTTTCATAATCAGCAATGCATATTATATGTCATGAGGAAGTGATAATACTGTTTTAATTATGTTTGATTTTTTGGTTGCATGTGACCTTTAAGCGATCTAGTTAAAATAACACATTTGAAAGATATACAAACCAAAGTAGTTTACACGAATACAAACAAAAACAATTTGAGCGAAAGCTGAAATTGCCTTTTTCCACAAATGACCCATTAGCATGTATCATTTTATCTCAGAACAGATTCTACATTGGCGGATCCGTGTGTGTGTGTGTGTGTGTGTGTGTGTGTGTTTTACAGGGGGTTCGAACCCCCCTTTTGAAAATGACTTAAGGCCACACTGAAGAATTGTTTGGGCGTTGGCGGAGCCAGTGAGTTGTTCAGGGGGTTCGAACCTCCAGGAAATTATGCTTTGCTTGGTTCTGGGATCCTTTTGGTTTCTACAATAAAGTTTGTTTGTTGATATACCTTTTTACTTCAATTCTGCGATTTAATGACAGTCTTAAAACATTGTTGGCATGACGGTTTAATTATGTTCCTTTGTCACAGCTATTGTGTACGCTTTTGGTGAGTTCTACAGGAGAATTTGACACAGGGTTGGGATATATGTTATTGACTCAGCGGAGTGATGCACCAGAAACCCTAGATAATAATCAGTCACGGCTGTTTGCCGAAAGACAGATCCCAGTGGTCATAAAGGGGCTAAATGGTATTAAAATTGGTGCCAAATCACTGAATCAATGAAAATCTGTGATGAGATGTTCGAGAAAAGAGCAAGCGTTTCCTGCTCTAACTCTAGCATGCGAGTCTAGTTTTTCTTACTCCCAAGTGAGTGAGTTTAGTTTTACGCCGCTTTTAGCAATATTCCAACAATATCACGGTGAGGGACACCAGAAATGGACTTCACACATATATGTGGGGAATCGAACCCGGGTCTTCAGGGTGACAAGTGAACACTTTAACCACTAGGCTACCCCACCACCCTATTCCCAGGGGTCACGGGGCTGTGAACATACATAATTATTAGCTTCAATACAAACAAAGGTACCACAAACAGTCTTTTCGAGATACAGAGAGCGAACATCATGCAGTATTTGAAGACTTGTTTCATTTTCCACGCCCGTCAGTCAGGAGATGTTTTTGTAAGTTGATCAGAAGGTGGGTATCCATCATCCAGCTATTTGTCCCCCTGTTTCATCTGCTTCCCGGACCTTAAGAATGTCTTGGGGATTCATTTCACTCATCCAGCTTGTTTTGTTGAAATGCATGAACTTTAATGAATTCCCGCCACTCCTCTAACATCCAGAGTTATGGCTTCTGAGCCAGTGGAACAGGTCCACCAGCATGAAACCCATCCTTTAGAAACGCATCACCCATATATTTTCATCAATGTTGCTCATGACCCGAAATACGAATTTTAGGAACGTATGGTGAAAAAGGTGTAAAGGGAAACACGTACGTTACCCGTGTTACTGTTTTTACGGGTGAACCTCAACACGACAATGGAAACGGTCTTTAACCTTAATTACACGGAATGCACGTGCTTTGTGACTTGTTTCATCCTGTTTATACCGATCACGTCGGTTTAACAGACCAGCCTTTGCTAACTGTAATTCACCATTCCAATGTCAAGTGACGCCGCTGCGATGCCATGCTATCAGCTCAGGAGCGAGACAGCAGTAGGTTGGAATGTCAACACGCTCTATTCGACTATTGTTAGACTGTCCCAACGTCAGCAGCAGACCCTCAGCAACAGTGATCGTCCATGTCCTGGACAGCCACGTGTGACAATCCCCAGACAGGATCGCCATATTGGTCTGCCCTAGTAACCGATTTCTTCTTTGAGTGGCATTGTTTAGAAACTGGAGAGTAATGTACAGACAAACTATATGGATAAACAACTTCTTTATTCAGTATATGCGACGTTTTCGATACAGATTCTTGTATCGTTGTCAAGCAAGTATGAGTAAGGTAGATAACAGGGGACTATATATACAGTAAATCCAATCAACACCAGAGTTAAAGAACACCAGGTGTCTACATACAAGTCGGACAAGAAATCAGCTATCTCTGAACATATACAGAACAACCCCAATCATCAAATCAACTGGACAGAGTACACAATACTGGCAGCCAACCAACCTGACTTCACCAAACGGAAATTAACCGAAGCCATCCACGTCAACGGGCACCGACCCCTGATCAATAAAGACCAAGATTACTTCATCCCCTCTGCGTACGATGAACTCATCAACCAACCGTAGCTGGTTGTATTTAAGATCGGAAGGAAATAGACTTGATCATCTGAGTAAAACTAATCCAAAACAATTTCATGCTAAATTCAGTAAACGTAAAAAGACTAGTATTGACGTTCTATTGTCTGTGTTTCATTCTTATTTCAAAGATCTTGCAGGTGACTCTGATTATGGTTTAAACATATTTATTTCCAAAAGAGGAACCGGATTGGTAAACAAGCAGTATTGTGCTTATATGAATACCGCTCCGGAATACAGACATATTATAGATATAATAATCGTACGGAGAAAAACATGATATTAACAAACAATAAACAATAGCTTTCTGGAAATGTAACAATCATAAACTGTAACATGCCACTTTTAACGTTAGAACCATTAGTGTCGGAAAATACTTAATAGTAAGTGCAATTTCGTTTATATATTACAACTCAAATCTGCCTGACAGTACAATGAAAGAACGGATAGATTCTAATAATTCAAGATTACCTTTAGTAGATCCATGAGAGTGGCCGTATAGTATTGATTTGATGTCATATCCTTTAGTATAGAAATGCATTTTATGTCTTATGTCAGTGTAATTAACGCACGAAAAGAAATAGTGAATTGGATCTTCATAACAGTAGCCACAAGAACAAGAGGGATTTGAGGATATAAATCGTTGATATTTATGTGCGTTTAAATCGCTGCAACCGAGCCTGAGGCGTGAATGGATAATCTGACAGAATCTTGTTCCAAAGCTTAAATTGAAGTAATTTTGACTATTATTATTATTTGACCCATTAATCTGTTTCTTAAAACTACCCAAAGTAGCCGTTTCTCTATGATCGGTAGACAAACAATTCCACAATCTTACTGTATCTGGGAGAAATGACTTAGCATAATTTGCACTTTTACCATCGATAGTTTGGAGCTTCAAGCGGTCTCGGAAAATGTAGCTTGTTGTGTCAGATACCTTAGGAGGGACGAGATCGCTCAGATATTTTGGAGTAAAATTATTAACCATCTTATAGAAAAACGTTAGTTTTTTGGATGTATCTTCGAGTACATAGTGGTTGGAAGTTTGTCTCATCATAAATTTTGTTGTGACTCGTGTCGCGAACAGCACCGCAAATAGTTCTAAGTGCATCAAGATTAAGTTTTTCCAGTGTTAGTGCTTGCTGTTTGGTACAGTTGTCCCAGATGTGACAACAATAGTCGAAAATAGGTAAGATATATTGTTTGTACATTGTTTGTAAAGTTCTACGTGAGAGACGATATTTAAAACCTCTAAGACAGTTTACCATGGGTGCAACCTTTTTTAGCGATACAGTTAACATGGTCAGTCCAGGAACCATCGAGCTGTAAAGTAAGTCCCAAATGTTTATGGCTATTAACGTCATTAATATTACCATCCTTCATTGTTAAGTTTCGTTTTGGGCTGGGCTGAACTTTACGAGAGAATTATATAGAATCTGTTTTATTAGGATTAAATGTAACTTGCCATTTGTCAGCCCAATCAGAAATTTTACGTAGATCATTATTAAGAGACAGAGCAGTTTCATCAGGATCATTTATTATAGCATAAAGTGATGTGTCATCTGCAAAGAGACGGATATTGCTGTTTATTCCTTCAACGATGTCGTTGATATAAACTATAAACAATAATGGTCCTAAGACAGAGCCTTGGGGAACCCCGGCTAGGATTGATCTTTGATCATACGCGTAACCATTAATAACAACTCGCTGAACTCTATTGTCTAGATAACTCTCAAACCATTTCAACAAGTTACCCCCGATACCATAACGTCTTAGCTTATGTATAATACCTTTATGCCAGACCTTGTCAAAAGCCTTACTTACGTCACAAAATACAGCCCTAATTTCCTTACCGCTATCTAATGCACCCGCTATATAGTCATAGACGTAAGTTAGTTGATTAACCGTTGAATCGCCTGGCATGAAACCGGATTGTAAGTTTGTAAGCATTTCATTATCCCTAAAATAATTAAATACATGTTTAAAAATGCATTTTTCGAAAATCTTTGCTACACAACTTGTTAGTGCGACAGGTCGATAGTTAGAGCATTCATTTGTACTGCCTTTTTTATGTATAGGAACAACTGATGCCTCCTTCCAGATATCAGGAAACACTGTATTCTTTAATGATAGATTAAAAACTTCAGATAAGGGAACTGCTAATTGTCTGGCATTCATTTTCAGAAATTTATTGCCTATACCATCTGGGCCTGTTGCTTTAATGATATCAACAGAGGAGAGAATATCATGGATTTCTTGCGGACTGAGTGTAAGTCACATAATGGGTAATCTACCTCTAAACGAATTTTAGGAATATCCCTATTAGGAGCAACGACTCTTGCCTGATCTGCAAAGAAATCATTCATAATGTTTGCTATATCAGCACTATCATCATATAGTTTATCGTTTTGGATTATCGAAGGAAAAGTATTAATATTAGTGGTGTGTTTACTTTTTATATAATTCTTAACTAAACGCCACTATGTTTTTGTACCATGTTCATTATTTATTTGTTCATCAATTTTATTCATGTACATCTTCTTTGCATTTCTTACCGTGGATATAACTTTATTTCTACTCAATCTAAAAAGTGCCCAGTCAGATGATGAGTTACGCCTTTTTGCGATTTTATGATGGCGATTGCGTTTACGAATCAATTTACGTACCTCACTATTCATCCAGGGGGCGTCCCGGGGCCTTATCGTAACGACCTTATTTGGAATATAACTATCGCATAATTTAAGAATTGCACCAGTCAAATCGCTTGCGATTCGGTTAATATTTTCAGAGGCAAAGATAGACTCTGATTATATATGTGTTTGAAGACCCAGGAGTGTATGAACTTGACAAGGATATTACCACAGGGGAAATTAGACAGGCCATTAACTGTCTAAAGCGTGATAAATCACACGGCCCCGATTGTATACAAATGAACATGTTATTGAATTTGATGTATATTTAATGCCTTCCCTACACAGAATATTTAATTGTATATTATCTTCAGGTTCTTTCCCCAGAAGCTGGGCCTCTGCAGTTATTATACCAGTTTTTCAGAAAGTGGATAGTAAAATTCCAAGTAATTATCGTGGGATAAGTCATATCAGCTGTTTGGGGAAACTTTTAACTAGAATTCTTAACCAAAGTCTTTTGGATTGGTCTGCATATAATAATATTATTCCAGATTCTCAGTTTGGTTTTCGCCCTCATCTTAGTACTGTTGATGCTATATCTCTCTTTATTCATTAATTGGTAGACCGCCGCCATATAGCTGGAATATTGCTGAGTGCTGCGTAAAACTAAACTCACTCACTCACTCATTAATTGGTAAGAGCCTTAACAATGTTATACGTATGTATTGTGCTGTCGTTGATTTTAAGCGTGAATTTGATTCGGTAGACAGATGTAAGCTATGGTATAAGTTGTCAAAGTTAGGTGTAAATGGAAAATTGATGTCAGGTGTTAGCGTTGGATGCTTTCAAAGTGAATACTTTAAGAATAATTCGGGTTTAATGCAAGGCGAAGTTTTGCCTCCAATTCTATTTACCTTTTATATCAGTGATTTTGAGACTTCCTTTCTAGAAGATCATTGTATTCCTTATAAATGTAAAGCTCTAAGTATTTTTCTGTTAATGTATGCAGACGACCTTGTCATACTTTCTGAATCAGTAGAAGGTTTACAAAAGCAGTTAGATTCATTGTTGAATTACTCTATTGAATGGGGACTTGAAGTTAATACCTCTAAGACAAATATAGTGACGTGACTGTCGTTTTTAGAAAAGGAGGTAAACGTAGGTTAACAGAAATTTGGTGCTATAATAATTGTGTTGTTGATACTTTTACATATCTGGGAGTTGTTCCTAATTATAGTAATAAGTTTACAATTGCTCAGATCTAGCTTGCAGATCATGGTAGAAAGGCCCTCTTTTCACTCTATAATAATGTAAGGTCACTCTCTCTTAATCCTGAATCTCTTGTGTCGGGTTTTGATTGTTATGTTGGCAGTACATTAGGATACGCATCTGAGGTCTGGGGTTCCCATAAAGCAGTTAATACAGAAAGATTACACTTAGAGTTTTGTAAAAGATTGTTAGGAGTTAAAAAATGTACATGTAATTCTATAGTTCATGCAGAGTTAGGTCGTTTTCCTCTCATATATCAGAGACAGTTTAATATAATAAAGTATTGGTGCAAGTTGCTACACACAAATAATCTTACTCTTCGAAATTGTTATGAATGTTTATATGAGGGGGTGTAGACCCGTGGTGTTAATATCAGGGCGTATCAGGTAAAGAATATTTTATCTGGCATTGGTGTCAATGAATTATGGCTTAGACAAGAGATATGTCCTGCATACCTACCTGTTGTAAAGCAGCGAATCTTCGAGCAAGCGTCTCAAGAGATTTTTAGTAATTTATCTAATTAATCAAAATGTGTAATTTATAGAAATATAATTGATAATTGTACACTGCAATAATACCTATGTAAAGCTATCCCGCACCTCTTTAGGAAAATATTTATCTAAATTCCGACTAAGCTCTCATAATTAATGTATAGAAACTGGCAGATACAGTAATGTTGAAATAACAGAAAGAAAATGTGTTTTTTGTGAACACGACATTGAAGACGAGTTCCATTTTATATTAGTATGTTCATATTATATTAATTATAAAAAATTATATATAAAACCATATTACTACAGATGTCCATCAATGCATAAACTTATTCAACTTTAAGTGTAAGAAATGTAAAACAGTTATGAAATTTAGGTAAATATTTGTATAAAGCCTGTTGTCTCAGAAATGAAATGATGCTAAAATATAGGTGATTTTCTGTACATTCTCCATTATAATCAATGTCCAGTCATCCACCCGTACTAACTCTCGTGTTTGTAAAAACTACTGGTTGTCTGTAAAGACAAAGGTAAATAAAGAATCTGAATCTGTATTACTTGGACAAACACCCGTAACCCCATTGGCTTCTACATGTATCCCTTGTCACTGGCTTCTATATAAATCCCGTCATCACATTGTTACTGTACATCCCAATTCACGTCCTTGTTGTTTTAGTTAATTATATACTGTATATATAGTCCCCTGTGTATATATAGTACCCTGTTATGGTATCTTCCTATAAGACAGACCTCCCAAAAGACAGGCCGCTTAAAACCACACATGTTGTGGTTGGTTGCATAAGGTTTAATTAAGCTGTACCCTTGATGATAATGGTAGGTGCCAAGATAAAAAATACAACATTAGGTATTAACAAGGTTAGGGAACTTGGTTACAGTGAGAGTGGAGTCTTTGTGATTTTAGAGACAGAAACTTAATGATTTGTGACAGTCATTAAGATTTGTCACAGAGTCTTTGCAATGATATGTGTTATAATAAGATAAATGGTAATGATAGCTTTAGTTTGTGGTATTAAAGACTATAATTTTCCAAATCAACATATAATATCATCTTGCAACTTTATTCAAAATCTATCAAGAGCATAGACATAATTTTTATCATAATTTGCAATGAAAGTCATTTTTATAATAAAAATGAGTAAAACATCACGATGAACAACCCTCAGTTCACAACGAATTATGTCATATGTATCAATAACGAAAAATTCCTATCATTTTGCGTTTATTCAGGATAAGGCAGTAAGTTGTTGTTTTGTATGTACGGTAAAAATTTACTTGGTGCATCTGGTAATTTTAAGTCGCCCACATGAACAAGTCACAAGATAAGATGATTTCTTTAATATCTCAGATGTGTGCATCATGTACAGTTCTCCAAGTTTCACATTCTTAAAGCGTGTCTATATAACATTTTTAATGAGTACCTGCAAGTGATTGCAAGTCACAATATCATTACTTCTCGACATGGAACACATACAAATAGATAGTACATAGCCCCATTCACAATGTGTAACTCACAGAGTCTGTACAAAACATTTATTTTCATCAGAAGACAATAGTGGGAGGTAAACACAATCACAACAATTTATTATAAAAAAGGTATGAAACTTTTTATGAGACACAAGATTTATGACTTTACACGATTATCAAGGGCTTTCAGAGTAATTTAACTATATAAGTAATGTGCATAAGAAAATTCTTAACTCTAACAAGTCAGTTCTCTACTACGCAGTATTCACTAGTAAACTAGGAGATATAGGAGTGTTTTGTTACTTACTATACTCTGTACAACATGTAGTTACTCTGGGTCAGCTCATTAATTAAATACGGGTGGACAGCATGGCTCAGCTAATTAGTGTACTCATTGAGTCTGTCTTATGGGAGGTCTGTCTTTTGGGAAGTCTGTCTTTTGGGAGTGAACCCCTGTTATCTACCTTACTCATACTTGCTTGACAACGATACAAGAATCTGTATCGAAACGTCGCATCTACCGAATAAAGAAGTTGTTTATCCATAAAGTTTGTCTGTATATAACCGATTTCTGCCTGCCGCTGGTACAGCTTCAGGCATTCGAGGGGGACGAGATCCCCCTCAGTCTGGCAACTGTACGACGTAGTCTTCGGCAACATGGACTATTCTCCAACGTTCTATTCTGAAACATAGAATATGGCCAAAAGAGGCCTAAAAGTAAACTCACTCACTTAATCTTCATCAGTGTTCTAGTCATTTTATTTTTCACACCAGTTGGTAGTCTCCTCATGTTCTGTTTCATATTTGCTTCCCGCAAAGACCTGCGTTAAAATTGGCCTTCAGTAACCCATACTTGTCATAACAGGCGACCAATGGGATCGAGTGGTCAGGCTCGCTGACTTGGTTGATGCATGTCATATCCAAATTGCATAGATCGATGCTCTTGATGTCAATCACTGGGTTGTCTTGACTAGACTTGATTTTTTTATATGACGCCGGCCTGATTATTTACAGACCGGTGTTATATAAAAAATAATTATTTGCTAACCTTTTATCATATGTCGATACTTTGATCCCATCACTGCCGCCAATGTAAGGTTATTGAAATCACAACACAAGAGCTAATTCATATGTGACTGGTTTACATATCAAAGGCATTTACATTGCATCGATAAAACCTAAATATTAATCACAGAATAACAATATACCTGCAATGAAGAATTGTTCAACCTTCCATGGTAAAAACATTGAATGTAGGGACATGGCAAATGCCCAAGTCTCCAACAAATTTGATAGAGGCAATAGGTCATATGTCCAACGTCATCAGAGTGTATGTATCCATCTGTCTGTATACAGGCTATTGAGCTACTGAACAAAGGAATAGGGGTAAGGTAATTTGTAAAAAAAATTGTATGTCAGGTTTAATTGTGTTAAGATGACCAAGTACCATATGTTACGAAGCTCCTGGAAAAATAAACAGGAAAAATATAAATACTAAAAACCCTAAATATTAAAAGGCACCTGTTGACAACTTGATCAATGTGTGTGCAAAAATTTGGATAAAGGCCTTCTCATTGATACTCTATGTAAACATTGTGGGTAAGTCATCCACGTAGGCAACACCTGTATTCCTCTTCTCGCCGATCCGTATCTGTTTCTGTTGAGCTGAAACAAAACCTCATATTGCTTAAAATGAGCATCAGTGTACCGGAAAATGAGTTACCCCGATCCATATTGTGCAAAGAAGGACCACTAGACAGTACTATCTGGACAACATACCAAAACCTTTTGTTGTCCCATTTGCAAGGCATACTAGTATGGGTCCACATTATATCTTCCAGGGCCTAGATTTTCGAAGCTCTCTTAGCGCTAAGATAGTCGTAAGTGCCATACTTTAACATTAACTTACGACTATCTTAGTGCTAAGAGAGCTTCGAAAATCTAGACCCAGAATGCAAATGTCAATGGCCACTGAGCCTTAAGACTCTGTGAAAACTATGAACTATCTGTGGACTTACATCGAGAACTCTCAGTATCACATCCCCAACCTCCGTATGCCAGAGCAACAATGAAACTTCACCAGAACCCTGTCAAAACTCGCCTCCTGATCTGTTCCTGTGACACCGTCTTCTATAATACTGCTCAACACCTCACCCGAGTGCTTGTCCCATTAGGTACATGTGCTAAATCATTGTCACAACACGAGATGAATAACATAAGGCAAAACCGTAACTTAGGTAATTTATTACAAAATTATGCCAAAAGGAAATAAAATAAGAATCCCCAAATCCCCTCTTCCGAATGCTCACTGATGCAACATCGACAATCACACCACAACACAGACACGCCACCAATCCACATTCCTGCCCCAACACATACGCTAGGTACACAATCCGCCACATTGTAACTATCGAAAGTCCGTTAGTGACTGAATTTTGCAAGAAACTGAAATATCGGACACTGGTCCCATCATCAGTGATGATTTTGTAGACCTGTTCACTAACGTACCACGAGATGAAGCCTCCCTTGCCTTGCGACTCCACAACCTTGATGAACCCCCTACAAACCAGCCTCACCATTACCTCCTTAATCAGCCTTATCTCTGCCTGCAATGATTCAACCTACTTCACCTGGGGTGAAGACATCTTTGAACAAACACATGGACTGCCCATGGGTTCGCCACTCTCGCCTGTCCTCAGTGAAATATACCTGACTGACCTTGCCCTTCTCACTTCACTGGTGAAGCCCATGTGTTGGCATCGTAAAGTTGACGACACGTTTGTCATCCTCCACCAAAGCCAAGATCCAGATCATCTACTACAACATCCTAACAACCAATACCACCGCATCAAATTTACCATGGAACCAAAACCAACAACAAATTGCCCTTCCTAGACGTCCTTGTGTCCCGCACCCCTACAACACACTCCAGACCACAGTTTACCGCAAGCCATGCACACCAACCAATATGTGGACTACCAGTCCAACCATCCACCACAGGTGAAGACTGGCATAATATCTACACTCACCAGGAGAGCAAAGAACATCTGTTCTACTTATCTTCAAGAGGAACTAAATCATCTCAAAGAAGCGTTTGTTGACCTCAATGACCATCCACCACAGTTAGTCCACAGGACAATTGTTTCTACCCTCTCACCATCAACTAAGCTACCTAGGGTGTGGGGGGTTCAGGATCTGGATGACAAACTAAGTCTCGATTGGTGTCAGATATTATAGTCCAGTCAATTTATGAGAATACCCACCACAAATTGCAACAGAAATTATTTCAACTGTTTTAAGACCCTGAAGCATTCCTTTATAATATATACAAAGTCTAGGAAAATCTCAGTGGTGGAACAAGGTCAAATTCGACCCTCAAGGTCTCAGGGGGGACATCTTCGCTTTCGAAATCTTCGAATATAAATGCAATTTTTTTTGTAATCTACTCAATTGTGTCATGTTATATATCAAATTAAAGCTCAGATTACAGGCTTTTCAGAAATATATGGTTTAAAATGGATTAGTCTCATCATATTGTTCTTTTTTTAAAAAAAACATTCCGAAAAACAAGAAAATCGTATCCGGACATCCACATGTATATGTATGCTACGCTTATGCCAAAAATTTCATTTTTCAATTGTGTGACAATTTTTAACACGAAGAAATAGTGTGATGAATATGAATCAACCAATAGTCATTCCAAATAATAATGAAATAGAATGAACGATCAATGTTTTACATCAACACATCTTCATCAAGTACAATGATAGGATCCTTTTGCCATCTGCTTTCCATCCCCAGTCTGTCACAAAGTGGATGAACAATGTCACACCAAATGACAATGATAATTTCCAGTGAGCCTTCACCAAGTGTTTTTAAGAACGTCGTCCTGAGGCTTGGATGAATTCACACACAGATAAGCTTTTTTGGATGCGATGGAAACATCATGTCTGGATCGGGTCTGTTTGAACTTCTGGTATATGCCAGTAGCACAGTTAGGAACATACTAACAGGGAAAGCTGTTGCCAGAGCTATTCGAGCTCACTTTCTTGTAGACACAGCTCTCAATGGTCTGTTGGTATCAAGAACTTTTAATGTGAGCCTTCCTTGCTTCCGTAAACCTTCTGATGAAGCCGACTACCCTTCACTGATGATGAGGATCTCAACATGCGACAGTGCTGTAAAATGAGCTGATGAGTGAATCCTTGACTGTTTGGGAAGTATCTTCTTCAAACACATTAGAAAGCATTCACCGTCGTGTTAACCAAGAAAAAGATGCGCTTAGCAATATGAGGACAGCAAAACTTTGGATCCAGTACATGAACATGGTGGATATCTTGCGGATTTTCATTAAAGCCGAAAGACAAGGAAATTGGAAGATGCACCTAAAGTCTATTGCTGAGATGTTGCCATTATTTGCAACAGCTGGTCATAACTTGTACACCAAAGCAGTTCGGTTGTACCTTCAGATGATGACCTGTAACATATGTTATATTTGGGATTACACTTTCTTTGTAAAGTAAAGCTTCCACAAAAATGAAAGTCGGACAACTGGTAGTTTAGACTTCAGACTTTGTGTACCCCTCTGATAAGTGTTAATTGGCACGGATCCCACGTCCGAAAGCTATGTAATACACAATGCCATTTAGAAAGCGGTCAAATGTAACATGTTATATTTGGGATTACACTTTCTTTTGTAGAAGCCACGGTGGCTGAGCGGTCTGGGCGTCTGACTTTGTGTGCTGGCAATTAGGTGCCTGACTCTGAGGGTGTGGGTTCGAATCCCGGATGGGACTCAACCCAACAAAAGTACTAGAATCTGTACTTTACAAATATATGTTACATTGGGGCACATTCTAAATGGCATTGTGTATTTCATAGATGATGACCTCCCTGCAAGACACACATCCCAATACCTTTGAACACCTCAACTCAGGTCATCATGTTATCCGCCGCTCCAATTGTTATTGGGGAGGATTTCCAACAGATCTTGTTTATTGAACAGGTGCCCATGCGGAACATGAAAACAAATGGGGGACTTACAAGGGGGCAGGCATGTCTGAAACGCAGAAGCTTGTGTCAATGCCATCATGCATGGAAGTCAGCAATGCCATGAGTGATCTTACAAGTAGTGGAAACAGAAACTCTGAACTACACATGGACATGTCTAATGCAAGACAGGAGAGAGACAAGAATGATGCCATGAAACTTCTCCATTTCCTTCATGACAGAGGCCCTTTCAAACAAGGTCCTGACCTCAGAAACACTGCAAATGGAGTTGTCGCAAGTGAAACTGTGAATGCAGATGATGCATGTTGAGTTTGGTAGCTCTTTTGTGGACACTATGACAAGCACTGGCGACTTCAAATTCAAAAGGAAAGATCAAGCTGTACAAATGAACGAGAAACCTGTTACACCACAAGATGAAGAAATTTGCAACATTGATCCAGTTTTATTGTTTCAAAGGTTTCTGATTGCCGATAGCCAGTCAACACACTACCTTCAATCTTTGCTAAAGTTTGAACTTTGCAGTTATCCACCTGCACTGTTTGATTCTCCCTCTTTCCTGAAGGAAGCAAGCAAACCTGCCCTGACTTCATTCATATCACAAATTGGATGATGGTGTTTCCCGTGGTCCAGCTTCTGATGCTCTGTATGTATCTCGATGGCGGGGCTTTGCTGCATACTCTACCTTGGCCACGTACTGCACATATGTCAAAAGACACTATGACAGAGATACTGTTATGTTGAATGGATACTCAAGTTCATGGACAAAGTATGCAACACAAATGAGACGGACTGGTGGACTTAAATTTGGTTAAATTTCATGAGAGTATGATCTTACAATCAAAGAAAGAGACATTCCAGGCCAATGTTCAGAACAAACAACGGTTCATCATCATGATGTGTTCCTATCTATAAGCTGAAGGATGTGACACAGTTCAAGCCACTGGTGATTCTGATGTTGTGATATTTCAAACAGCAGTTACACTGGCATGCCAGTCATAAACAGTTCTCATAGGGGACGACACCGATCTGCTGGTGACACAAATCTGGAATCGCATGATATCTTCTTGCAGTCAACACCCAAGAAAAGTTCTTTGAAAAGAACTCCATTTTGGAACATCAGTGACACCAAGAAGAAGCATGAAGCATTGTTGTTCATACATCCTGTCTTAAGCTGTGGTACGACATCAATATGGAATATGAACAGCAAAACAAATCATTCAAACTGGAGGGAGGCCATGGTTTGTCTCCTGTATGGAGAAACAGGTGGAAGTCTGAACTTACTCACAGACGTTTTTGTGACAAAATGGCCTCAAGCCAGATGCATGTTTATCCTAAGAATCGTCCGCCAACCTCAACAGCAGTCTAGTGTCACAGTCGCCGGGCTTACTTTCAGATTCAAGAGTTGAAAGGAAATGACCATCTGCTTAGTTTGACAGATTAAGGATGGAAAAGAGATGGCAAAAAGATCCTAACCTTGAAGATCTTCCCCCAGCTCCAAAGGAACTGTTGACAATTATCACATGCAACTGTAAAACAAATATTTGCAATTCTAAAAGATGCACAGGTAAGAGACATGGATTGAGATGCACTCACTTGTGCAGTGTGTCCCGTGGTTGTGCATGTCTGAGTGCTCAAAGGCTTGACCTCAGTGATGCATGATGCAATCAGAGAACTGTTGTAAAATAATCTGGAAAAGGACGTTGCCATTCTGTGAAACAAGATTAGCTAATGAATGCAGGTAATTCTTAATGAAATACCATTTATGAAGTTGAGTAATAGACAACTCTTTTACATAAGTTTCAATCGACAAAATGACTTGTTTTTCATCATTGTACTTGATGAAAATGTGGCGATATAAAACATTGATCGTTCATTCTATTTCATTATTATTTGGAATGACTATTGGTTGATACATATTCATCACAATATTTCTTCATGTTAAAAATTGTCACACAATTGAAAAATGAAATTTTTGGCATAATCGTAGCATGTGATGTCCGGATACGATTTTCATATTCTTCGGAATGTTTTTTTTAAACATACAACAATATAATGAGACTAATCCTTATTAAACCATATATTTCTGAAAAGTCTGTAATCTGAGCTTTAATTTGATATATAACATGACACAACTGAGTAGATCACAAAAAAGTTTGCATTTCCATCTAAGATTTCGAAAGTGAAGATGACCCCTATGACCTTGAGGGTTGAATTTGACCTTGTTGCACCACTGAGATTTTCCTAGACTTTTTATATGTTATAAAGGAATGCTTCAGGGTCTTAAAACAGTTGAAATAATTTCTGTTGCAATTTGTGGTGGGTTAGGTCAGAATCTAACCAGGATGACTGGACTATTACTCCAATAAATTTCTGCACTCTCTTGGGTTGAAGCTCTGACTTTTCCAGATGAACAGGCAACTCCAAAGTCCAAACGAAAGACAGCAGGTATTGAGAATCTTCTAAACAGAACCCTGAACTGAAAGACTTTTCCATTGACAGCAAAGCGTAGCTATCTCTGAAAGGCTGGATGGATCTGAATGTGTAGTTACACATCTTGCAGGTCTATGGAGATCATAGAGTCCCTCACAGAGATTTTTTGTCAGAGGTTCCATATGGACGAAGTCCAACAACTGGTTTCTTCAGAATCCTTGGGGACCAGGCATACCAGAAAGAATGACCCTGGTCCGGACTCCAAAGGAACCAACTTGTCCAGCTTTCTTGTCCAAGAGCTTGTCTGTGGCTGTCATCGCCGCACAAAGCATCGACCCCAGAGTTGATACCCATGTCCTACCAAGTGTGTCACCAAGAGGGTCTTCTTGACAAATTGTAGGTGATAAGTTGATAAACGACCGCTCACTGGACACTGAGACACCTTCATATGAAATACATCTTATTAACATGGTTGTTGTCTATAGCCAAACTCAAGGTCTGTGCTACAAATGTTTTGAAACTCCCTGGAGAGTCAAGAAGATTTAGGCCTGAGCTTTCCATCCTTTTTGGCTTCAAACGCCTTCCTATATCCCTTGGAAATAGAATTAAGCTTGTTTCTGCTGTAATATCGGAGATAAACTTCTTCAATGGACTTACTCAGTTGAATTCTGAGTTGCAGTAGGGGAGGTTGATGTTACAGCCCTGTGGAACTTCTCGTCTTCCTCTGATTGACGGCCTTTTATATTGCCACTGATATGGCAATGTCCCCCGTCACATACAAGATGCCTGAAATGACTGGTGTCTGCATAATTACCCAATGTAAGCTGCCGACATACTTGAAAACATTGGGTGCAATGTTTTATGAAATATCGCCTTTAAAAAGCGGTCAAAGTATAAACTGGTGTCTGTGTAATACCCCAATGTAAACTGTCACCAAATTGTAAGACATTGGGTACAACAGTCCATGAGATGCTGTGTTAACAAGATTTTAAAGTGTGCAAAGTGTCGTGGTGACCTTGAAACTAAGGTCAAGGTCACCAAAATAAACTGGTGTCTGCGTAATAATCCCCCCTATGTAGGCACTCACCAAATTTGAAGACACTGGGTACAACAGTGCATGAAATATCACGTTATCAACAGTTTGAAAAGTGGTCAATGTCGTGGTGACCTTGAAAGTAAGGTCAAGGTCACCCAAATCGACTATTGTCTGCATAATCCCCTAATGTAGGCTGTCACCAAATTTGAAGACATTGGGTACAACAGTTCATGAGATATCACGCTAACAAGAGTTTGAAAAGTGGTCAAAGTGTTGTGGTGACCTTTCTCTATGGCATGCTCAGCTGCTACATAGATTGTCGCGACCCCATTCCTATCTTCTGCATTTACATTTGCAGCTTTGAGCATGCAGTGGGCAAGGATAAATGAGCAGTATAAATGGACTGTCTTTATTATTATGTTTTCAGATTAAGATGAAAAATGCAGCAGAGAGGGTTTGGGTGATCCTGGAACAGTCAGGCTGGTCAGACTCATCATCAGCTCAGGGCCCTCACCCCCTCTACACGCAGCTCAGACAGCGAGTGGAACTTCTCCCAGGAAACACTGCCTAGTCGAACCCACAAAGAACTTTCCGAAGAATATGTAGACTCCCAAACACTGCAGCCTTCTGCATTACCCAGAGTGTCAGAAGGGCTGTGCTCCAAGTGGAGAAACTGGGCACTCTCCTCATCTGCACCAAGAGATCAGGAGGTACCAAACCAAGGGCACCAACAACAACTGGGAGCCTGACGACAGTGTACTTGGGATGCAAGCGAGACATTTTAAAGGTGAGTTTCGCATATTTAGCATTCTTTTCCTGAATCTTGTAAATCATGTTGCTGTCAAAAGGGACAGAACATTCAATGATATAAATAAATACATTGGCTTTATTATAATTATTGTTTCCCTATGAGATACTCAACAGTTTCATGTCTCATTCATACCTCTTGCATTAACCCTGGCACATTTCTCTTCGAGATAAACAGCAGTTTCATGTTTGGCAAGCTGAACTGCTACAAGAAGTGGTGTGACTCTTCTGCATTAATAGTAATAGTAATATTATTAGTCTGCTTATATGGCACTCATATCCAGTTACATTGCCTGCTCACGATGCTATGTACATTACTATCCACGGTCATAGGACACTATCACACTTTCCGATACTTTTTCAACACCCTGGGGAGCATACAGCCATGCTGTCTGTTAGACACAATAAACTAAACGGACATTAACATTCACATAATTCTCTGTGAGATACTGAACAGTTTCATGTTTGGCATGCTGAACTCCTACATGAAGTGGTTTGACTCCATTGTTATCTCTTCAATTAACATTCCCACCTTTCTAAATGAGATACTCAACAGTTTCATGTTTAGCATGCCTATTGGCTACATGAAGTTGTGCGACTCCTTTCATGTCTCCTGCATTAACATTCGCACCTTTCACAATTGATGATTAACAGTTTCATGTTTGGCATGCTGAACTGCTACATGAAGCGGAGTGACTCCTTTCACATCGTTTGCATTAACACTGGCACCTCTCTCCATAAGATACTCAACAGTTTCATGTTTGGCATGCTCAGTTGCTACATGAAGTGGTGTGACTCCTTTCATATCTTTTGCATTCGGGGCGGTGGGGTAGCCTAATGGTTAAAGCGTTGGCTCGTCACGCCGAAGACCCAGGTTCGAATCCCCACATGGGCACAATGTGTGAAGCCCATTTCTGGTGTCCCCGCCGTGATGTTGCTGGAATATTGCTAAAAGCGGTGTAAAACCAAACTCAGTCAGTCAGTCTTTTGCATTCACACTGGCACCTTTCCCTACGAGATACTCAACAGTTTCATGTTTGGCATGCTGAACTGCTACATGAAGTGGTGTGACTCCTTTCCTATCTTCTGCATTAACACGGGCACCTTTCTCCATAAGATACTCAACAGTTTCCTGTTTGGCATGCTCAGTAGCTACATGAAGTGGTGTGACCTTTCATATCTTCTGCATTAACATTTGTACCTTTCTCAATGAGAAACTGAACAGATTCATGTTTGGCATGCTGAACTGCTACATGAAGTGGTGTGACTCCTTTCATATCTGTTGCATTAACGCTGGCACCTTTCTCAATAAGATACTCAACAGTTTCATGTTTGGCATGCTGAACTGCTACATGAAGTGGAGTGACTCCTTTCCTATTTTCTGCATTAACATTCGTACCTTTCTCCATGAGGTACTCAACAGTTTCATGTTTGGCATGCTGAACTGCTACATGAAGTGGTGTGACTCCATACATATCTATTGCATTAACACTGGCACCTTTCTCCATGAGATACTGAACAGTTTCATGTTTGGCATGCTGAACTGCTACATGAAGTGGTGTGACTCCATATCTGTTGCATTAACGCTCTTTCTGCATTAACAACTGGCACCTTTCCTATTTTCTGCATTAACATGAGATACTCAACAGTTTCATGTTTGGCATGCTGAACTGCTACATGAAGTGGTGTGACTCCATACATATCTATTGCATTAACACTGGCACCTTTCTCCATGAGATACTGAACAGTTTCATGTTTGGCATGCTGAACTGCTACATGAAGTGGTGTGACTCCATACATATCTATTGCATTAACATTGGCACCTTTCTCCATGAGATACTGAACAGTTTCATGTTTGGCATGCTGAACTGCTACATGAAGTAGTGTTGACATGCCCCATCTTCGATAATAATAGTAATATTTACAATTCTCTGTGAACCGTTCACCTGCTACATTAAGTGGTGTTGTCATGACCCATCTTCTATAATGATAATCTATGAGGTACTCAACAGTTTCATGTTTGGCATGCTGAACTGCTACATGAAGCGGAGTGACTCCTTTCCTATCTTTGGCATTTACACTCGCACCTCTCTCCATAAGATACTCAACAGTTTCATGTTTGGCATGCTGAACTGCTACATGAAGTGGTGTGACTCCTTTCATATCTTTTGCATTAACACTGGCACCTTTCTCTATGAGATACTCAACAGTTTCATGTTTGGCATGCTGAACTGCTACATGAAGTGGTGTGACTCCTTTCATATCTGTTGCATTAACACTGGCACCTTTCTCTATGAGATACTCAACAGTTTCATGTTTGGCATGCTGAACTGCTACATGAAGTGGTGTGACTGGTTTCATATATTTTGCATCACCAATGGCACCTTTCTCTATTAGATACTCAACAGTTTCATGTTTGGCATGCTGAACTGCTACATGAAGTGGCTTGACTCCATTCTTGTCTTTTGCATTAACATTCGTACCTTTCTCTATGAGATACTCAACAGTTTCATGTTTGGCATGCTGAACTGCCACATGAAGTGGTGTGACTCCATTCTTGTCTTTTGCATTAACATTCGCACCTTTCTCTATGAGATACTTAGCAGTTTCATGTTCAGCACATGTCCTTTGTACATTAAACGTGTCGACTGTACCCTCCTTCAGTTCATCAAGAAGAAAGGGCCATTTATCCAAGAATAATCCCAGAATATCCACCCGATCTAACCAAATGATAAGTTCAATGGGACTTAAATTTTCATATTTGTGGCTGAAGGAATAACCAATATGTTGGAGGATGTCAATGATGTCAAACCATTTCTGCATGAATACAGGATTGCCAAGATGATTCTGTAGGTTGCACTCTGTACATATTTCACAGAGGCCAAGAATGGTAGCATGTATTGGGTGATCTCCATGATGACTATTATACTTCTGTCCAAAATATTCAACACAAGAGATGTTCCCCGCCTTACAGGCCAACATAAGAGGTGTCATTCCTGACACTGTGGCAGTAGACACATGTTCAGGTTCAAGGAGGAGATGAAGTTTTTCTTTAGTTTTTATGTCTGACTGAGCAGCAAAGTGGAGTGGAAGCCATCCTTCTGAATTCTTTAGTGATTTGTCTACATTGAGTTGTAACAGATATACCACCATCTCTGCTGTGCCTATGTGAGCTGCAAGGTGCAGTGGTGTGTCTCCTCTGCTTGTTGTACATGCAATGTTTCCACCATATCCATGAATCATTGACAGAGGATGGGTTTCTCTACAACCTGCTGCCAAAAGTACCAATTCATCTGTGGAACAGCTTATACCAAGACTGCAAAAGATTGGAAACAATTCTAAAAATGCATCTTTCTTCATCCACCCGAAAGTCTTCAAATATAATAGGGGTGTCACATTATGAAACAGTAGTAAGAGGCATTTGGACAGCTGCACAAGCAGTTCTCTAGCTTTGTCACTATCAGCGTTACACATTAAGAGGGCCAGTTTCTCTAAAGTTTCCCTTTTATTCTTTTCTAACAGCAATGCCACCAGTGGCCACTTGAAAATGTTCATGATGGATGCATCAAATGTGTCCAGGATGTGATCAAAAGCAGTGTTGTCTGCAGTCTCAGAAGCACATGCTGCAATAATGCAGGCTTCAGATATACAAGTCTTTCTCTTTAACATTTCTTGAATCAGTTCTGAATTTCCCCTATAGATAGCACTGGCCAATACATCTTGTCTTGTTTCCGTCAACGCCACCTCTGATAAACAGTTCTCAGCTGCTGCCATCAGATCCATTACTATCAGGTTGCAGCCATTGAGTGCAAAATAACACAAAACAGAAGTAAACCTCAGGACCAAGATATCTTCAATATGTAAAGTCGGAATGTCCTCTGTAATACCAACAGCCAAAGCTGAAAGTCTTTCCACTGTTTGCTTACTGAAAAAAACTTTTGTGAAGATTTTTTTGGTGCAGTTCTGAAACCTTACAATTTTCATTTTGTCTTCAACTTTCCAGAAACTATGTGTAAGAAATTCACAAAATTCAGGATCCTGAAAAGCTGGATGTGTAATGATTAGTTCCTGGTTTGTGGACAACAATTCTTGTGTGAGTCTCTCAGAGAGAATATCAAACCTATTTCTGGGGATTAATATGATATGGTCAGATTCTGATGTTGGTGATGTTCTTACATATTCCAGTAAAACACTAAGGGTGCAGAACTTGAGCCCAGTTGTGAGGTTCTCTTTGCAGACTTGAATGGAAATGACATCCATTACTGATTGATGTACAAACCTGTAGCTTTCTTTGTTTTCTACAAAGGTAAGATACATTGGGCACATCGTCTTGGCTTTACTCTCTAACTGATGAATGTCACAATTTCTGAAACTGAGCAGCCTCTCGATGAGGTCGCGGTCTTCTTTTGATCGGTCAAATGGATCAAAAAAGCTCCTGTGTAGTTCCCCTCCTTTCAGAAATAGCAACAACAGCACCATATAACCTACTGGATCAGCATCTGACAGGCTTCTTATATTCTCTGATAAACACTTCAGTGGCTTAGAGAAAAGAGTTGAAGCCTTGAGATGGAGTGATTTATCTTTAGCAAAGACAGAGCAGCATTGGGGGAATCCTATCAGGTCAGTGCTTTGGACAATCCTTTGTTTCTCAATAATGTCAATGCAGGTGTCAGTTCCAAACAGTTTCAAATGACCTTCAAGAATAGCTAATCTTTCTGGTGCTTGGTTTTCCTCAATGACTGAGAAATCAACATTTGCACACTTCTTAAGAAAAATACTTTTACCAACACATGCTGACAATATATTTGAACGGCTTGTTATCATCAGTTTGACAATTCCATTCTCTATTCCAGACATCATCATAGGGAATTTCTTGTCCCATCTGTCCACCAGATCCTGAACCAGATTAGTTTTTCCAAAGGCATCATCTATCAAAACAACAAACTTTTGTTGGACTTTCCTTTCATTAAATTTCACTGGAATATAGTCCCACTGACCGGGGTCGGTCAGTATTACAGGATGACGGGACTCCAGTTCTGAGAAACTCTTTAGTAAGCGCAAACCAGCAGACGTCTTTCCATCACCTGACCTGCCAGTGAGAACAACCACACCTCTTGAGTGAAGAAATTTTTCAGATTGTGTGATGAAGTGTGTCTTCACAAACGGTATCGCTTTCAAATCTCTCAGGCAGAGTTTACTCTGATCTGCAAAAGTACAAGGAAAATAGTGTCACAACATTGAAAGTGCCTGCATTAGTAGGCAATGATTCAAAATACCAACTGACACATCTCCTTGACTCTAAATGCCTTCTGAGATTCATTTGTATTGTACCACACAATTTTGCCTAATTATATTATTATGTCATGATGAAAACATGTCCATTTTCCTGCCTTGCATAAAACCCCAATACTGTGACAAAACATCAACATTAGTTTAACACTGACATATTTCATTCTGCTACACATAATATTTCTTAATATGTATGTTACTCATCAAAATTCTCTTTGTATGTTATCTGGTAATTGATATTTTATTTCTCTGTCCCTGTAAAATTAAGACCAGGCACCTTGGGGACAGAAAAGTTGCCCACGTAGGAAGAGATATCAAGACAATTTTAAAAAACATAAGCAAAGTTTTCAAATGAGTTTCAGAAGCTAATGTTATGCACATTAGAGGCATCAATATCAAGGACTCAGAGTGATTTTTAAATATTGGTCACAGATATCAAAACTAACGTCCATTTATGTTCTATACTAAATCACAAGAAAGGCATGAACATAATGAATAAAACAAGATTATATTTCTTATATGAGAACTTTTCATTCCCTGAGCCAAATATACATATTGCACATTTCTTCAAGTGCATTACTGACAACAAGATTATCATCAGATAGGGCAAAAGAGGTATTTCTTCCTTTCTTCATATCATCATGGTATTTCACTCTGATTAACCTGTAATAATGAAGGATGTTGTTATTAAGTTCAGAGGTGTCAAAGGTGGGGTAGCCTAATGGTTAAAGTGTTTGCTCATCAAGCCAAAGACCCACATTTGATTCCC
This sequence comes from Haliotis rubra, assembly GCF_003918875.1. Taxonomy (NCBI): domain Eukaryota; kingdom Metazoa; phylum Mollusca; class Gastropoda; order Lepetellida; family Haliotidae; genus Haliotis; species Haliotis rubra. The sequence goes on along the minus strand of NW_025767408.1, from coordinate 67,764 downwards.
CACATGGGTACAATGCGTGAAGCCCATTTCTGATGTCCCCCACCGCCAGTGTTATCACAACCCCTAGTGTACAGTACACAATCCTGTGCACTTGAAAGAACCCACAAATTTGTTGGTAAAAAAACAGATGATGGCCACATGAATACTTGCGGGTACAGCAACGTGCAGTAAACTTGGACAAAGTACTGTGACTATATGTTCCAGTCCATCCAACTGTGAATGGGTTACACTATGTTCCCAGCGGCCACAGTAGCCCCATTTCTCCGAAACATTGTGTGCCATGGGATTTTGGCCATTTTTTCCCTCCATGGTCAAGCTATGTTAGGTCCTGCTAAGTTATCTCACGGTATCCGTGATGGGCCTTTTGGAAAAACGGGCTGTTGAGTCCTGGATGCTCAAAAGTGCATTACGGTTTGGCCCGCAGACCACTACAGGTGCCTCCGGCCTCTTGCATTCTGATGGGTTCCCTCACGTTTCTCATGTTTTGATTAAGGTTTTGACATGTTTTGCGCATTCTGTGAAGACTTTCTATAGATGAAACATGGATGTCGCCCAGCTTTGGAGCACGTTTGTGCCCACAGTATAAAAATAGTTTCTTGTGTGACCCAATTAAAGTGCACTTAGTGATTGTGTAGCCTGTAAAACTGTGTGTGTGTGTGTGTGTGTGTGTGTTGTTAATTTCTATATACTCTATGTGGATGAGATTTTGTGTGAATGTGGGGGTAGCTGGGTGGGGTGATGTATGCTAACAATCTTGTTAATCTGCTTGTGAGTGTAAAGTAATGTTACAGTTACGGATGAGGGAAGTTGGGTGAAGGTGTGTGTATGTGAGTGTATGTTTCTATAAAGTAATGTTACAGTTATGGATGAGGGAAGTTGGGTGAAGGTGTGTGTATGTGAGTGTATGTTTCTATAAAGTAATGTTACAGTTATGGATGAGGGAAGTTGGGTGAAGGTGTGTGTATGTGAGTGTATGTTTCTATAAAGTAATGTTACAGTTATGGATGAGGGAAGTTGGGTGAAGGTGTGTGTATGTGAGTGTATGTTTCTATAAAGTAATGTTACGGATGAGGGAAGTTGGGTGAAGGTGTGTGTATGTGAGTGTATGTTTCTATAAAGTAATGTCAGAGTTACGGATGAGGGAAGTTGGGTGAAGGTGTGTGTATGTGAGTGTATGTTTCTATAAAGTAATGTTACAGTTACGGATGAGGGAAGTTGGGTGAAGGTGTGTGTATGTGAGTGTACGTTTCTATAAAGTAATGTTACAGTTACGGATGAGGGAACTTGGGTGAAGGTGTGTATGTGAGTGTATGTTTCTACAAAGTAATGTTACAGTTACGGATGAGGAAAGTTGGGTGAAGGTGTGTGTATGTGAGTGTATGTTTCTATAAAGTAATGTTACAGTTATGGATGAGGGAAGTTGGGTGAAGGTGTGTGTATGTGAGTGTATGTTTCTATAAAGTAATGTTACGGATGAGGGAAGTTGGGTGAAGGTGTGTGTATGTGAGTGTATGTTTCTATAAAGTAATGTTACAGTTACGGATGAGGGAAGTTGGGTGAAGGTGTGTGTATGTGAGTGTATGTTTCTACAAAGTAATGTTACAGTTACGGATGAGGAAAGTTGGGTGAAGGTGTGTGTATGTGAGTGTATGTTTCTATAAAGTAATGTTACAGTTATGGATGAGGAAGTTGGGTGAAGGTGTGTGTATGTGAGTGTATGTTTCTATAAAGTAATGTTACGGATGAGGGAAGTTGGGTGAAGGTGTGTATGTGAGTGTATGTTTCTATAAAGTAATGTCACAGTTACGGATGAGGGAAGTTGGGTGAAGGTGTGTGTATGTGAGTGTATGTTTCTATAAAGTAATGTTACAGTTACGGATGAGGGAAGTTAAGGTGAAGGTGTGTGTATGTGAGTGTATGTTTCTATAAAGTAATGTTACAGTTATGGATGAGGGAAGCTGGGTGAAGGTGTGTGTATGAGTGTATGTTTCTATAAAGTAATGTTACGGATGAGGGAAGAGGGAAGGTGAAAGGTGTGTGTATGTGAGTGTATGTTTCTATAAAGTAATGTCAGAGTTATGGATGAGGGAAGTTGGGTGAAGGTGTGTGTATGTGAGTGTATGTTTCTATAAAGTAAAGTTACAGTTATGGATGAGGGAAGTTGGGTGAAGGTGTGTGTATGTGAGTGTATGTTTCTATAAAGTAATGTTACAGTTACGGAGGAGGGAAGTTGGGTGAAGATGTGTGTATGTGAGTGTATGTTTCTATAAAGTGAGCGATATATGTGGTCTAGCGGGTGGAAGGGTGTGGGCAGTACTGTATGAGGCGGATGAAACATTGTCTATTTTCCCTTATGTGTGCATGTTTGTGGATGGTGAATGCAAGAGTGGATATTTGTTTGTTGTCTGTGAGCTTTAGATTTGATTATGCTAGTTGTTATGATGTGAAAGGTTCCCCATTATGCTCAATTTTTAATATATATTTTTTTCATGGTTTGTGATGTCATAGATTTAAATGTTTTTAACGTCTCTCATAGCCATTATGGTGGCTTATACATTGCAATTGGTCATATATCATATTTTAGACTCTGCAAATGTATTTGGTGAATCAAAATGAACAATCTCTCTCTCTCTCTCTCCCTGCCCCCTTCTCTCTCCATCGAGTCCTGCCGGGCCTGCAGTTTATACTCCCTCCCAGACCACCTGCACCGAATCAGACCATAGTAGAACACAGCATGCCGTATCTCGCCGGTCCTGTAAACCGTCACACGCCTGGATGTGTCGTGATAGAACAGGAAAAATAGGCTACCAGACACCCAAGCTTGCCGTGAAATCCAGTAAAAAACGGGCAGCAAGGGTGAAACAACCATGACAAAACGTGGCCGAACGTGACAAAACTTGAAAGGACCGTGAGATGCCGGGGAATACACATGCCTCCTGTCCCACTACAGACCCACTATGTACCGACTACAAGTTTTCTTACGGTCTATTACATGCTGTCACATTTCCCCCGTTTTACTACAGCGTACGTTTCTCATTAGTACCGGGACTGCCGTGGCAAATTTTTTAACAGTTTAAAAATCTGGCATGGCATCCACGGCAATCACGGACTGTCACGTTTGCTCATTCAGTCCCCTCGCATTGTCCCACGTCCACCCTGTTTTGTTCCCGTTTCACAACGTTTCGGCGCAAACAGGGCTGCGTTGCTGCCGGGAACATAGAGTAACCTATCATAAGGATGGGAAAGCCACATTAACTCAGTAAACCTGGTGGGTGAAGAGTTATGTGATCCCCAGGGAGTTGAGATTGATAATAAGCTGTTTGAGATTGACATCCAATGATCAAGGGAAAAACAAAGCACCTTTGAACAGCTGAGCTGGATATTGCCTCTATACAAATATTATCATAATAATAATGATAATATTGCTGAGAAATTTCGTAAAACCATACTCACTCAGTCACTATAAGGTGAAATGTGAGGGAGGGGTAGTTGAAATATTCTGAGGGGCAGTGGGGTAGGCTAATGGTTAAAGTGTTCACTCATCCGGGTTCGATTCCCCACATGGGTACAATGTGTGAGGCCTATTTTTGGTGTCCCCCACCATGATATTCGATGGAATATTACTAAAAGTGGCGTGAAACCAAAATCACTCACTCAGAATATCAGGGTAACATGACTGAAACCTCTATCAAACCATTTATAATAAAAAATTATCTTTTTAAACATTTACCAATGGTGATGTCTTTGTTATAAAAGATAAACAATTAAACCTGCATTTTCTGTGACACCTAATGAAAGTCAGTTACAATGCCTGTCCATAAATGATTTCACTGATTTCTTTGTTTTCTCATCCAAGATAGCTTCAGAGAATGTAACTGTGAAAACACTTCAGTTATATCAAATTTCACATACAAGAAGTATTTAAATTTTATCGGGTTCTCTACTCAATTTTATCGGGTTTTCTACTCCAAAGAAGTGTAAATATTAGTTTGTCCATATTCTTCATGAATGGATGGTTGGGGATTAGAAGACACAAATAATTCAATCTTAAACTAAGCAAGGACTTGATCTTGACAATCCTACCAGAAGGAGTAACACTTCTTGTCATCCTTATTATTACTTGAATTTCAATAATTTATTTGCAAAATTCTTACAAATGCTAAGCAAATTATTGCAACTTTTTTCAGTTGTTAAAAGATATCTACTGAGTTATGCCCATTAATGGATTTTTCAATATATCTAATACAAGAAGGCAAAGTCATCAATATCCCCCGCAAAGGCAAAATACTCGTCATGATTATGTCTATGAGTTATGATTATGTCAAATATTTAGGTGTGTATATAGAAAAGTGGAAGGAGAGTATTGAAAGGTTTTTAAAGTTCTGCTCCAGAAAGGAGCACTATCACCAATTTCAGTCTATGTCAACTTGTTGCCATGTAAATGCCAAAAATATTTTATTCAGAAATCCAAAACTACCAAAAGGCACCAGTACACCACCAGATCTATGTATGTGCCAAGTTTGGTTAAGAAACATTGAACGGTTTTAGAGTTCAGCTCCGGAAAAGTGCACTACCACTAATTTCTGTTTTAGTCAAACTTGTTGCCATGGAAATGCCAAAAATATTTTATTCAGAATTCCAAAACTACCAAAAGGCACCAGTACACCACCAGATCTATCTATGTGCCAAGTTTGATGAAGAAATAGTGAACACTTTTAGAGTTCTGCTCCGGAAAAAAGCACTACCACTAATTTCATTCTAAGTCAAACTTGTTGCCATGGAAACGCCAAAAATGTTTTATTCAGAAATCCAAAACTACCAAAAGGCACCAGTACACCCACCAGATCTATCTATGTGCCAAGTTTGGGGAAGAAATATTGAATGGTTTTAGAGTTCTGCTCCGGAAAAGACAAATGTGCACGGACGGACGCACGCACGCACGCACGCACGCACGCACACACAGACGGAGGGGGATAATGAAAAAGAGATTGGAGTCTCTTGAGCAAATTTCTGAGTAGTCAGGAATGAGAAAACAGAATTAGAAATGAAACTGAGGAGAAAAGGATATAAAACCCAAAGGGACAGAACAAAAGTTACCTACCAATGATATTTCTAAGTTGCGTATCCAATACATCTGAAACAAGGAAGTGAATGAGTTTTAATCACAGAGATGCTATAGCTGTTTAACTAAAGTATATAGACCAATTAGACTATTTCCAAACCATGTTAAAGGGCATGTAGACATTGCAGCTTTTAGGGGAGAAAACCATCACAAAACCTGAATTAAAGATGGATATGGCATAAAATATGACATCACTTCCGGTCAATTAGTATTGAATTGTGGACTTAACTATCACTTCCGGTCTCTTGACGTCACTTCCGGTATTCAAAGTCATCAAAAGATTTGTTGCACAGACGCCTGAATTTCCGATTTGAAGGGAGACAACCTGTTTGTCATCCAAACTGTTGTCCAGTATGTCTGTGTGGGATAGTAGGGTAGTGTCCACTTACCTGTTTGTCATGACAACCATTGTCCAGTATGTCTGTGTGGGATAGTAGGGTAGTGAACACTTACCTGTTTGTCATGACAACTGTTGTCCAGTATGTCTGAGTGGGATAGTAGGGTAGTGTACACTTACCTGTTTGTCATGACAACCGTTGTCCAGTATGTTAGTGTGGGATAGTAGGGTAGTGTCCACTTACCTGTTTGTCATGACAACTGTTGTCCAGTATGTCTGTGTGGGATAGTAGGGTAGTGAACACTTACCTGTTTGTCATGACAACTGTTGTCCAGGATGTCTGTGGGATAGTAGGGTAGTGTACACTTACCTGTTTGTCAAGACAACTGTTGTCCAGTATGTCAGTGTGGGATAGTAGGGTAGTGTACACTTACCTGTTTGTCATGACAACCATTGTCCAGTATGTCTGTGTGGGATAGTAGGGTAGTGTCCACTTACCTGTTTGTCATGACAACCATTGTCCAGTATGTCTGTGTGGGATAGTAGGGTAGTGAACACTTACCTGGTTGTCATGACAACTGTTGTCCAGTATGTCTGAGTGGGATAGTAGGGTAGTGTACACTTACCTGTTTGTCATGACAACCGTTGTCCAGTATGTTAGTGTGGGATAGTAGGGTAGTGTCCACTTACCTGTTTGTCATGACAACCATTGTCCAGTATGTCTGTGTGGGATAGTAGGGTAGTGAACACTTACCTGTTTGTCATGACAACTGTTGTCCAGGATGTCTGTGGGATAGTAGGGTAGTGAACACTTACCTGTTTGTCATGACAACCGTTGTCCAGTATGTCTGTGTGGGATAGTAGGGTAGTGTACACTTACCTGTTTGTCATGACAACTGTTGTCCAGTATGTCTGTGTGGGATAGTAGGGTAGTGAACACTTACCTGGTTGTCATGACAACTGTTGTCCAGTATGTCTGAGTGGGATAGTAGGGTAGTGTACACTTACCTGTTTGTCATGACAACTGTTGTCCAGTATGTCAGTGTGGGATAGTAGGGTAGTGTACACTTACCTGTTTGTCATGACAACCGTTGTCCAGTATGTCAGTGTGGGATAGTAGGGTATTGTACACTTACCTGATTGTCATGACAACTGTTGTCCAGTATGTCAGTGTGGGATAGTAGGGTAGTGTACACTTACCTGTTTGTCATGACAACCATTGTCCAGTATGTCAGTGTGGGATAGTAGGGTAGTGTACACTTACCTGTTTGTCATGACAACCGTTGTCCAGTATGTCATTGTGGGATAGTAGGGTAGTGTACACTTACCTGTTTGTCATGACAACCATTGTCCAGTATGTCAGTGTGGGATAGTAGGGTAGTGTACACTTTTGTCTGTTTGTCATGACAACCGTTGTCCAGTATGTCATTGTGGGATAGTAGGGTAGTGTACACTTACCTGTTTGTCATGACAACCATTGTCCAGTATGTCAGTGTGGGATAGTAGGGTAGTGTCCACTTACCTGTTTGTCATGACAACTGTTGTCCAGTATGTCTGTGTGGGATAGTAGGGTAGTGAACACTTACCTGTTTGTCATGACAACTGTTGTCCAGGATGTCTGTGGGATAGTAGGGTAGTGTACACTTACCTGTTTGTCAAGACAACTGTTGTCCAGTATGTCAGTGTGGGATAGTAGGGTAGTGTACACTTACCTGTTTGTCATGACAACCATTGTCCAGTATGTCTGTGTGGGATAGTAGGGTAGTGTCCACTTACCTGTTTGTCATGACAACCATTGTCCAGTATGTCTGTGGGATAGTAGGGTAGTGAACACTTACCTGGTTGTCATGACAACTGTTGTCCAGTATGTCTGAGTGGGATAGTAGGGTAGTGTACACTTACCTGTTTGTCATGACAATACTGTTGTCCAGTATGTTAGTGTGGGATAGTAGGGTAGTGTCCACTTACCTGTTTGTCATGACAACCATTGTCCAGTATGTCTGTGTGGGATAGTAGGGTAGTGAACACTTACCTGTTTGTCATGACAACTGTTGTCCAGGATGTCTGTGGGATAGTAGGGTAGTGAACACTTACCTGTTTGTCATGACAACCGTTGTCCAGTATGTCTGTGTGGGATAGTAGGGTAGTGTACACTTACCTGTTTGTCATGACAACTGTTGTCCAGTATGTCTGTGTGGGATAGTAGGGTAGTGAACACTTACCTGGTTGTCATGACAACTGTTGTCCAGTATGTCTGAGTGGGATAGTAGGGTAGTGTACACTTACCTGTTTGTCATGACAACTGTTGTCCAGTATGTCAGTGTGGGATAGTAGGGTAGTGTACACTTACCTGTTTGTCATGACAACCGTTGTCCAGTATGTCAGTGTGGGATAGTAGGCATTGTACACTTACCTGATTGTCATGACAACTGTTGTCCAGTATGTCAGTGTGGGATAGTAGGGTAGTGTACACTTACCTGTTTGTCATGACAACCATTGTCCAGTATGTCAGTGTGGGATAGTAGGGTAGTGTACACTTACCTGTTTGTCATGACAACCGTTGTCCAGTATGTCATTGTGGGATAGTAGGGTAGTGTACACTTACCTGTTTGTCATGACAACCATTGTCCAGTATGTCAGTGTGGGATAGTAGGGTAGTGTACACTTACCTGTTTGTCATGACAACCGTTGTCCAGTATGTCATTGTGGGATAGTAGGGTAGTGTACACTTACCTGTTTGTCATGACAACCATTGTCCAGTATGTCAGTGTGGGATAGTAGGGTAGTGTACACTTACCTGTTTGTCATGACAACTGTTGTCCAGTATGTCAGTGTGGGATAGTAGGGTATTGTACACTTACCTGATTGTCATGACAACTGTTGTCCAGTATGTCAGTGTGGGATAGTAGGGTAGTGTACACTTACCTGTTTGTCATGACAACCGTTGTCCAGTATGTCAGTGTGGGATAGTAGGGTATTGTACACTTACCTGATTGTCATGACAACTGTTGTCCAGTATGTCAGTGTGGGATAGTAGGGTAGTGTACACTTACCTGTTTGTCATGACAACCGTTGTCCAGTATGTCAGTGTGGGATAGTAGGGTATTGTACACTTACCTGATTGTCATGACAACTGTTGTCCAGTATGTGTTTCAGAGTGAGTTAGTTATGTTATCCAGTTGTCTCCTGTTTGTTAACACACTGAACTACCTTTTGCCCAACATAAGTGATTATTTAATGACCTCAAAGGAACAAAACATTTATGAAATACAAAGCTATGAATAGTTTAGGTTTCAGTTTATTTCTCAAAATACCAATATCACCTTACTTTGAACTGACTTGATAGTAACTCCAGAGTTGTTGTCTAGTTTGCACAAATTGACTGTTGGATTTCTGCCTGTGGAGTTGAACAGTGCAGCTGAAAGGAGAATGTTATGATCTCAAATAATACTGTATGTTAGTGTACAATCAGGACAATTTTACTGATGAGGATATAAGCATGTGCTGAATTGAAATTGAAGCAAGTGTGCACTGCAGGCTTTCCAATGATAAATGGAATACTGCTAACTTTATAAGTTACACAGCATCTTTATTTCCATTCAGATATGACAAGAACAAACCCTCTTTTAGCCAGGGCAGTGTCGAATGCATTGAATGTTCCATGCCAAGCAAAGACACACTGACAAATGTACATGCTGCTATACATACAGATATGTGAGAGATATAGAGAGCCAATTAAAAATGCTTCTTTATGTGCTAAATGGTGGTGTCTCAAACTGAAAGGACAAAAAAATATGTGCAATCAAACTTTAGGTCAAAAATAGGCACACCAGCTTTTACATTGTTTCATCACATTAAAAACTCTAAAGGCAAAGCAAAAAATATAAACTTAACTCATTTTCACTGAAGTGCTACATGAACTAAATATGCATTAATGAAACCATCAATATTAAATTTTTAGAGTAAAATTAATATTTTATACTTATCCTGACTCATGCTTATTGCTTGTCTTCTTCTTCTTGCGAACATAGTGGAACACGTGTATCTCCCAATTGAAGTTCCCTTCAATTAAAAAATCACTAATTAGTACTCACCACGAGTTACCTCCCTTCCACAAGCGCGGGAACGAGGGCGCCACCTCCACCCATGTGCCTCACTCTCTCCTTTTGTTTCGAGCCCGACACTTTATTTTTCCGAAGAAATCCAAAGTGTTAAGTGGGGAGGACGGGAGGGCTTACCTCATGAGTCAGGATAAGTATAAAATATTAATTTTACTCTAAAGATTTCATATTTTTCCTTATCCTGACTCATGCTTATTGCTTGTAGAATCCTACGGAAAAGGAGGTGGGAATATATATACTTTGGATTTTAATAATTAGTGATTTGAACTGTGATGATTGTAATAACCCTATGGGAACTTCATAAAGGCACTGAACTGATGAATTCCCTGCTGTTTAACTTATCAGCTGCCATATAAAAGGTTATTACAATTTATTGAATATGATAAAGTATATATGCAACATTAATGTAAGCTGAAGCTAATAACGTGATAATATAAACTTCTGTGAGTTTATAGAGGATACTTTTATAAATTAACCAAAGTATTAAGCTTAAGATATGCATATATTTAAGCTATAATAGTATATAGTACAGTGCTTAAGATATAATTATAACTTAAGCTGTATAATAGTAACCAACTCCTTAGAGTTTGTTAGCTAATACATTTATGCATATGACCATATGACTGAGCTTAAGGATTGATGAAACTTAAGCTGAACATATATATAGTAGCAAAACTCCTAGGAGTTGTAAGCTTATATATAGTATGATATAAAAACCATAGTACTGAGCTTAAGATAATAAATTAAACTTAAGCAAAATATATAGATAGCATGTAGCTATTAGTACTGTTATCAGATAAGTATAAAATCTGTAAGATAGACTTATCTTCTCCGTGGAACTGTCAACTGTTGAGCGAGGACCATGGGACCGAAATGGTGGATACCTGAGACGTCCTCGGTGGTGATATCTCTCAGATAGTGGTTGGCAAACACCATATCGGATCTCCAGAAACATCCCTCCATTATGGTATTCAACGAGCAATTCCCATGTAGAGCGAGAGTTGAGGCTAGCGCTCTAATTTCGTGAGGATTAGAAGCTCTTGGAGGGTCGAGTCCTGCAGCCTTGTAGGCACGTAGTATGACAGTTCTGATCCAGATAGAGATCGTAGTACGTGAGACTTCCGTCTGCGTAGCTGTAGATATAGGGATAAATAATCTCTTGAATTTCCCTCTGCTCTGTTTGGATCGTTGGAGATATATTTTCAGTGCCCTCACTGGGCATAGTGATAGATCCATCGTATCATGCGGTCCAAGTATGGATGAGAGAGCTGGGACGTGGAATAATCTGTCTGGTTGACCTGGCAGTTGGTTTTTCCCTATAAAATCCCAGCGAAGTTCCAGATGAGCGATGTTATGAATATCATCAAAGCGTGTTCTCTCGTAATCCAATGCGCGAATCTCTGACATCCTGGCGGCCGTAGCTAGTGCTAACAGGAATAAGGTTTTGTGGGTCAGTGATTCAAACAATGTAGATAGCAATGGTTCATAAGCCTCACTAGTGAGGTGTTGGAGCACTATATTTAGATCCCAGGCTGGAGCGTGAAACTTCCGTTTCTGATCCTCCAATCGGAACGCTCGTAACAAAGCGAGTAACTCTGGTGTTTTTGTTAACTTGACGCCCGTTCGCATAGTTATGACAGAACTTATGGCTGCAAGATAAGTGGACAAGGTTGAGCCTTTTAGATTCTTAGTTTGCCGTAGATAACATAAGAAATCTGCCACTTGAGGATGTGTAGCATATCTGGCTGTAAATCCTTTCTTAGCAGCGTAATTGACAAAACTGTGCCATTTGTCATCGTACAAGTTACGAGTTGAGTTACGTAGTGCAAGCGTGACCGCTTTAGCCGCTCTGGCAGAATAACCTCTCTTATTCAGACATGCCTTGATACAATCCATACGTGAAGTTGGAATGCTTCTGGTGTTTCGTGCACTTGTTTGGTGTGCGGATGTATCAATAGATTGGCGCGTTGTGGGAGCTGAAGAATTGGTTTTCCCATTACTTGAATGAGATCTGGAAACCAAGTTCTTGCTGGCCAGTAGGGCGCGACTAAAATCAGATGGAGGCTCTGCGTTTGACTGATTTTCTGTAAGGCTTGTGGGATCATTGCTGGAGGCGGGAAAGCGTACGCGTTGAGTCTCTCCCACGAAATACTTAGTGTGTCCGTTGCCCATGCTAGTGGGTCTGGCACTGGCGACACGAATGTTGTCAGTTGCTTGTTGAATCAAGTGGCGAATAGGTCTATCAGTGGAGATCCTATTTCCATGATTATTTGATTGAATATCTCTGTGTGGAGCATCCATTCTGTCGGCGACGGTTGGTGTGGCCGAGAGAGAGCGTCTGCTAATACATTCTTTGCTCCTGGAATGTGGCAAGCTCTGACGTGTATGTTTAGATTGTCGATTAAATCAAACAGTCTGAAACATTGAGTCAGTAGGTTCTGTGACCTTGTTGAACCTTGTTTGTTCACATAAAACGCCACTGTTGAATTGTCTGTGTGAACCATCAACTGAGCGTTCTGTAGTCTGTTGCTCCAGTGACTTATGGCGTTTATGACTGCTTGCATTTCTAGCAGATTTATGTGACATTTGCTCTCTTGATTGCTCCATAGGTCTGACGCTGTCCTGCCAGCAAGGTGGGCTCCCCAACCTTGTAGTGACGCGTCTATGTAGAGATGTGTGTCCGGCTCTACTAAGGAGACGCCTGCGCAAACATTCAATCTCTTGGTCCACCAGAGTAGATGTGGTTTGACATAATCTGGTAAACTGAATGGTAGAGGGTCCTCGAGATGAGCATTGATGAGGACTTGTAACTGACGTAATTGAAGCCTGCCTCTGACTGTCAAGTCTTGAGCTGATGTGAGTAGTCCCAATAGGCTCTGCCACTGTCGTAGTGGTAACGGAGAGAGTAGGGCTTCAGGAATAAGTTGTTGGATCTTGATCCATCTGTCATCCGGGACTACAATACGATTCTGAGCTGTTAGAAATCGTATACCTAGAAATTGCAGATCTTGCGTTGGTTCTAGGTCCGACTTGAGTAGATTTACTAACCATCCTAATTGTGTTAGTAGCTTGATTATAAAGTTCAGCTGTAGTCTGAGATGCTGTGGATCTGGATCCACTTGTATACCGTCGTCTAGGTAAAAAGCGCTGCAAAGACCTTGACGATGTAGGTAGGAGACAATAGGCTTGGTCACTCTTGTGAATACCATTGGTAATGTTTCCTGTCTAGGATAAATCTTAGATATTTCCTTGAGTTGGGATGAATCGGAATGTGTCGATATGCGTCTTGCAAATCTATGCTGGCCATGTAATCTTTGGGACGAATTAAATGCCAAAGTTGCAGTAAGTGTATCATGCGAAACGTTGGTGGTTTGCATAGATATTCTCTGTTGAAGATGCTCATGTTGTATATGAGACGAAACTTCTCCTTGGGAATTTTTCTTCAGCACTAGGAAAACTGGGGAGTAGAAACCTGGTACGATGTTTTGTTGATCCAGAACTTCTAAGGCCTGTTTGTTTAGTAGAGTAAGTACTGTTTCTCTTAACATAGGTAGTTGTGCCGGTTGAACGTTGAACCCTGGGGGGTTGACTGTTAACGGAGGCTTGGCCTTGAGTTGTATTAGATATCCGTGCTGTAGGATGTTGGATACATATGGATCTTGTAGTATTCCCCAGTTTTCCCAGTGTAGCTGAAGGCGTCCACCCACTTGAGACGGTTGTACTGGAACGGCTGGGGGTGGAAGACTCCAGTCGTTCCGAACCTGAATTTCATCGTCTAAATCCACGGGCACCTCTGGATGATCTGCCTCTAGCTGATCCTCCCCTAAATTTGTTGTATGGGCGACGAAAAGAATCCTTGGGATCTTTAGCTGCAGCTTATTTCTTGTCCCGTGCTTTCTGTAGCCCCGAAAACTTAGACTTGCCCAAGTATCTCTGTGTTGACTGTTTAATGACGTTCGCTAAGGTATCCATGGATCTGATCATTAGAACCTCTCTTGAGTCTTTAGAAACTTCTGTGGAGACCTTGTCTATGTTGCCACCAAACAGTAAGGGCGATGACCATGGAGCTGTGTATAGAGATTCTGTAAATTGCTTATCCCAAGAGCAGGAGGCTAGTAAGCCTTGCCGACGAGCCATGGTAGTAGTTTCAGTAAGCGCTGATAGGTGCTCTGTAAGAAATTGGTGGTCTCTTTTCTGCATGAGTAGAGCTGAGTAGATCATTCTATCTTCCTCCTCTGTAGAATTCTTGAACTTGGTGATGAGAGTTTCATTAATCGTTCTAGATCTATTCAATCCAAAGAACATCCTCCTGGCGATGGTATCTAGTTGAGCGAATTTGCAATCGTCTACTTTGTAACTTCTGGACTTGGCATCGCTGATTAATTTAAAGTTGTCATCAATATCCTGGGCCTTGAAAAAGGGGTCCATATTGTGTCCAGCAAATTTCTTGGCATTGAAGACCGGGAAATGTGTAGATTGGGGACTTTTGAAGATTTGGAACAGGCTGTATCCAAATTTGCTGGTACCGCTGCAATCGGATCAATAGGAGGTAAGGTGATATTGTCTACATCATCATCCTTCATTAGGTAAGTCTGAGTTGAATTCTCGTTCTTCGACGGGGAAGCAAGTTGTAACTCATTCACCATCCAGTATCTATTCTCAAAATGATACCTTCTTCCTCTGATGTAGGGTCACATGTCGGAGTCCTAGATCTGTAGGAAGATATATGAGAGGACTGTGGTGAACGGACTGACGAGTGGCTAGTGTAAGGAGACCTTGGAGGAGACATCCTCGGCGAACGCTGGGGACTTCGCAAAGCTCTTCTAAATCTTCGAATGTATCGAGTCAGTGTCCTAATCGACATATGAGCGCTTGCTTCGCGAACGACATCTGTGTTCTACAGGGTGTCGGCTCGGCGAAGCACTCCTTCTCCGCGATGTCCCTCGCAACTGGATAGGCTCTAGCTCCGTCGCGGAGGCGGCCTGGGACTTCCTTTGCAAAGTGATCGCTACGGGCTGGGTTGCCCTTCGTGGAGGCACGTTTGTGGGCTCTGGGGCCCTACGCGAAGCCAAGGTGGGCTCTGGGGCCCTGTATGACTTATTAAGTGTTGGGCTCTGGGGCCCGTGGCTCTGGGGCCTCTGTAAACCGTAACGGTCCTCCATCAGTCTCATGATTTGGTTAACCAGGTCGTCTGGGACGGTCTGCGCTGGCGTTGAGGGTGGCCTCTCTGTGAAAGTGACGGGACCCTCAATCGTAAACTCAGGCGTCAGCGTAGGCATCTCTGGTTGCGTGTTTATCTGCGCTGTAGTGACGGTAGCAGATACTGGACGTTTCTTATGACGTACATCTGGAATGATAATCGGAATGTCATCATCATATAAACATAATTCTGAGACAGGTAGAATATCGGAGGCAAAATTATTTGTAGTTTTCGTAGATTTCCCTTTTGACGAAGCTGTGGACCTGGGGGTTCGAAGCGTACGTTGAGATGATGTGGACGCTTTCCTAGTCTTAGACTGTGAAGACGGAATGTCTTGAGATGCAGGTCGCTTCTTGGACATAGCGGACTGCGTCCCACGCTTATCCCCCGAGGGAAACTCCGGCATGCCACCAGCCGGTGGCGGGTCGTCCATCAACAGTTGACAGGGTATAATAGCTTCCAATCTATTAGCCATGACTGAAGATTGTTTGCGAGATTTATCTGCCTTCCGTCTCAAAACGGAACATAAATATTTATCAAAGGCAGAAATTGGTAAATTAATACATAATTTACAACGAGAAATAATAGAACATGGAGTAATGCAACTAGGGCATTTTAAATGTGGATCGGTAGCGGAATAACGTAGTTTACAACCTGTGTCGATTCTCATTAACGTAAACTGCTGAACAAACACGGCGAACCGTGAATAAAACAGCAGAAACACGACTAATAATCAATGCAAGTTGAATAAGGATACTAGTTACACCTCTATAACTGAATATAAGAGGTACTAAACTAAATATAAATAAAGGATATAGTGTGTTGGGAGACACAGGCGCTCTCACGTCCAGCTCACTGGGCGAAGAAGGAGAGAGTGAGGCACATGGGTGGAGGTGGCGCCCTCGTTCCCGCGCTTGTGGAAGGGAGGTAACTCGTGGTGAGTACTAATTAGTGATTTTTTTAATTGAAGGGAACTTCAATTGGGAGATACACGTGTTCCACTATGTTCGCAAGAAGAAGAAGACAAGCAATAAGCATGAGTCAGGATAAGGAAAAATATATGCTTTTACCTGTTGCACATAGTTGTGCATTTAAATTGCCAGTTTCATGGCTTCCATCTACACTCTGAAGAGAAGAGCCAATCCTTGAAGGAAAATCATCTTGAGCACTTCCATGGAGCGGCAACGTCTCTTCAGTTAGCCTTGAAATTTGTGGCGGAGGAATAGGAGCTTGTGTGACATCCCGAGAACTTGGAGCATCAGCAGGACTTTGTGTTGGAGCAAGAGGAGGACTTTCTGTCGGAGCATCAGTAGCACCTTGTGTTAGAGCAAGAGGAGGACTTTGTGTCAGAGCATCAGCAGGACCTTGTATTGGAACATCAGTAGGACCTTGTGTTGGAGCAAGAGGAGGACCTTGTGTTGGAGCAAAAGAAGGACTTTGTGTCGGAGCATCAGCAGGACCTTGTGTTGTAGCAGGAGGAGGACTTTGTGTTGGAGCATCAGCAGGACCTTGTATTGGAGCATCAGTAGGACCTTGTATTGGAGCATCAGTAGGACCTTGTATTGGAGCATCAGTAGGACCTTGTATTGGAGCATCAGTAGGAGCTTGTATTGGAGCATCAGTAGGACCTTGTATTGGAGCATCAGTAGGACCTTGTATTGGAGCATCAGTAGGAGCTTGTATTGGAGCATCAGTAGGACCTTGTGTTGGAGCAAGAGGAGGACTTTGTGTCAGAGCATCAGCAGGACTTTGTATTGGAACATCAGTAGGACCCTGTATTGGAGCATCAGCAGGACCTTGTGTTGGAACATCAGTAAGATGTTGTGTTGGAACATCAGTAGGATCTTGTATTGGAGCATCAGTAGGACCTTGTATCGGAGCATCAGTAGGACCTTGTATTGGAGCATCAGTAGGACCTTGTATTGGAGCATCAGTAGGACCTTGTATTGGAGCATCAGTAGGACCTTGTATTGGAGCATCAGTAGGACCTTGTGTTGGAGCAAGAGGAGGACTTTGTGTCAGAGCATCAGCAGGACTTTGTATTGGAACATCAGCAGGACTTTGTATTGGAACATCAGCAGGACCTTGTGTTGGAACATCAGCAAGACCTTGTACTGGAGCATCAGCAGGATCTTGTGTTGGAACATCAGTAGGATGTTGTGTTGGAACATCAGTAAGACCTTGTATCGGAGCATCAGCAGGATCTTGTGTTGGAACATCAGTAGGATGTTGTGTTGGAACATCAGTAAGATGTTGTGTTGGAACATCAGTAGGATTTTGTGTTGGAGCATCAGAAGCAGGACATTGTGTTGGAGAATCAGTAAGACTTTGCTTTTCGGAATCAGAATCCAGAGAATCATCCCCTGACTCATAAGAACAGTAGAAATCCCAATCAGAGTCATCTGGATCCATTTTGAAATGTCACTTATTCATCAGTAGATGTAACTGCAAATAACAGTTGTTGTTGCCGACACTATCGATCACCTAAAAATATATTCAACACACAGATATAGTGTTAATTATAGCAGATATACTCTAACAGTGTGAAAGATATATACTACCCATCAAAAGTTTCGACTCACTAGTGTAAATGTAGCCACTAACTTCTGTCAACTGTTCAAACTAGATTTTGCTAAATATTCCACAGTTTAAAGTGAGTGAGTGAGTTCGTTCAGTTTTACGCCACACTCAGCAATATTCCAGCTATATAGCGGTGGTCTGTAAATAATCGAGTCTGGACCAGACAATCCTGTCATCAACAGCATGAGCATCGATCTGCGCAATTGGGAACTGATGGCATGTGTAAACCAAGTAAGCGAGCCTGACCACCCGATCCCGTTAGTCGCCTCTTACGACAAGCATAGTCGCCTTTTGTGGCAAGCATGGGTTGCTGAACACCTATTCTACCCCAGATCTTCATGGGTCCACACTGTTTAAAGGTACTGTTTACACATGAACTGATGCATTGTAAAACATATTCGTAACGTTGGAAACATTATTGTCATGAGTTCAACAAGAGTCATCAGAAGATGACAAATCCCCCCGGCCCCCATAAATTTGAAAGAACAAATCAACTGACAGTTACTTTAAGTCCAACTGTTTGTTTTGGACTAGGTCCAAATTGTTTCCATGGAAATCATGAAAAATAAAATGCCAAAAATCTGCAAATAGCAAAAGGCACCACTTTAGGTTCTGTTTGATATATCTACCAAGTCTTGCAGAAAGATATTGAACAGTTTCCGAGTTGTGCTCCGGAAACAAAGGTCACCCCTCTCTCTTGAGACTATGTCCGAAACGTTTCCATGGAAACCGGGAAAAATAAAAATGCCTGTAAATAGCAAAAGGCACCACTTTGGAATCTGCCTCACATATCTGCCAAGTTTTGCTGAAAGATATTTAGAAGTTTTCGAGTTGTGCTCCGGAAATGAAATTCACCCCTCCCTTTTGAGATTAAGCTCAACACGTTTCCATGGAAACCAAGAAAAATTAAAATGACAAAAATCTGCAAACAGCAAAAGGCACCACTTGCTTGATTAACTAACAAGTCTTGAAGAAAGATATTGAACGTTTTTCGAGTTGTGCTCCGGAAACGAAGGTCACCCCTCCCTTTTGAGACTAAGTCCAAAACGTTTCCAGGGAAACCAAGAAAAAAAATGCCAAAAATCTGCAAATACCATAAGGCACCATTATAGATTCTGTTTGATACGACTACCAATTATTGCTGAAATATACTGATCGGTTTTCGGGTGGTGCTCCAGGAATGAAGGCCATCTCTCCCTTTTGAGACTAAGTCCGAATCCTTTCCATGGAAACCAAAAAAAAATAACATCTTCTTGTCATCACAAGATGACATATCCCCCATATTTGAAAGAACAAATCATCTGACAGTTACTTAAAGTCCAGTTTGACTTTTTTTTAAAACTAAGTCCAAAGCATTTCAATGGAAATCATGAGAAATATAAATGCCAAAAATCTGTAAATAGCAAAAGGCACCATTTCAACATTTGCCTAATATATCTGCCAAGTTCTGTTGAAAGATACAGAACGCTTTTTGAGTTGTGTACCGGAGATGAAGCCCACCCCTCCCTTTAGGGACTAAGTTCCAATCGTTTCCATGGAAACCGAGAAAATAATAAATCACAAAAACCTGCAAATAGCAAAAGGCACCACTTTGGGATCTGCCTCACATATCTGCCAAGTTTTGCTGAAAGATATTAAGAAGTTTTCCAGCTCCGGAAATGAAACCCACCTCTCCCTTTTGGGACTAGGTCTGAATCGTTTCCATGGAAATCGGGAAAATAATAACTTACAAAAACCTGCAAATGGCAAATGGCACCACTTCAAGATCTGTCTCATATATCTGCCAAGTTCTGCTGTATGATATGGAACGGTTTTCGAGTTGGGAGGAGGGAAATCCCTTGGGGCTAAAGCTAATGGATGATTTAGAGAAGAGGAAGTTGATTTTAGAGTATTATAACAAGGACATCAGATCAGCTAAAGTGATTTCAAGTAGAACAGGCATGCCTTTGTCCACTGTTTATCGTGTTTTGAAAAATATTGCAAATGGATATGGCATTGAGCACCAGGGAGGCGCAGGTAGGCCCAAAAAATTGACAGTCGGTGACAGGAGGCGGCTTGGTATTCTTGTTTCTAAAAACAAACAAAGGAGTTTAGAAAACTTATGGCTGGATATGATTGATAGAGGAACTGAGGCTGTCTGTAAGGAGACAGTTAGAACTGAGCTGCATGCAAAGGGTTGGCAGAAAGTTGAGGAATTACATCACCGATCATGAAACCTGAACAAAAGGAGCAAAGGTTGAACTGGTGCTTACAGCATAGAAATCTTAACTGGGACAATGTGATTTTCTCAGATGAAAGTTCTGTGTGGCTGTTTCCTAATACACTGAAATTCTGGACCAAACAAACTGAAAAACCTTTGTATCAGTGCCCAAAGTACAGTCCGAAATTTAACGTGTGGGGTGGCATATCTGTGTTAGGGGCAATGCCCCTCTGTGTATTTGAAAGGAATATGAACTGTGAGCAGTACACAGATATTCTCGAGGGACATTTACTTCCATCTGCTCACGTGTTCTATGGAAATTTTGGATTTTCCAGAAGGACAGCGACCCAAAACATCGTTCATAGCATTCACAGGCCTGGTTTCGGACCCAAAATATGACATTATTAGATTGGCCAAGCTATAGCCCTGACCTAAATCCAGTAGAAAATGTTTGGGGGCTTATAGAGGAAAGTGTCACTGTCAATAAGAAAAATCTGACA
Organism: Haliotis rubra; assembly: GCF_003918875.1. NCBI lineage: Eukaryota > Metazoa > Mollusca > Gastropoda > Lepetellida > Haliotidae > Haliotis > Haliotis rubra. The sequence goes on along the minus strand of NW_025767408.1, from coordinate 47,704 downwards.
AATATTGCTGAAATGAAAGAAGAGGTGGTCCGATATTGGGACAGCATGGACCACGACTTTCAAACTTCTTTGATCAGTAGTATGCCCCGCTGCATTGCTGCCCGTGGTGACTTGACAAAATACTAACTGTTCACCTGTCTTGGAATCTGGAGTTATGTTCTGCTAATATTCACAGTTAATACATGAGTAATGAGTGCCAAAAAAAATTATTTTACAATCTTTAAATTCTCAATAATTTCTGGTTGTACTGTATAATAGTGCTTACTGTAGCTTGCATCTGTACAAAGCAAACCAAAACTGGCGATACGTATCTACATCATACTCTGAACAGATTTTGTTATTTGGTGCATGTTAAAAATAACACCACTCTAAGGCCAGCAAAGTTTCTGTATCCCCGACAGTTTGATCAACAAGCTCTTGTCCTTTAAGTGTATTTTTTCCTGTGGTACCAAATGATATTCTTAGATCCATGAAAATGAGCTTTGAAATAAATTGAATCCGAGTAAGATCACGTAACTCATATTTATAAATCCTACACTGGCATCCTAGTGAACATTTAGCTCTTCTGAAAAAATTCTCACAGGCTATCCTTTGCAGTAAAAGTGCACATATTATTATGTTTTACAGATTTAAGATAGTATGCAGCAGGGAGGGTTCGGGTGATCCTGGCCAAGATATTCTTGGTCGGGTTCTGTGCCTTCCCCTGGGGCAAGTCCCATCTCCAGTGTGGTTGGTGTCACTACCGGAGGAAGGCTGACTGGGCTGCGGAAGTGAATTTAAACTTTCCTTTTGGCCGTCTGTAACCCAGTGAAAAACTAGCTTCGGGGGGTCAGCCCTAACTGGGTGATGCACGTTTGGTTCAGGGAATATAATTTGCACATATTATTATTATTATTATGTTTTACAGATTAAAGATGAAAATGTAGCAGAGAGGGTTCCGGTGATCCTGGAACAGTCAGACTGGTAAGGCTCAGTCATCAGCTCAGGGCCCTCGCCCCTCTACACGCAGCCCAGACAGCGAATGGGACTTCACCCAGGAAACGCTGCCTAGTCGAACCCACCAAGAATTTTCCGGGGAATATGAAGGCTCCCCAACACTGCAGCCTTCTGCATTACCCAGAGTGTCAGAAGGGCTGTGCTCCTGGTGGAGAACCTGGGCACTCTCCTCATCTGCACCAAGAGATCAGGAGGTACCAAACCAAGGGCACCAAGAACAATGGGGAGCCTGACAACAGTGTACTTGGGATGCAAGCGAAACATTTTCAAAGGCAAGATTTTTCCTGAATCTTGCCAATCACCTTACTGTCAAAAGGGACAAAAAATTCAATGATATAAATAAATTCATCGGCTTTATCAAATAGGACAAGATCAGGCTTGGTGGCAGGAATTCTTCTGAGGCTGTATACGGGCCTATTCCACAGAAATTTGAAAGCATCATTTTCGATGACTCCCTGGACATGTTCAGGGTCGTACCATGGATGGACCTCGGAGCCATAGCTACAGGCATGGCGGAGACAGTAGTAAAAGCAACGAGCCATGCCACCATGTCGTTTAAGATACTAGTATGCTGTTTGTGCCAAGGAAGGGCATCCACTAACAAGGTCTTGGACAGTCTCTAAGAATTCATTGCAAAGTCAACATTTCATTTTAACATTTAGGCGATTACGAGTGGGAAGTGACTGGTCCTGAGCAGCAAAAAGAAAGCCCTCAGTTTCAAATTTAAGGCCAGCCGACTTCTACCAGGCAAAGGAATCAGTGGGATTGCTATTCTGTTCCACATACTGCATGTACACATGATGCAATGGTTTCTCAGAAAGCTTCTCCACAAATGACCGACTCTGGGCAGACTTGGTGAAGGACTTCATCTGGCTTACTCCCATCGATGTACCGTCCAGCAGTACATCGCTATCACCAAAATCAACCTCAAATTTCAGATTCTGTTCAACAACCTTGGCACGCTTGAAAAAGCTGTGGAATTCCATGCTTTCATCATGAGTCTTGACATGCATCACCAGATGATCATCCGATAAATAAATATGTGCAAAAGTACACAATAAAGTTCTATCATGAAGAGCTTCCATGTTAATCAAACCCCGACCTCCAGAATTGATTGGCATATATACTGAGTCAAAAAAAAAGAAACTTCACATTCTTTCTTCAGGGCACTTTAAAAGAACAAGAGATGGTAAGATGGTTAAATTGTTATTATTTCATTGCTGAGATCTGTGTGATGTACTCAATACACTGACAGTGCCATAATCAGTTCCATTAGGCTACACCACCTTTCCTAAACACGGGTATACAGAATGTCAAGTCACAAGAATAAAATGCGAAATTTCTCAGTTCAATATCGTGTATGGCCGCGCCGCGCATTTACCAATGCCAAACACCGTCCTCTCACCGACTGCCTGATGCTTGTGAACATGTGGTTGGGGATTCTGCACCATTGCTCTTGCAAGGCAGCGCCAAGTTCCTGCAAATTCTGAAGTTGGTTCCTAAGACCACGAAGCCTTCTCCCAAGTGCATCCCAAACGTGCTCTATTGGATTAAGGTCAGGGGACCTCGATGGCCAGTCCATGACGTTGATTCCAGCGTTTTGAAGGAAAAATTTTGTGTCAACATCGCGGTATGCGGCCGAGATTTTCATGCTGGAACTGTAGACCTGGGCCATGAGCCGCCACGAAAGGAAAAAGTTCAGGGGTGAGCACCTGGTCGCGGTAAGCAGCAGCTGTGAGGTTTCCACGGATGACCAGAAGTCGGGAACGGTTGTTCCCACAGACAGCACCCCACACCATGCAACTTCCGCCCCCGAATCTGTCGACTTCCTGTACACAACATTGGGCATACCGTTCACGACGTCACCTCCATACCCTATGTCTGCCGTCCACGAATCTGAGGGTAAACCTGGATTCATCGCTAAAGACGACTCGATTCCAGTCTCTCTGGGTCCATCGGAGGTGGCGTTGGGCCCACAGCAGACGTTGACGTTGATGAAACGGCGTCAATAGGGGCCCACGATATGGACGTCGCGAATGGAGATTGGCAGCCCGAAACCGATTTCGAATGTTTTTTTGAGGACAGTCGACCTCTTAACATCTCTGCCCTGGTTCGTGTAGCCAGCAGAAATCTGTCACGTAGGTGACGTAGGACAATTTGACGGACTTCTGCTCGTGACGTCACACGTGGACGACCTGACCTTGGGCGATCAGAAGTGGTGTCAGTTTGTTGTAGACGACCCTCGCAAGTCATACACAGTACGACGGCTGCATCCCATTGCTCTTGCGACGTCAATAACTGATCTTCCCGCTTGCAACCTGCCAACGGCACGTTCACGTTGCACATTTGACAATCATGGCATTTCAAGTACCGTTAGAACCATGGTTTAAAAAGTGTTTTTTTAATTCTTGAGGCCAATGCAAACACGTGCATATGAAGAAAACTTCGATGCGAAGATCACATGATCGACTGCATGTTCAAAACCTAATTTGGCACTAACGTCATTTGCACGACGAATGGATGGGTTTGAGTGGGCTTTGCTAACGTTTTTCTAGAGATAGGGATCCCATTTCGGATACATAGGTGTATCATCAGAGAAAAATTATTCATTATTTTTTAAATTACATTTTGTGAAGTTTCTTTTTTGACTCAGTATATAAAGAGAGGAACGAGGGTGGTGGGCTCTGTTATCAGACATGATCCTTCTGGTCAGGCGGTCAAGACTCTGGATGTGTTGTTTTGTCCAATCAACTACTCCAAAGGAATAGGAGAGGACTGGCACAGCAAAAGTATTGGTGGCTTTGACCTTGTTTCGAGCATTTAGCTCTGAGCTCCAGATTTTCTTCAAGTGAGTTTTATACTCGGCCTGAAGTTTGTCGTGAATCAGGGCATTCTGGAGCTTGTCTCGAATTTGCATTCAAATATAGGTGTAGGCCTGATCTTCCACAAGATACCTCAATAACTCCTCCCCGCTGTAACTTGACCGATCATTCATTAATTACCAGGGCTCCAGATAAATTTTAAACATCAGGAAGTAATGTTCTATACTTTTCAATGCAGGAGTACTGGAAATTCTTAAGAGTACATAAAGAGTAAATTTAATGGAATTTAATGGAGTACCAGTAATCTTGTGTTTCTGTTTCATATATGCGCAAACAGCACTGCTACCTTGTGTAAACAGGTCAATAAACAATAAACAAAACTTTTTCATATAAATACGTCTGTAAATGATTCTAAGACCGTACACCACTGCCGTAGTGCGTATGTGCTACGTTTCTAAATTATTTCCTCAGGCGTATCGTGCACATTTTATATCCGTACCCACAGCTGATACGTCCCTAATCTGGAGCCCTGATTACCCTATTTGAGGTTTCAAATGAAGAGTATTACATTTGTCGAGTCCAAACGTCATGCCAATATCATTAGAAAACGACTTCAGACAAGGAGAACCTGTTCTTTCAAAATTGGCATCTCCTATGGCAAGGGAGCTCAAAGTCACATCCAGCCAAAGGAGATGAGCAAGCGATGTTAGGGATTTGTGCTGAGGAGGTCCGGGATGGTAACCTCTCCTCTTCATTGGAGCAGAAAGCTCAAAGGATTTGAGACAAACAAAAAGAAAAGGGATCAAAAGGAATCCCTGAAATATTCCCCTTCTGATTGGAATAGATTCCCGAAGTCTGCACCTCCCCTTGCGAGTACACCCTCAAGTAGAGTCGACCCGCAACTCATTAAAGACTCTTGAGTAACCAAGTAGTCGCTCAAGGAGGTCAATACACTGAAGAGACTTCAGAATCCACTCGTGATTAAAGGATGAGGTGGTACAAAGACCATGGAGCCCCCATCACTGCTCACAACTATATTTTGGGATGCTATATCACAAGGGTATGTATCTTCCAGTAAATAGATCTTAACAAATACGAAAGCAAATGGTCCATGCTTCATCAGAAGTGGTAGATTTATAGAGCAATTAAAAAATGCCACACTTTGAAAGACTATGCTAGATCTATGTCAGATGTCACAAACACTTCTGAAATAACTTTAAGGCCTATATACATGTATAACCCAACATTAGAAACCAAATGAATTTTGTACACTATGGGGCATACATGCAATCTAAACTATTTTTACGTTATCCAAAATTGATTGTTATGTGTTATTTCTAAAAAGGAAATATCTGCTTCTTTAGATGTTTTTTTTAAATACTACATTTACTAATAAGATAATTCTGAAAGTGATTGCTAGTATCATAACTCATTAAAGTTATTTCAACATCCAGAGAATTTGAAAAGCAAAGACTACGTTTTGGTCAAACCCTGGTCGTGCATTATCCAGTTCCTCTGGATTCATAGATTTTCGAAGTTTTCTTTGCGCTAAGATAGTCGGAAGTGCCATGCATTAACATTAACTTACGACTATCTTAACGCTAAAAGAGCTTCGAAAACAGGCCCTGGAACATAAGAACTTACAAAAATCTCAGTTGACGTTTCATGTAACGGAATAAATATTGAAACATATATTTAACCCATATTTGATGTAATTCTTCTGATAAATCATCAGTTTTTAGGAGGTTATCAATATTTGAAGACTGAGCCAAAGCTAGTGTTTATTAAGATGATGGATTTTGACAAATTGTTCTGAGGTTTGTTGATGGTTATTGGGAAAATGAGCTTCATATTAAATTGCACACTGGTTTGTAGGAGGTGAATGCTTCAGGACATTTTCATGTCTGTTTTCCTAAACCTTTGTTATGACTTTTAAATAAATTTTAAATCAACTTTACTATAATTTGTATGACACCAGTAAGTATCTCAGAAAAGGAAATAGATCAAAATCAGTGTTATGTCCTCTATGGATATGGTCTCAGATCTAATAAAACAAAGGTTATCATTGTTTAATTAAGAAGCAATAATGTCAATATGTAAATGTATTGACAAAAAAGCTTTGAACATAGGACATATTCTTTTGCACCTTTATTTTACACTAGTAGTTAGCAGTTAAACGTCTCTGATAAAAAACAATAGATCTACATTTGTATTTTTTGTGTAACATTCTATTTCAATGCTAGTTAATTGTTCGATAACTGTGGATCCTCTGTTCCAAGATTTTGCATCACATGTTTCCTATTTCTGGAAGATGGCTCAGCTAGTGTACAGGTGCAGACTGTATCTTGGATCTTTTTTGTGTTCTCGTACTGTGACATACCTGTACATAAACGCTGGCAGTTCATGAAGTCCAGTATTGTGGAAGTTTGTATGTAAATTAGGATTCAACAAAAAAGTACATATAGAAAAGTAAAATGGAAATGATTAAAAGAATGATTTCCTTATATTCAGTGTCAGTTTATCATGGTGTACAGATTTTGAAGAGAGAAACTTTACTGAGAATTGCTGCAGATCAGCTGTTGAATATTTGCTGGGTATGTCCAGATCTAGATACATCCATGGAAACATACTGTTTTACAAGCCCACTTACCTTCCAGATTTCCAAATGTGATTGATTTGTTTACATAAATTATATACAGACAAATAAAGTGCATGAAGTAGTACACGGGAACATTTTCTGCTTTCTTTTAATTTACCATTCTCTTAATACATTAAAAGATAGAAACCCATGTTTTCAGATTATTGAACCAAATATTTGAACAACGCCAAAGGATAAGTAAAGGGCGCCACGCGCAATGTTGATAATCTATTTATAGATACCAAAACGATCTGCAACATGAACATGTGGTTGTGTTCACGAGTTTTATAAAATTATAAACTCAAACAACAAAATTTCAGTTACCCTTCCCCTGCTAATATCTGTGACGGAGGTGAATCGCCAGATAGATTAATTGATTCGAAAGAAATTAATCTTCCTACAGTCTCAGCAGCTAGTCGAGACGATTTTTCATCGGGCATGTAACTCATTTTCACTCGCCAGTTGCAATCTGCCAGCTATAATATAATAAAAATCACATACGTATAACTTGCCCTCTTTAAATAACATTCACAAACGACGGATACCAAAGTATCACAAGCAGAATTCATCAACAACGTTCGCAATCACGTAACGTTTCGCCGGCGGTGACGCCATTGTGATTAGTCCGTGGTTGTCCCCCAAACGTCAAAAACGAAGTGGGCGGGGCTTATCGACCGGGACTGAATCGGTCTATTACCAGGGCCCTGATAAATTTTAATCATCAGGAGTACGTACTCTTTACTTTTCAATGCAGGAGAACTGGAAATTCTTAAGAGTACATAAAGAGTACTTTAATTGAATTTAATGGATTCATACCTGTCAACTCTCACGCATTTGGCGTGAGTCTCACGCTTTATTGACAAATGTCACGCCTCACGCCTCCAAATAATAATCTCACGCATATCTGGTGCCAAAAATAATTTCAAAATTAATACGCATTTTCGTTCGTTTTGCGTAAAGTTGAACATTGAAAGAACGCCTGAATGAACGAAGTACTAAAACGATGTTTATGCGAATGATTCGGCTTATTATTATTTATTAGCATGCATCTTTTAGTGTCAAAAAATGCCACCATAAGGCTCCAAATGCTCCTGAAAATCACTAAACTTCGCCCCCAGATACCCCACCAGGGCGTCGCCCCTCGACATGTACCCGGCTGGACCCCGGCTTATTTTTTTTCAGTCTCACTCCAAACCATCTTTAGGGGTTGACAGCCTCTGTGGATTACCAGTAATCTTGTGTTTCATTTCATATATGCGCAACAGCATTGCTACTCTTTGTGTAAACAGGTAAATAAATAATAAAACAAAACTTTTTCATATAGATACGTCTGTAATTGATTCTAAGACCGTACACCACTGCCGTAGTGCGTATGTGCTACGTTTTCTAAATTATTTCCTACCGTATCGTGCACATTTTATATCCGTACATACGCCGATACGTCCCTAATCTGGAGCCCTGATTACCTTGTCGGGTTCCAAATGAAGAGTATTACATTTGTCGAGTCCAAAACGTCATGCCAATATCATTAGAAAAGGACTTGACAACGAGAACCTGTTCTTTCAAATTGGCATTTCCTATGGCAAGGAGCTCAAAGTCATCCATGTAAAGGAGATGAGCAAGCAGTGTTGGGGATTTGTGCTGAGGAGGTACGGGATGGTAACCTCCTCTTCATTGAGCAGAAAGCTCAAAGGATTTAGAGACAAACAAAAAGCAAAGGTCTAAAGGAATCCCCTGAAATATTCCCTTCTGATTGGAATAGATTCCGAAGTCTGCACATTACCTTGCGAGTACATCTCAAGTTGAGTCGACCAGCAACTCATTAAAGACTTGAGTAAATCAAGTAGTTGCTCAGGGAGGTCAATACACTGAAGAGACTTCAGAATCCACTCGTGATTAAAGGATGAGGTGGTACAAAGACCATGGAGCCCACATCACTGCTCATAACTATATTTTGGATGCTATATCACAAGGGTATGTATCTTCCAGTAAATATATCTTAACAAATAAATACGAAAGCAAATGGTGCATGCTTCATCAGAAGTGGTAAGATTTATAGATCAATTAAAGTGCCACACTTTTGAAAAGTATGCTAGATCTATGTCAGATGTCACAAACACTTCTGAAAGAACTTTAAGGCCTATATACATGTACATGTATAACCCAACATTAGAAATATACGGAAGCGTAGTACGGCCACGATGAAATTTTTGTTGGTCTTACTATCTCCTAAGTAGTACTTAATATCTCATACGTAGGACTAAGTATCTCCTACGTAGGACTAAATATCTCCTACGTAGGGACTTAGTATCTCCTACATAGGATTCTAGTATCTCCTACGTAGGACTTAATATCTCCTACGTAGGGACTTAGTATCTCCTACGTAGGACTTAATATCTCCTACGTAGGACTTAGTATCTCCTATGTAGGACTTAGTATCTCCTAAGTGGTATCTCCTACGTAGGGACATAGTATCTCCTACGTAGGACTTAGCATCTCCCTACGTAGGACTTACTATCTCCTACGTAGGATCTCTACTATCTCCTACGTAGGACTTACTATCTCCTACGTAGGACTTAGTATCTCCTACGTAGGACTTAATATCTCCTACGTAGGACTTAGTATCTCCTACGTAGGGACGTAATATCTCCTAAGTGGGTATCTCCTACGTAGGACTTAGTATCTCCTACGTAGGACATAGTATCTCCTCCGTAGTACTTAATATTTCCTGTAGGAGATGATCGATATACGTTTATATGGATTAATCTGAAACAGTCGACTTAAAGCCCCAGCCACGCACACAATCTCCTGTTTCACTGTTTCAGTCACTGTAAGAGTCTACAGTCATTCGTTTCATTCACTATTAGAGTCTACAGTTATGTGTTTCATTTACTGTTAGAGTCTACTATCATGAGTTTTAATTTACTATTAGAGTCTACTGTTTCCTTCACTATTAGAGGGGCGGTGGGTAGCCTAGTGGTTAAAGCGTTGTCTCGTCACGCCGAAGACCCGGGTTCGAATCCCCACGTATTGTTTTACGCCGCACTCAACACTTGTCCACCCCAGTCAAGTCAACCTGTAAACAATTACGAATAAAACCGCAAACGAGCGTTGCATCCGATCCAACCTAGCCCTATAAAGACAAGCAACAACTTGCGGAGGTCGTGTATAACCCGAGTTTCATATCACAACCTCACTCCCAACCATACCACCCACCTCTGTGTGTGTGTGTGTGTGTGTTGTGTCTTTGTGTGTGTGAATAGATGTATGTATGATAGATTAAACATAACCATACCCAAACCTCCATGTCACCCTAACGTAATACACACACAATAACACTGTACAGTAACACTGCATTAGTGTCATGAATATTCACTGACTCACATTTCGACTATCTAACGTCCTACATAGCCAAACATTTCTCAACTTAATAACCATCCTTAAAAATGATATATTAAGTCCTACGTAGGAGATAGTAAGTCCTACGTAGGAGATAGTAAGTCCCACGTAGGAGATAGTGACCCAAAAAAATTTTCACCGTGGCCCTCTACTACGCTTCCGTAGAAACAAATGAATTTGTACACTATATATACATGCAATCTAAACTATTTTTGTTATCCAAAATTGATTGTTATGTGTTATTTCTAAAGTAAAGACAAAACTTTAAATTACAAAGTGAAAGTGATACATGACGATATAATCATGTTCCTTGTTCAAAACAAATATATGTTTGAAAGATTCCGTTTTCTTACTCATTCTTGTTAGATATAATTCCAGTAACGTGTCGCATGTGATACAAATGAAAGGATAAAACATAAAAATAACCAAATATATCATATCAATGTGCATTTGGCCAAAAATACAAAATAACTTCTTACCTGTCTGCGGATAGTGAATGGAAAGATAGGAAACTACAGATGGGGAATTCTATCTGGAATACACGAGACCCTGCGTGATCTCAAAGAAGGTCAAGGCCGTAGGTGAAATGTGTATACGGTGATGTTTGACCTAACTAAACAGTAACACTAGATCTACATCTTCCATTGTTTTGCTGGTTAATCATAATGACATCTTGGTGATACATATATAATGGACCATCAGTATGAAGGAGATGGAAATACTGTAAGAAAGTTATCATTTAGTGCGTTTGACTGTCAAGTCTTATTTCTAGAGAGTGTTGTCCAGTATTCGATCACATTGTTTTTTGTTAACCGTTCCGATTTGTTGACGCAAATGTGCTTTGATATAACTGTTTTAAGTGCATGTCATTTACTGTTCAGTAATGTTTTGTGCTGGTGACTGTATATTGCAGTTCATTTCACTGACGTGATATCATATCGATGAACAGTCAGTAGCTACTCAGCCTACTGAAAGTATGTCCAGTAGTTTTGTCTCTTGCAAGGTCTAGAGTTCATAATGTGAACACAATCCAGTAAGATCTTCCGCCAGTATCCCCTTTATATTTCATTCTGGTCAAATCATATCACCTGACATAAATATTCCTCATCTGATAAGAATGGGTTGTAACATGTTTCTTTAATTGTATCTGAACATACTGAAAGACATATCCAACTTCTAAGAGTGACACTGAAAGAATTTGTTCCTCATTGAAATTTAGGGGCGATACGGGCGGAAGTCTTACCAACAATCAAGTAGGTTATAGATTTGGAAAAAAAACGGTAATGTGAAAATAAAAACGTAACCAGTAGAGGACGTAACGTGTACGCGAGACGGTCCCCTGTTACGTGTACAAGTGACTACCTGAGAGGGGGTCACTCATTCGCATCACTGCCTGATCACAGACAGGGAAATTCTGCATGTCACACAAAAACGCGTCTAAAAGTGTTATTTATGAAAATAATGAAACAAAATTTGCTACAGACATTGATAGGTTGTTAAAGTTATTGATTGACATGAATGAAAACGTATAAAGAAAACATTAGATAGTCAAATTTTGACCAAAATGTGCAAAATTTTAAGCAAAATTTGACGATATTGAACAGCTTAATTCACCTATGTGCATATTTTTCAGAAACTTACATTTAATATTCTCTGAAAGCTCTTCATCGCGAGATTCAAAATATATATGCAGCTTTCGAGGCACACCAACGCACACCCGCTTTGTTATTGTGTTGAAACATGTTTACTTTCTTAAAATCCAAAGCGTAAATCGTCCTCTGCCTAGAAGTGACTGGGGAAGCTTAGACATTAAGGGGTAAGGGTAATAATTCAGACAGTAGAAAGACTACTGTCAGTATAACCCTTTAAATCAAATTATATTACCTGAATACATATCTATACAAAGATATACAAGTAATGAAAAGTACCTTATAAAATAGGCGGGGGTACATAAGGAACTCTTTTTCCCTTTTATCCCCCGCATGTAATGCAGGGGATATAGTCGTCGCCAACCGGTCCGTCCGTCCATAATCATTTTGTTTCCGTGCATCTTAAAACCGCTCAATATTTTTCAACAAAACTTTGTACATATATCAAACAGAACCTTAAGTGGTGCCTTTTGCTATTTTCACATTTTTGGCATTTTTATTTTTCCCTCGATTTCCATGGAAACGATTCGACTTAGTCCCAAAAGGGAAGGGTAGGCTTCGCTTCCGGAGCACAACTCGAAAACTTCTCAATATCTTTCAGCAAAACTTGGCAGATATGTGAGGCAGATCCCAAAGTGGTGCCTTTTGCTATTTGCAGATTTTGTGATTTATTATTTTCTTGGTTTCCATGGAAATGATTCGAATTAGTCTCAAAAGGAAGGGGTGGGTTTCGGCTTCCTCGAGCACAACTCTAAAACTCTTAATATCTTTCAGCAAAACTTGGCAGATATGTGAGGCAGATCCCAAAGTGGTGCCTTTGCTATTTGCAGATTTTGTGATTTATTATTTTCTTGGTTTCCATGGAAAATGATTCGGACTTAGTCTCAAAAGGAAGGGTGGGTTTCGCTTCCGAGCACAACTCTAAAACTTCTTAATATCTTTCAGCAAAACTTGGCAGATATGTGAGGCAGATCCCAAAGTGGTGCCTTTTGCTATTTGCAGATTTTGTGATTTATTATTTTCTTTGGTTTCCATGGAAATGATTCGGACTTAGTCTCAAAAGGAAGGGGTGGGTTTCGCTTTCCGGAGCACAACTCGAAAACTTCTTAATATCTTTCAGCAAAACTTGGCAGATATGTGAGGCAGATCCCAAAGTGGTGCCTTTTGCTTTTGCAGATTTTTGTCATTTTTATTTTTCTCGGTTTCCATTGAAATGATTCAGACTTAGTCGCAGGTAGGTTTCTGCTTCCGGAGCACAACTCTAAAACTTCTTAATATTTTTCAGTAAAATGTGTCAGATATGTGAGGCAGATCTTATTTTGTTTATGATTACCATGGAAATGATTTGCACTTAGTCTAAAATCAAGTTGGACTTTAAGTAACTGTCAGATGATTTGATCTTTCAAAGATGTGGGGGCGGGGATTTGTCATCTTCTGATGACTCTTGTTTCTCATCGTTAGAATTAAGGGGTGTGTGTGTGTGTGTGTGTGTAATGGGCAGAAGTCTTACAGTGCTGACCTCGCAGCTAATATGTTGTAGAGTTGTTTTTGATGAATTCAAGTTTCAGTAACCTTTACACTTTAAAAGATGCAATTATTTATATAGAATTATTGATTTTTAATACAGATGATACTTTATTGTTGCATTTGTGCCCAGACAAGGCATTTTAACATTGAAAACAACATTTTATGCTGTGTGATAATAACCATAATATTCTGTTCTGAGCCAACTTTGCTAAGTGAATATCAGACTGAAGTTGAAATTACATGAAAATGAGCTTAACAACTCAATAACTTTGTGTCCATTTTAATACCAATCAGTTGGAAAAATGGCGTTATCATATTGACAATGGGTTGAATATCAAACCTTCAATTTGCTGGAAGTTAATATTGATAATTACAGCATTTACATTCAAATCCATTGTCATCTTCTTTATCAATTCCAGGTTTTAGATGCTCGTGATGTGTATGTGTTAATGAGGCGGGATGCCGGATTTCCAGAAATATCCGAAAGCATCATGGTACTTTCAGCATCTCAACTCTGTCATCCCGTTCACATCCCAGGAACATGTGGTGAGTTTAGAATGTTCAAAATCTCAACTCTCTCCTCCTAGTAAGTCATAATTATGAATCATTGAAAATATATTTTTGTGATGAAAATTAAATTAATTCCTTTTATTTTGTCAGAAGAAGAGTTATCTATCTTGGTCAGTGGTGCCACCAGATGGCCAGCCACTCACTCTCGCCAGGCCAAACCTACAGTGTGTGTATCACCCCACAGACCATTGTGACCTTCCTGGCCTCTCGATACCTTCCTGGCCTTCACCCTTCACCTTAGCCCTTCAATCATGTCTGTGGTAAGCTGTGAATGTCTGATTCTAATTCTGTTCCTCTGTTTTGTTGTCCCATTTGCATTTGTTATTATTTATTGAGTGAGAAAGGAAATATTAAAACATTTAACATCTACCAGTAATTTTTTGTCAAAATAACTGTATAGCACCCTTGTTTGTTCTATCTCTGAACAAAGGTGAGTTTCTGTATCTGTGGTAGTCTGTTTTTCTATTGTAATTTTGTCCTTCAGTTTTGTCCAGTTAGAGACCAACAATTGATAATCTGTTGAAAGCTTGTGGATTATTTAAAACAATATTTTATTCCATTAAATACTGAAAACGTGAATTACACACAAACATATGTTAGCTGGAGATGACATGACAAATATGTGTTGTCAACAAATATGGTTGTTGCGTGCATCCTTTCATTGCGGGGAGATCTCTTGAATCAGTGACCATAACAATGTTCTGCCTCCAACAACAACCCTCAGCACCTACCTCAGAATATTGAATTTTGATAATAACCAACCGCTTGATGTCGGCACATATTGTGTCTCCTTGATGCTGTTATGTACATCAAATGGAAGTTAATGTAAACTGTGTGTATTTTGTAGCATATATGCACGGTATGGCTTGGTTGTGAATGATGAGTTGATGCTAACCCTCAGCAACTGTCTACATGGCCTTGTCAAACCGGGTAAGTGGTTACATCTTTAACTAACCTCTAGTGCTTGCACAGTTTCAGATTCCAGGGAGCAGTGTTGTGTTAACTACTGAGGTGTTCAGAATCCTAGAGATGATCTTTAACTAACCTCTAGTGCTACTACTGAGGTGTTCAGAATCTAGATGATCTTTAACTAACCCTCTAGTGCTTGCACAGTGCTCTCAGATTCCAGGGGGCAGTGTTGTGTTAACTTACAGAGGTGTTCAGGAATCTAGATGATCTTTAACTAACCTCTGCAGTGCTTGCACAGTTTCATATTCCAGGGAGCAGTATTGTGTAAACTAGTGAGGTGTTCAGAATCTAGATGATCTTTAACTAACCTCTAGTGCTTGCACAGTTTCAGATTCCAGGGAGCAGTATAGTGTTAACTACTGAGGTGTTCAGAATCTAGATGATCTTTAACTAACCTCTAGTGCTTGCACAGTTTCAGATTCCATGGAGCGGTAATGTGTTACCTCCTGAGGCATTCAGAATCTAGATGATCTTTAACTAACCTCTAGTGCTTGCACAGTTTCAGATTCCAGGGAGCAGTATTGTGTTAACTACTGAGGTGTTCAGAATCTACTATGATCTTTAACTAACCTCTAGTGCTTGCACAGTTTCAGATTCCAGGGAGCAGTATTGTGTTAACTACTGAGGTGTTCAGAATCTACATGATCTTTAACTAACCTCTAGTGCTTGCACAGTTTCAGATTCCATGGAGCAGTATTGTGTTACCTCCTGAGGCATTCAGAATCTAGATGATCTCTTTAACTAACCTCTAGGGCTTGCATGTGTTTCAGATTCCAGGGAGCAGTATTGTGTTAACTACTGAGGTGTTCAGAATCTAGATGATCTTTAACTGTGCCTTCACCGACTTAAGAAAGCAGTATATTGAGTATAAATACTATAGTAACCCCTCATTTGCAACATTTGTTCGACTTATGTCTTCAAATCATCAACTTACTTCTGTGAATTTGTCTAAATACATATATTTTGCTTTGAAATTGTATGAATCAATTCCATTTGTAATCACAATATTGAAATGTTTTTGTGCTGTGGGCCTGTGGCCTAGAAAACGTAAAAAAAATAAAAAATAAATAAATAAATAAAGTGCTTGCGCAGTTTCAGATTCCAGGGAGCAGTATTGTGTTAACCACTGGGGTGTTCAGAATCTAGATGATCTTTAACGAACCTCTAGTGCTTGCTACTAAGGGTGTTCAGAATCTAGATGATCTTTAACTAACCTCTAGTGCTTGCACAGTTTCAGATTCCAGGGAGCAGTATTGTGTTCACACCCAAGCTGTTTGTGACTGTTGTGGTCCACACACCTCTTGTATTGTCTAAAACCAACCAGGTAGGTCAAAGTGAAAGATATTGATTATCACAGTATTGTCTTGTTTTTGGAATGCTTGTGTCTGTATTACAAGCTTTTATAATGTTTCAAGATGAAGGGAGAGATGTGCAATCTATTGTGTACTGCACTGTATGCCCCTTATTACATGGTAAGACAAATTCTCTCTAACCCGTGAAGATTCTGGGCTAGAATTGGTCTTCAGCAACCAATGCTTCTTGTAAAAGGCTTAATTAACGGGATCAGGGTGGTCAGGCTCGCTGTCTTGGTTGACACAAGTCATCGTGATCCCAATTGTGTACATCGATGCTCATGCTGTTGATCACTGGATTGTCTGGTCTAGATTCGATTATTTACAGACTGTCACTATATAGCTGGAATATTGCTGAGCGCGGCGCAAACTGAACTCACCTCACTTACCTGAAGGTAAACACTAACTGAAGGTAACACTACCTGATGGTAACACTACCTGATGGTAACACTACCTGAAGGTAACACTACCCGATGGTAACACTACCTGATGTCACACTACCTGATGTAACACTACCTCATGTAACACTACCTGATGGTAACACTACTTGATGGTAACACTACCTGATGTAACACTGCCTGATGTAACACTGCCTGATGGTAACACTGCCCGTAGGTAACACTGCCTGATGGTAACACTATCTGATGGTAACACTACCTGAAGGTAACACTACCTGAAGGTAACACTACCTGATTGTAACACTACCCGATGTCACACTACCTGATGTCACACTACCTGATGTAACACTACCTGATGTAACACTACCTGAAGGTAACACTACCTGATGGTAACACTACCTGATGTAACACTACCTGATGGTAACACTACCTTGATGGTAACACTACCTGAAGGTAACACTACCTGATTGTAACTCTGCCTGATGGTAACACTGCCTGATGGTAACACTACCTGATGGTAACACTACCTGATGTAACACTACCCGATGGTAACACTACTTGATGGTAACACTACCTGATGTAACACTGCTGTCCGATGGTAACACTGCCTGATGGTAACACTACCTGATGGTAACACTACCTGAAGGTAACACACTGCCTGATGGCAACACTACCTGATGTAACACTGCCTGTTTCTATCACTACCTGAAGGTAACACTATCTGATGGTAACACTACCAGATGTTAACGCGGCCTAATGGTATCAATACCTG